>NC_136016.1:2552500-3152500 GCF_048128805.1 Centroberyx gerrardi | reverse complement strand
TTCCTTTGCAAACTGCAATACCACATGCAATCATCCTGGTTGGAATGTCCACGTGGGTGTTTTTATGTGGGACGAACAAAGAGGAGATTAAAAGATAGACTGGCAGAACATAAGAATGCCATTAGAGTCACCAATGAAAACTATCCCATGGCCACATGGACACTATAGAGATGAGAAACATGGCAATTCACACTCTTTCAAAGTAAGAGTGTTGGAAGTTGGAAGCGACCGGCTCAGAGAGAGACATTTTGGATTGTAACATTGAAGGCCAATGTATCTCCGGATCTAAATGAGGATCTCGATTACATGCCTTTTCTGTAAGAGTTATGGTATTATGGTTATGAGTTTCAGATTGTTGGCTTTTTTGTATCTTTTCCTTTCTTTCTGATGTATGTAGGGGGCTTATTATTCTCCCTTTTGTATTAGAAACATTGTATGTACAGTATGTACTGGATGTAAACATTTAAGTTGCGTATGCTATGCATTAGCCAATAAATAATAAAGACTTTTTACTTTTTATGTGGGAAGAATGCCTTGGACACATTTTTTCTACCGTTTCTTATCTTTTTTTCTTGTTTAGATGTCAGTGCCTGAAATAATGAAATGACTATTGGCTGATTTAACAAAAAGAGACAGACAAGAGGGAATACGAAAAGAAAAGCTTCAAACCACTGGTATGTAAGACAAAGTTATGAGGAACTTTTCAAAGTCACAAAAGTAGGTCGGCCCCTCTCCCAAGTTGACGTTTCCAAAAAGGCAACTTGGAGGTTCAATCACTCAGCTGAACGGAGAAATAAACTGTTTAGGGGCAGTTCAGTCTCTGCGGATGGATGGCGACAAAAATGCATCCGCTGATGAGTGGTTCTGATGGGTGGAGGGCAAATCAGCAAATTATTCATGTGCTGGTCAGGAGAGAGATGTTCTGTCACCTCCAGTCTCCCAGCCTCTCAATCATACACTTATCATATTAGACCGATGTATCGGTTAGCACTTATATGGGGCCGATATTCGTCCATTAAAAATTGGATATTGGTCCAGTCAGTGTCGCACCTCTGATATGATGGATATGATGCAGTTTGATTGATTACATATTTATTGTAGAATTGATCAATAATTTAGTGGTTGTCTATAGGAAGACCTTAAGCTGAATTGATTCTAATTAGATATTTTGATCAAATTCCACACAAGAAGCATGAATATGTTTAATATTGGTGTTATCATCCTGGGTTTCAGTGGAGAGTTTTAGTGTCCCATGATGGTCTAAATGCAAAATTCTGGGGAAATACTGAATACTTGTAATTTTTTGGCTTGAAAATGGTCAAATTTAAAGAAGAATATCGGATATCAGCAGCTGCAATCCAAAAATATCAGTATTGGCATTCAATAACCCATATTGACTGAACCCCAGTGTGATTAAATCAAAATATCTTTCTTCCTCTCCCTTTCTTATCTCTCACAAATCCTCATACAATTTTCATTCCCGTCCCTCAGTGCCTGCCTCTCTCTGACTCACTCCCATTTATTTTCCCATTCCCCTTGGTCTTTCTGTTAATAACTTTCTCTATTTGTTTCTCTCTACAAATGGCGTATGTGTTATTGACTCGGTAAGAAGAAGAGATGAGAACAAGCCGAGGTTTTGAGAGCTGTGCATAAAAAGTGCAACCCTCTGTGGGGAAAGTACAGTATGAAAATCTTACCTAAACTTGAGTCATGAACTCCACTCCGAATACAAAAGTTAGATGTTAGATGATGTTAGCTAGATGTATGTGTCAAGGTTTATCCCAAAGATATCCCAGTAACAGAAAGCTATAGCTTGATGGTGAAGTGTTACAGATGTCAAAACTGACATACTCCTCTAGAAATTCTGTGACCTGTTGGGTTAGGGTAATGAAATCTTTTCAAAAACCCATTGGATTAAAAAAAAATCAAAAATGCTTTGTCATCAAGCCAAAAGGCAACAAGGCTGTTAGTTCCTGACAAGTTGACAGTTTTGGAGATAGGAGGTTTGAGCGATGAAATGTATCTAATCTAATCTAATGTAATCTAATGTAATCTAATCTAATCTAAACTAATCTAATCTAAACTAATCTAATCTAATCTAAACTAAACTGATCTAAACTAAACTGATCTAAACTAAACTAATCTAAACTAAACTAATCTCATCTAATCTAATCTAATCTAATCTAATCTAATCTAATCTAAACTAATCTAATCTAATCTAAACTAATGTTATCTAAACTAATTAAATCTAATCTAAACTAATCTAAACTAAACTAAACTAAACTAATATAATCATATAGTCACTAAATGTATCATCCGCCACGCAATGGAGGATGACTCCATGTCTCACACACATTCACACACACACACACACACACCTCCTGTTAAATTAGTTAATTAGAGCAGGGATCCAGCAGAACATCTAGTATTATTATCTAGTATCATCTAGTATTATTATGTAACAAATCACCATGCTGGGTACTATATATGAATAAATATGAATACTTGTTTGATTACATAAACATATGCTGCCGACAATTTCAACACATTAAGTAGACATTATATAAACATTATTACAGCGCAAAGTAACACTGCTGCCAAGGCTAGAGAGGCTTGCTGGAGGAAAACTGCAGATAGTGTGAATGTGTAAGTAAAAAGGCTTATCACTTCCCGTCATTAAGGCAGATCAGAGAGACTCTTCATTGATACAGTACTGTGTCGTCACACCGAGGCTGTGAAAAGACTTTCTATTCATAAAGTGAATCATGTTCCCCAGGGCTGCGGTGATGGAATATGGCTGCAATCTAATGCATCAATCACTCTCAGAAATCATATGAAAGAATCTTAAGCACTTAATATGCAACAGTAAATGTCATTCATTATTGATAACTATGGTCAACTAATGTATGCTGCCAGCCCTCTTTGACCTGGAAACGCTACAAACATTTATTTACAGTATCTCTATATCTCTCTATAATAAATCTCTATAATAAATCATCATCATGTTCTATGAACAAGATATATTAAGGTCATTTTGTGCTATGGGACATTAAAAATCCTACTGATTGCCCCTTTAAACATGGATTTCAATATGTGAAGACAGCTAAGTTTTTAGTTTTTATCCAGACACCTAATCATCACAGTCGCACCCATCTGCTATCACACATGCAAATGAATTATGTGTCATCATCACATGGAGTAATCCTCTGAGGCCTGATGGTGGATGTTGCTCTGAGCAACATCAGTTGTGATGTGAGTACAAAGATGTCTGCTGCTGTGTGCCAGCAAGAAGTCGCCCAATCATGAAACTCACACCACTTATCAATAAATGCCAACTGACTTACGTGGCACAGCAATGATCAATTCAGTGTCATTTATCTGTGCTTAATCAGATTTATGTATGACAGTTGTGAAGTTATAAATTGCGTGCAGTTTCATTCAATTATTCCTTATATTTATCAGAGCCGCAAATAGGGAAGAATTTTTATGAATGAGGCTCCGAACATTCATGTTTCACAATGCTGTATGCCACGTACTGGAGGGCCTTGCACCATACATACAGCAAAATTATAGATAGATCTTTCTAAATCAAGCCTCTGCTGCCATTCTTGTGGCCATAACTATGACACTGACTGCAGTGATTGCTTTGACCTTATTTCTGGAGCTTTGAGAATGAATGAGTGAAGAATGATCACAGTAATAATTAAGATGTCTACCGCCCCATCGCACAAAATGACCATAATATATCTGCAGGTGGTTGATAGGGTTGGTGATCAGTACCAATGACTCAATGATTTCTTGGCCAGGTGCGGAGATTTCTGCCTTTCAAAACTCACCGCTCTGAAGACTCACTTGCATTGGATCAATTGCAAGCCTCCAAGATCAATAGAAGCACTTAATGCACCTTCAAGGATATTGACTAACATCAGAAACAATGAAGCTTGTTACATAATAGTCAAAGTCCTTTTCACATCCTGGGCTGACATTACATTTTCAAGCTTTTCACTGTGACTATAGCTTCACCTTAACCTTCCTTCGACTATTTTTGCCTGTTAGGACTAACAAGATCGCATCTGACATCCAGCCACAAATTGCGTGGCCCAGTAACAGAAACTTCACTGCTGATGCTTAGAAATCTGATTGCAAAAACTTTGGATTCCATCTATTTCGACAGCAATCTTATGCGCTGAGGTCAAAACATCTGAACGTTTGTGCATGTGGAAATCTATTTTACATACTACCGAATGTGGTTCCCCAAAGATCTGATGGTGCTCATCAGATCACTCTTTCTTAGAGTACACAGCTGCATCACTCACTGCATAAACAAGCAGCTAGCTATTATATCCTATGTATGTGCAGACCTCAGTGCCTCTGAAACTACAAACATCGAGTCCGTTCTGGTTTTAGAATATAGATTAAGATATATTTTATAATTTATCGCGCATATCTCAGGAGCAGAGCTCAGCTTCCAGTTGGACGTAAATAAATTTCATCCATCTTTCATGATACCTAATCCAGCGTGAGCCACGATGAGATAGAGGTTTCAATGTCAGCTCGCCTCACTTTCTAAGCACTGACAATGTTAAGCCTCTCTTCGAAGAACTGGGGTTCATTTGCAGTAACCTCCCCTCCAAAACGAACACACACACACACACACACACACACAGCCTTTGTTCAGCTTCTGCTGGACACTGAGAGAGAGCGCGAGCCGCGGGTAGAGAGAGAGCGAGGTGGATTATCTCTTTGACATTACTCTTTTCAGCCAGGGTGTCAATACCAATATCTTAGCCAGGGGTTGCCGTCCTTCTGGGACTTCTCGCTTGCTTCAAATCCTCAACTCAGCGCTTTGCCTCTTCATCTCCCCATCTTCCCCTCATTCGGTCTGTCTTTGTGTCTATCTTTCCCCTGCCTTCTTTCATCTTCTCGCACTCCTTCTAGAAACCCCCGTTTTCTTCATTCTGTCTATTCATTCCTCTCTGAACCTGGCATTAACATGCATCCTGGGTGAGCAGATTGTGTTCAAAAGCACATCAAACCCGGGTGTAAAAGCACCCAAGACACCCTGAAGATCTGATCACCCGAACCAGCTGGAGATGGTTTGGACACATTTGGTCGCAATGACAACAAAGTGTAAGTCTTCAATCACACATATAGGGACGATGTTAGCATGGATCCTACAAGGAAACACATGCAAATCAAACGAATGTCAAGCAGCTCTGATAGTAACATACTTGTCAAAAAAGGGATTGTCAGGATACTGGTGGATGGAGAACAAGTGAGACAAGGGGTTCTATTTTCGTGACAGCAGGAAAAAACAAGATTCTAACTATATACACATGTGGCTATGGTGTGAATGATTGTCATCCAACTTAGAACTTGACCAGAGCAACACATTACTCAAATGTGTTATCTCCTCCCCAGCAAATTTAACATCATCTGCCCTCGGTGGCTTATCTAAGGTGCTGTATATTCGCTCGTGGCGATTCTGCACCTCCCACACGAGGACATCAGTTTCCTCTTGGGGAGGAAGCTTTTGTGGCGGATCCGCTCCGGACTGTTCTCTGCATCACGAAATTGTCAGAGCACCGTGGTGCAGAGCGCGCTGCTTTTAAAGGGAAGGGAAAGGTGATTTGATTGGTTATGACTGAAGCCAGGACCACCACACCTACTGATAATGTATTCCTCCTGATCCCACTCCGTTTCCAACCTATATGCAGTTCATGAAAGCTTTTACGTTTGCTGTAAACACCCGGTGTCTGGTAGGTCTTTCCCGGGCAAAATCTTTTGGCGCACAGTAAGTGATGCGTTTTATGTCTCCGGTAGTTAGCATGAGCGGCAGTAGCCACCATGGCTGAACAGACGAAGAAAAGAGCTGTAGCCACCTACAGAAACTCAAACTGCATCAACAGAAAATCCAAGGAAAAAGACGTCACAGTACTGGACACACTGTTTGATTGACAGGTGATCTCTGGGAAGAGCAGTGCAGAAACACCACAGCAATGAGCGCTGAGCAACAAAGATGGAGACAAAATAAAAAATAAAAAGCAGAGACATTTTTTTTTTAATTGAGGAACTGCAATTTGCTTTTTGGAGTGGGAAAGAGAAATCCAATTTCAGAGATGAGGATGAGAGAATGAGAAGTTGATTCCAGCCATTCAAAGCCATGTCAAGTCATTTTATTATGTTTTTTCTGTTTATTTTCCATTACTGTAATGCTACCTAATTTGCTATGTTAACTCATCAAAACAATGTCATGAAAGGCAATACCAAAGCAAAAATACATAATTTGCCAGCTACAGAGATGCAATCAGCCTGTCACACCACCAGCAATTAGTCCGAATTTTATGCTTGTTTGGGTTGATGCTGAACTTGCACAGCTCCGTCTGTCAAATGCTTGCTGGGTTCCCTTGGCGACAGTGTTTTGTCTGTTTCCAGAAGACCTCAGTGTCCAGTACAGCCAACCAGCAAGGGAATCCAACAAGGGTACAAGGCAGCAGAGAGAGAAATTACTTTTCAACTCGAAGTACCACTCAACTCCTCCGAGCCTTGTCTCCTCGTCCTGAATTACTGTCCACTTTCACCTCCTCTCCCCCTGCTCTCATCCTTCCTTTCTTGCCTCCTTTCCCTTCGCTTTTCTTCTCCCTTCTCCTCTCTTCTGCTTCCTTCTTTCCTCCCTCGTCTCCTTCCCTCCTCTCCCTCCTTTCTTCTGCTCCCTTCTTTCCTCCCTCCTCTCCTTCCCTCGTTTCCTCCCTCCTCTCCTTCCGTCCTCTCCTCATCCCTGTGGGACATTCATTTTATGAGTGCAAAATTACCCCTCAAAGTGTCTGTGGAGAACCAGTGGAAAATGAATTGAGGTCTCCATCCAAGAGAGTCATTATAAGTCATTCTGTGCTGTCAGATGTGAAGTGTGTGAAGTGTGTGTGTGTGTGTGTGCGTGTGTGTGTGTGTGTGTGTGTGAAGGCGATGGTCTCTGGTTTGGGGCCACAGACTGGCGTCATCAGTGGCAGAGTTGCACTTTTTGAGGTTTGGGGGTAGGATTGTTCACTCATCACTGGTGTGTGCGTGTGTGTGTGTGCATGTGCTTGTGTGTGTGTGTGTGTGTGTGTGTGTGTGTGTATGTCTGTGTGTGTGTGTGTGTGTGTGTGTGTGTGTGCACGCTTGTGTGAGTGTTTGGCTGTATGTGTGTGTGTGTGTGTGTGTGAGCGCTGTCAGTATTGAGCCTGTCAAAGAGTGTATGTTTCTCAGTAGGAAAAGGAGATTCCCCACTCAGTAATCCTCAGTCTGCTGGCTGACAGCTAATAACAGCCTCTGCATAGGAACCCACTGTACTCTATGAAGCTCCCATCAAATCCTGTGGCACAGACAGCTAATGCATCTCCATTAGTTAACCTCCTGGTGGGCATTAATACATCGAGACATAGTCTGTGGCAAGGCCAGTGTTTTCCTGTGGGAAGTTATCTAACTCTGACTGAAATAACACTAGAAGGCCAGATGCAAGGGGAGCTCACACTTACAAATGGAAGCAAAATCGGAGGCGTCTCGATGCAAAGTTTCCATTGCTCTGATGATGGTTGAAAGCTTGAAAACATTTTGTACTTTTTCACTTCAGCACATGCTGCTTTATTCTCTGAAGAAAAGTGAAGATTTGTCTTAGTCTTCACTTTTCATTTTTTAGACTGTTTTTTAGACTGTTTTATAAGTTTTCTTTTACTCTTTAAAGGTGCAATAAGTAAGGTTTTTACTGTCCCACACCACAAAATAACCATAATATACAGCATCTGTGTGGGTTGATAGGGTTGTTGATCAATACCAATGACTCAGCGATTACTTGGCCAGCTGCTGAGATTTCTGGCTTTCAAAACTCACTTTCTGGGCGTGTAATCAGTTTTGAAACAAAAACTTGGTCCTTGGTCCTTGATAGATAAAAGTCATAGATTACTTAATGCCCCTTTAATGTCTTTTTTGAGGTTTGAGGCTTGAGGTCCTAACCAGGTAGTGTGCAGGTTCCTTTTCCCATGTGATGGTGTTTACAAATTTAGAATAAAATGGAAACTAATCTCCGTTTCAGACGTTTTCTCTTCCATTTGGGAAGCTCCCCTTGCCTCTAGTCTTCATTGGATGTTCAGGCCTACATGCCCCTGTTGTTGTTGCCTGTCCAGCTAGCACCATAGACACAGATTCAGTTTGTCCTGGGATGGGAAAGTGTGTGTGCAGAGGGGGAACTGTGTGAACCGGACAGATCAGAAGACCGAAAGCTTCTCTGGCAGTTTTTCTCTGGCGTGATTTCAAAGTAAAGTACTGTAGGTGCGTTCAAAGCGGATCTGGTCTTCGTCCCTTACTTAAGCCTTTAGACCCAGACTTCCTGGCTTGGCTTACGCTTCATTTCCGGCCTGTCTTGTCGGCACAATTGATTGCCTTTATGTAAGGCACCCATCACCTGCGGGAACCCTCGCCTGAACTCGCACACACACATGCATGTAACCGCGCAAACACACCGTCCACTCTGTGAACACACACACATATGTACGCATGCAAACATTTTGCTGTGAGATATCCCAGCTGTTATGAATTAGGATCTATCTGTTGTTTTGTGAATCTATGGGTGGAAAAAGGCGTGGGACACTTATTCAGCCGCTCTGAATCTATTTACTGTCCAAGTGGGGCATCTCAGTGAAAAGTCCACAGTGGAGGGGGTGCCATTCATCGCAGTCAGTCGCCCACCGCAGCCAGCAGATGAGACCCAGGTGGGCAGTGAGTGTCTGCACTGATTGTTTTTATGATTTAGGAAAAAGAGAAATCATCCACTGTCTGATCCGGCCCCATCTCTCAACGTTTTACGCAATTGCCAAAAGCCATCTTTTTTTTTTTTTTTTTTGGCTGGGCCATCACTTCACGATTGAGGTCTTCAAGGTGGAGTTGTTCAAGCGCATTAGTGGCGTTTCTGTCAAGCACATTTCATACATCCTTTTTTTCTTGCATCGGTAATGGCAGCCAGACCGAGAGTTGTATTGGATGTGTTTTGGTGTTTGACACTGAGAAACACAACCATTGGAGCCTATTCATTTATTTGTCATTCGTGGATGTAGACAGGAAATGGAAATCTCAAAAGAAGCTGTAGCCTTGTCTGGTTGAATAGATAAGCAAACAGCTTGCCTACCTCGCAAATGAATGCTTCCATTTAAATGGACTCAGACAGGAGGCCAAGTCCTCCTCCCCCGCTTTTTTCACTGCTTTATTGTCAACTGTTGAATAAGAGGAAGTGTTTGAGGAGCAGCTGCCCACTGAAACCAACACAAGCACCTGTAGTTGTGTCTTGTGTTTGTGATGTGATGTGTATGTGCATATTTCACATATTTCACATATTACTCCAACGCAGTCCAATCAGAATGAAAATGTCCAGGAAGGCACAGATTTGCACAAAACTTGGTATGAAGGATGGTTATTGGCCAAGGAAGAACTGATTAACTTTTCATGTCGATTGGCCAAAAGGGGGCGTGGTGGTGGTGGGTGTGGCATATCACCAAAAGGTGCATAACTTCCTTGCGGGGTGTTGTCAGACATGGCTAATTCATTCAAGATTCAAGATTTCCTTCATTGTCATTGTACAAGTACAACGAAATTGCGATCGCAGCTCCCAGAGTTTGTTGCATAACAAACTAAACAATAATCAACAAGTAAATAAAGTAAAATAAAATAAATAAAAACTGAGTGCAAAAAAAACAGCTTTAATTCATTCATTCACTCACTCACTCACAGTTAGCATATCTGCCCCTAGTGGCCGTTCAGAGGCACAGAGAATGCTGATAATCATCCAATAGGATCTGACTGTGTCCGCATCTACAGAGGAATGCCTCCAATGCAACAGCGAAACACCTTCAATGGGTGTTTCTCTTCTACAGTGTAAGCAACGTTCTCATACAAGTAGACGTATTGTATTTCTGTCAAAGCAGGAAGAAGTTCTAGCTAACCATAACAATGACGGACAGAATCTGCAATTTTCCAAGTTAATCAGAGTTTAACCCATTTTACCGCAATATGAGGATCAAACCAAAGCCAAGTTTATTGGGTTTCATAAAGAAAGAACGCACATTTGGATGAAGGGGTGAGTTAACAACAAGCTGTCATGTCCATATTTGGTGTAGCCAGTTACTGTTTGTGCAAAGCCAACGTTATCTTAACATTACTGATACAAAGTGACGCATTCTTCCCTAACTTGTAGCTATTCATTTCTTCTACTCTTAGATGTCATTGCTAACAAGAATTTATATTGGGAGGTAAAATGCTTTTCAATGGTGTCCCCTTCATGGTAATTGGGAGGAAAATCACTTTTGATTGCTTTGCTAAAGAGTGTCTACCCTGATAATGGCACAGCTTAGTTGTAAGTCATTCACACTATTCATTATGATATTCCAAAGCCAAGGCCTCTAGTGTCACTGAAGTGAAAGAGATTACAATGCCTTTTGTGAAGAAACGATTACAGGGTCTTTGCTTCTTTAGAGGCGCTGGTAATTACTCTAGATACAAACTGTACACTGTGCATTACTTTTTATTAGTTATCATGCTGTTGCCTGTAAAGCCTGTTCTCATTCTTTACAGTATGAGAACAGGCTGTAGTTCCTGTCTGCAAGGATTGTAAACATTTCCATAAACCTTTGTAACATTAAGTGAAGTGATTCATGGAAAAAAACTTTAAAGTTTGATTTCAATAAGCAATATATAACTCTATAATAAGGAATATATTAGTATTAGGAGTGTTTTTTTTCATGTATCATCAATTTAACTCACAGAATCACATAGCAGGGTTCCACTTCAAATCACTTTAAATTTATTGTGATTAGATAAGCTCTTTGAATGAGCTGCTTGTTACCATTGCTATAATAGCATGACTAGTTATCTGCTGTCACAGGCCAATAATTATGGATTATAGACTAAAAGAAATACTACTACCTACCAAGACCCCTCTACACTGGGTCTATACTGGCAATTTTATATGATGTATTATGCAAAATAGCCAAATGGGTGTCCTTTTTCTAGTCTCATTCGCGGTGAGCCTATCCACCCCTAGTGGCTGTTAGGAGGCATGGCACACAGGATGCTAAGAATCACTGTATGGTAAGTTTGGATTCAGTTCAAGTAGGATGCAAAACAACACTATCCTGTTCTTAACTGAACCAAAGAGGGTAAGTTAGGATAACTCACTACATCTCCATGATTTACACATTTGAACAGTCTACTGAAATGTGGAGACTTTAAAACATTTATTTACTTAGCTAGTTATTAGATGCAAAGCACCTCATGGATCCAGAAAGTAACTCACGCAAATATTCATTCATTCACTTACACAACCTATCTGCCCCTAGTGGCTGATAGTAGGCATGACAATGTCTACAGACACACTGAACCGGTATGATTCACTCCCCTCCTCTCTGCAGTACTGCTGAACTGTGAAGGCTGCTTCACATCTATGACACTGTGTGTCCTTGTTTTAATGTATAAACAAAACATCTGCTACCTCGCCTTACAACCAAGCTGCATGAACTAGATAAAGGTAGAAAGGAATCTTGAAGGATGTTGTCTTTATTGGTGCAGGAAATGTTTCAGCATGCCTTCATCAGGGTTACAGTTGGATTTTGTGACAATGGATCTTTAGTTACCTTTCCAAAATGGCCACTCTAGTCAAATCGCCACCTTAGTGAACTTATGATGCATTCCATAAATGTTGTAAAGTTGGAAATTTTGACTTCCTGCCAGGAAAAATGCAATGGAACGGCCTTTCAAGTCGAAATTCCAAGTAGGAAACATAGTAAGCATTAGATTTAACATATAGCCTAATCCCCAAAATATACTTTATATATATACCGTATATATATACAATTTTCAGCAATGCATGACCTTAAATCTATCAGAACACCTGTGTGGTAAATGGCTAAACATATACATTTGAAATGTGAAGTTGCACTCATAGTTGCTAGCATTCTATGCTAACTAGCTAGCTAACACTGCCAAATATCATTAACATAACATTAGGCTGTTGTATGGAGACCAGTATTTTACACTTGGCAAAGAAAATGTCACAGGCGTCCATGTTTCTTCCCTGCTTTTTCCCACGGCACATCCGAGGGCATCAGTAGGCATATTCAGGTCAGGCAGTCAGTCATCAACGCTTCGTCACATGGCCTCTAGAGGGCCTCTTTAGTGTAGGCTCATCTGTGGTGTCTCCCGTTGTGGAAACGAAACCTAAACTTAAAATTCCACAATTTGCTCCAAACTCGCCTGTGTTAGTAACAGGATTTGTAAACAGTAACTTAATAACTTGTTTTCTGCTGCCCTACAAACTTCACTTATTTAAGTAACCCTTGTGGAATTAGGCAATTTAACCGATAACCATGTGGCAATGCTTCAGTGCATTGCATTGAATTGAACTAAGCGCGCGCTGTGAGCCTGTACAGGGTACATCAGTGCATCTGTGCTTGTTCTGAGCCGGACCACTGGGACATCAAAGGCTGTAATCATGACCTAGCAGCTGGAAACTTCTGACTTTGAATGGAACGCAGCATGAGACCTGGCTGAAAGCTTTCAACCAGATGAAAAAAATAATCCTTCTGTCTATGGCATGCAAATGCATTTTTCACTGCGTGCTTCAGCACCTTTACCACTCTAAACTTAAACCATCACAAGTAAAAATCACAGCCGTCTCTGTTTCATGTCTCAGACAGCCGATGCTACAGTCAAGGACCCGGCTCAGTCTGGCCATCTCATGTGTGAACGGTAGCTGTTTTTTTCTCTCTCTCTCTCTCTCTCTCTCTCTCTCTCTCTCTCTCTCTCTCTCTCTCTCTGTGTCATGCTCTCTATCTCACTTTCTTTCACACAGTGTTCCTGTCATCAGTCGATAGGTCCTTTTTTTCCATTGCATAACCCGCCCCACCCCATACACACACACACACACACACACACACACACACACCTTCTCTGTCATTGCACAGCATTAGTGGCTGGTCTGGATGTAAATTTGGCATGTTCCTGGCCTGCTGTCTTCTGCCTCCTCTCAGGCAGAAAGTAAAGGAGCAGAGGAGAAGGGAAGAAAAACAGAAAGACAAGGATGGGGGGGGACAGGAGGAGGAGGAGGAGGAGGAGGGGTGGAAGGAGGAGGAGAGGGAAACGCTCATAGTGCACATTACCCCATCTGCTGTGCAAAGGTTTGAGGGTGTTTTTCGCAGAAGTGTGTGTGTGAGGAGTGTTTTTCTTTTCTTTTCTTTTTTTTTTTACAGCAGCATATGTCGTCCTATACGTCACGTCTATTACAGCTCACCGTCGTTGCGGCAACTTTGAGGAGCAGCTACTGTATGTGCACCGGACCTGAAATGAAAAGATGTTGATTTTTCCACCGTTCTGAAGACCGACACCACTTGAAGCGTTCACCTTGACTGCGTACATAGAAACTTCCCTGGCCAACAGGCACTTACACATCCTACATACTACAGTAGAGGGATTCTGGGAGGCTGTGTGTGGATAATTAGTAACACCTGGTATTAACTGTACATTACTTTCAGGGCTTTCTGGGTCAGAGGGAAATATAAAATTTGTTATTTCGCTCCTAATGCTTGGTGTGACTTCCAATTGCATATGTTCCACATTGTTTCTTACAATAGCCACGATAGACGCCACAGCAGGGTTTCCAACATGCTTTCCATGTATGAATGAAGATTTAGGACATTTACCTTGGCAGTTTGGTGGTGTTGTATGAAGGTGTTGATTCAAAAAGGGAATGGTAATTTAAACTTATAAAGATAAGTAAACGGAAAAAAAAAAGCAGTTGAAAAACTGTGTGCTGGCGTCTTCCTAAAAACTCACAACTTGCTACCTGCGATTATTACCCACAGGTCCCTACAACCATGACAGGTAAAGCCTTTCAAAATAAAAGCATCTTCTTAACGTTAGCAATCAATTACATAAATATAATTCCACTAATCCATTTTCTACCTGTCTATAAATTACATAAATGAACTAGAACATAAACTAAACCACAGGCAAAAATTAAACTTGCCAGTGTTAACAAAATGGCTCGTACACTTGGTGTATTGGCAATGAATGCCTCTCTGTCGTGATTATCTCATAAAAGGAAAATGATGAAAAGAACTTCTAAATAAGCTTATTTTATTATAATATATATAAATATATATAATTAGAAGGTTATTGTGATTAAAATTGTACAGGGGAAAAACAGGGTTTTCACGAACAAATGCGCTAGGTGCTCAGGTGGAGGGGGGTGGGGGTGGGGGGGTTGCTTGTTTAACTTCTACCATACTGTCTGGTGTACGAGCGCACACTGGATTTCACTTATGCAGGGGCTCTGCAGCCTAAACCAGGGATGGGTGATAATTTTCCATGGGGGGCCACATCAGAAATTTACCATGGTGTGAAGGGCCGAACACAAATTCAGTCATGTCTTCACTAGACTCTGCCACAGAAAACATTATCATTTCTGTTTAAAAAAAACATTTCAAACCACATCTCATTACTCAATTTATTGCACCATGAGAAAGAGAGAGAGGCACAGATGTAGTAGGCTTTCTGTAAAACCCATCCATGTTTTACCAACTTACTCCGTGGAAGGAAGAGTCTCTGAACAATTGCATTTAAATCAGTAGATAAACATAGACTACAACAGCAGGCTTTCTGGAATACAATTACTCATCCATGGTTTTGCCAACTTAGTGTGCTCATTTGGAGGAATAAACTCTCTGATGTGCTCGAACAAGAGCATTCAAGTCAGTACTTTCAAACAGAGAAGCATAGATACCATCTCAGCTCTGCGTGGTACAATTATCCATCCAGTTCTGCCTACTTACTTAGATGGAGGACTAGAGTCTCTGATGGGCTCTAAGTGCATTGAAGTCAGGTGTCATTTCTGATATTGCTATGCACAGCACAGCTGACAGGTGATCATCGGTAAGAGAGGATCTGTATCTTGACTTGTTGAATTTCATCACTAAGAATGTCTGTTCACATACATAAAGAGAGAACAAGCATCCTCTGAGCTTGGGTCCTTATCTGTGGAAAGTTCTCCTCTTTGAGAGATGAACAGAATCTCAGCAGTGGCACTGATCTGAAGTTCTCTGCCAGCAGTGCATCAGATTGCAGATAAATAAATTCAGCTTGGACATCAATGGGAGCATTGTCCACATCACCATGTAAAAGGAGAGGTGGTCAAGAGCTTGTCACTTTCCACTTTCCGCTTTCCAATCATCAAATCGTCATGAAAACTCACCATGCAAGGCCTGCAATATGGTAGCCCTGATGCAGGACCCGGTCGTATTGGTTGTTGTCTCTCCCAAACGGTCCTGTCCTGCATGGATGCGCTCAATGGAAGTAATTCAATCATTAGAACAACAAGACGCGTAAAAATTAATTAGTGTCGCCTCGTGTATTTTACGACCATATTTCATCAAGCGAAATGAGCAATTTAAGAAGTATATTAGGCCAAGTGGCACCACTCGGAACTACAGTACCAGCGAAGCAGTCGAGGCGTCATTCGGCCATGATCGATTTTGTTACAGTGGAGATTTGGGGTATACTTTAACTATGTTTTAAAGTTTGAGATGTAGCGTGTGCTAGAGTGTACGTACATCTGTTTGGGCAAGTGAAATTCAACGTCGTTTTTTCGTTATAGAGCTCCTACTTTTGTAGGGAGAATTCTTAATGGTGCAGGATCTCCGTTTTCTGGTCCCACATTCTTTTCAGCAATTTGCCCAAGCTGAGCCATCTGGTAAATGTGGTAGGCCCGGTCTGAATGTTCAGAGTCATGGTCGTCCAACAGTGCAACAAACTGCCTGTGACGTAATGCTCTCGCTCTCGTCAAATTAGAACATCCATTAGTTGTAACACCCACTAAGTTTTCCCACTTAAGTCCCAACTTCACTACCTGTTGCCCTGCATTTCAGTGGTTGCACTGATGCAAGTTCCTCAGTATTCTCAAAGCTTCTGGTTATTTCTCTTATAAAGATAAATAGCTGGGCTGTGTTGTGCACATCAAAGCTCTCGTCAAGGGCCAAAAGAGAAGTGGGTGAAATTGTCCACCTTGCTTTTCAGCCGCTGCTCAATGTTTTCCGCTATGTCCTCGACCCGTCTTGTCACTGTTCATCTTGAGAGGGATACTTTTTCAAACGTCTTCCTCTTGTCAGGACAGATTATCGCCGCAGAGTCCACTAAGCATTTTATGAGGAATTCCCCCTCCGAGAATGGTTTGCTGTTCTTGGCAATTTTGTGAGCCAGCACATAACTTGTTTTGATAAGTCCTTCTATTTGTTGCATGGAGCTTGGTAAAAATTCCTTGCTGTTTTTGTAGCTTTGTTAGCAATTCCTCGGACGTCCTCACCTTCTCCTCTTGCGACATGTTCTTGTATTTTTCAGCATGTTTGGCCTTGAAGTGACGACTGAAGTTGTGATCTTGAGTCAACATGTTCCATGAAAATTAAGCACACGGCTTTATCAGCTACTTCAGTAAAGAACTATTTAGTGGTCCATGCCTTGTTAAATACCTTGCATTCGGTGTCAATATTTCTGTTTTTGCTACTCATTTTGTTAGTTGCAGCAAGTTAGCTAGCGGAGCTAGCGGTAGCTGTTGTGTCTGGAGTGCGACTGGACTGAGCACAGCTTGAGGGCAACACTTTCAGTATCAAGTCATGCACATTTATCAATACACAGGATATGATGTTAATATCCCTTGTGCCATAATCCAAGGTGAGCATTCCTATAGAGGCCCAAAAAAGGCCCACAGACATACAAGCCACCTACCCTCCTTCAAAATAAAGGTCATGACTGATTACACTATGAACATGCTTTAGCAAATTTCTTCAGACTTTTGCTCTGGTATTTTTACCGCTCATCAGCGGGAAAATTTCATTTTGGTTTGTTTTTCACCCCACGAGCCACTTAGGACCAACCTGTGGGCCAAATCTAGCCCGAAGGCTGTATCAAGCTCAGGTCTGGCCTATAGACAGTGCAGACCATAATTCCCCTAAGCACTGTGCATGGCAAAAAGTGTTAAAAATGTGAACAAACGAACACAGAGCCCATCTCTTATAGAGGTGCTCCTCCCGACCACCTAAAAAATGACAGTGGCTATGATACATGATGATGGCATTTACTCAAAAATATGAAAATAAAAAAGCATTTTAAAAGTTTTCATATATGTGAGATATATCCCACGGACATGAAATGTCCCTCAGTTATTCCCCCAATATATCAGTTTAACCCTAATAGACACATTATTTACAGACAAACCAGGCAAACAAAAATATACATTTACATGATTTATGTCCATATCATCATCCAAAGTAAAGCAAAGTCATAGATCTCACCACAAATATCTTGCTGTGTTATTTATTGGTACATCTCACTGGGTGTCCCACAACACCCGCTAACAGTGTTTGATCTGCATCCCTCTGATACATACACACACACACACACACACACACACACACATAATACATTTTTGCCCACACAATCCACTTAGAACTGGCACTGTATTTGCTCTGAAAATCCCTAACCAGCAATATTTAGACAGTCAATGGAAACATATCCGATTAATCAGCTTCTCATAACTAGGCTGACAGTGTTCAATATCGCCCGGCGTCTCATCTGCCCACTGAGAGAACGATTTCAAATCAATCACAAACGGGATTCATAGGAGGCAACGGCAGCTTGGAGATGGTCTGAACTAATGATTCAGAACTGTTGTAATTGTCCCCCGAGTGTCGACTGCTGATGCATGAACAGCAGCTAGTGAGAGGAAGCGTCATTTACATTTTTACACTAGTCATGTAGTTGATGCTTTTTGGAATCCGCAGCACTTTGCCAGCAAGCATTTAACAGATGGCAATGTGCAGGAGGAAGCCAAGGTCAACGTCAACCCAAACAAGCACAAAATTGTCACAATATGATACAATGGCATGGTAAAAAATCATATTCAAACAGGTTTGGAAACTGATATCAGAAAGATATTTGGGTTGTGATTTCACTAAATGATGCCGGTAGCAGCTATGGACTATGGATTACAGACGTCTCAACTTTTATTTTGGTGCTGTATGTACACAGGTTTTCAACATTGATGCAGGGCGTCAAATCAACATTAAACGTTAAAATGTTTGCCTCGTCCTCAAGCTAAAAAAAGCAAATGACAAAGCAGTATTCCAGTATTGAGCATGGTGATATTTTACATCTTCTCATTAGACATTTCCATTGGAGCTCTGCTCTAATTAGCTACCTCACTCCTCTCTATTGGGAAAATTTGACTTTTTGTCAATTACAGGCCACCGTACCTCAAGGGGAGAGAAGAAGTGAGACCGCAGACTTGTTGATGTTGCAAATTCTACCGGCCCGAATACAGAAGTTGATAAAAGTCATAGATTACTTGGCTGCTGTGGGGATCCAATGTGTGACCTTTTGGTTACGGGACGGTCTCTCCAATCACTAAACGACCCTGTTGCAGACAGAGAAGACACTATGGAGGTGTTATTCCTCCCTCATAGTGCTCTATCTCTCTCTTTGGGGTGCCAGGATCGTCTAGTTTTTAAAGAGATTGTCCCTCAACTGGACCTCCCGGCTTAAAGCCCCTGTGTTGTCCATCATCTGCCTTGCTGAATAGCCTATCAGCTCCAGAATCGCTGCTCTGTAGCTGACCCTGACCTCTGACCTCCCAGTGAAGGGAGGGAGGCAAACAAAAAGAGACTTTCCCTCCAGGGATCAATAAAGTGCCACATTCACATGTGTGCCTCTCCCTCTCCGGCTGTAATGTGAATGCGATCGGGCAGCATAGAGTTGCCATAACCTTGTGAGTAGTAAAAAATTACATTGTCCAGCAGACCCACCAAACTAAAATAGATATAGATGTTGATACGAAATCAGGATCTAAATATCTTTCTGATATCAGTTTGAAACAGTTTCCAAAGCTGTTTGAATATGATTTTTTATTGTTCCATAACACCATATTGTGAAAATGTAGTGCTTTTTTGGATTGACGTTGAAGTCTGTCAAACGCTTGCTGGCGAGGTTTCACACAGAAACCCCGCCTCCTCTCTCTGTGTCTTTCTTCCCATCTACCCATCTTCTTTTCTCTCCCTTCCTTCGCCCTTCTCCGTCTGCTGACTTTATCCGGCACACAGCGGTTTGGGAAAAGCCACACTGAGTGATTAAATGGAGAGTATTGACCTCTACTCTCGGCGCTCCCGTATCCAACCCAGAGCCATTTTAAGGGAGACGAAACACCAAAAGAACTCGGCCCGTATTTTTTTGGCGACGGCGGCTGAAAGGAGAGAGAAAGGAGAATGGCCGTATCCGACTGGTCGGGCCTGGCATTTCTCTGATGCAGCGGGCCCTCCGCAAACGCTCCTAATTGATGTTGGGATGCAGATAGTCGCGGGATGACAATGCCTCGGTGTCTCTCACCTCAGAGCCGCGCCGCCGATAAGACAAAAAAGACATTTCTTTTTCATCTTGGGAGCTTTTATGATTAATCCCGTTCTAGCATTTAGACGCGCCCAGACAAATACGCAACATTTCCACACACAATGGATAAAATGACCTTAATGCTCCTTGTTATCTCCCAATGATATTTATACCGTTTTGACTATTAAATGGGATTAAATAGTCAGGCGGTGCTGTCAGTTATTGATGTAGTAGAGAGTGAACTCACCCAGTTTTCCACCTTTATAGGCTGATATGAATCTTTATGATATGAAATCTATACTATACATAATAGTAACTAGAAAAGACATAACATAAATAAATGCTTTTAAATGAATGCTTTTCTGAAAATAGGATTGATTTTAGTCCATTTTGGTGCTTATTTGCCTAATGATGATTATATATATAGATATAGACATATAGACATATACTGTAGTTTATCCATGTTTCTACTTACTGCTATTAAATCACTGGCCATGACTAACTAGATCTGCCGTTTCCGCACATTTCCCATTGAGAAAAAGAATCTGAAAAGCATAAACCGTAGCTAAATGAATCCACCTTTTCTCTGACTGCCAGCATTATGCCTTGAGTCACAGGCAGCTTGAGAAAAAGAACTATACCAAAAAAAATAAAAAATCAATGTGACGGGGGGATTCAAAGGCTATCTGTCGCTGCGGTTGTGGGCCGGGTCTAATCTGTGGAAGGAGATTAAGTCGCGTGTTATTAGTCATTTTCCCAGGTGACTGGCGGCCTAACAGCGGGTCAGGGCCCGTGCGGTGTGATTGCAGTCCTCTCCCGGGGTTTTTCCAGCCACAGCTGTGCCGGGCCGATCCTGACCTGACTTCTTGATCCCATTTAGTCCTCAGCGTGAAGGTCTGGCTAAAAACTCTGTGAGAAACTGTACAGGGGATTTATTTCTGGACCAGGCGCTGACAAATGATTTGGTTTTAGGTGCCTCACCCTCACTGTTCTGACAGTTTCCCCATAACTCTCATGTACATTTGGAAAGTTATATTTCTCTTTTTCTGTAGATGGCTGAATATTCAATTTAACTGACAGTCATGGTGGCATAAATGGCAGGTAATTTCTGCATCATTTGAATTTATATTCATAGAATCTGTTAGTCCTGTTATGATTTTGTGCTCAACGGTTGGTATAGAAACCTGCTGACAGTCTGACATATGTTTTAATATAAATTTTTTGTCATAGTTATCCTTGTTCATTAGACAGAAAAGATGCGATGCCCTTGACTGGACTGCATTTGATGAACTCTAAACCTCCCAAGCTGAATTTCTATGTGTGCGTGTGTGTGTGTGTGTGTGTGTGTGTGTGTGTGTATAATTACTTCATATCTAAAGCCTACAGTGGTCCAGCGGTGAAGCAGGGATGTTCAATGGGCGTCTGTGCAGAATAGATTCAGAGATGCTCTTGAAAAAAAGCGGCAGTATTTTCTGTAAACAGTCCTCCACAACTGCACCAGAAGTATTGATTATCATGCAAATTGAAATGTAAATGGGCTTTTTGGAAAATAAGACATTTTTCCCCAAATGCTCTGACTCTGCATACTGATTCATTTCACACAGACAGGAGAACGCATTTCTTTGTCATGGTCCATCATCAGTGCAGGACTTCTACTTGTTATCACAGCAGCAGCACCATGACTCTCCTCTCCTTTATTTGATGAGCTGCTATTCCTCGCCTGATGGACCAAACCAGTGCGTGTTAATGGAGCAGAGAAGAAGAAACCACGCCTGGATTATCCTTGAGCAGACGGCCCTGCCAGCAACAATCAGCATGCAGCACATCATAAATAAACCAAATAATGCCAAATTCACTTTTTTTGTTGTCTTTCATTGTCCTATGGGTAGCCTGTGTGTGTGTGTGTGTGTGTGTGTTTAGTTGGTTTATTTCTAAAGCCTACAGTGGTCCAACAGTGACAACGTGATTTTTTTTAAAAATATATATATATACATATATGATCAAAGATGTTTGATGAAGACATTGTTAAATTTGATTTTGTTTGAGTGATTAAAGTTTTAAAACTCCATCCTTTTTTCCAGTCAGTTTCAGATTAACTCCAGCAAACGCATCACAACTGGACTTGGTCCTGATTGGCTCCCTCACTAAAGAATGACTGAAATCCGTCCAATCAGGCCAGTTTGCAGTATCTGAAGTGGAAAGCCTCCACTCAGCAGGTTTACCTCATTTGAATTAGGTAGGAGCTATATAGGGGTATAATTACCATGGACAAGCTCTCTAATGGAGAGAAGGAGCATCGAAGGTTAGAGGAGCCGATTCCACTTCCGCAGACTGACGCATCAGGTCAGGTCATGATGGCTTGCGTGAGGAGGAGTTATCTGGTGTGTGTAGGTGTGTGTGTGTGTGTGTGTGTGTTGCTGACGCACACACACACACACACACACACACACACACACACACACACACACACACACACAAGGAAACTCATTTAAATGAGTTAACAGGACTCTCTATTGAAGCAGTAAAACATGCTGCTTGATCTCTTTCTCTGCTGCCTTGGTATGACAGTAAAGCATTATCTCTTCTATTCTATTCTTTTCTATTCAATACATGCACTTCCACCATTAAAACATATTTGATAAATCATGTTTTATAACCACAAATTCTGCGGGTAAACACTGAATACTTGTGTTTTGTTGTTTAGTATGAAAATAACACAATTTAAAGATATTAAATATTGGCACAAAACTATCTGCTATCAGCCGTTTCAATCCAAAAATTACAGTATCGCCCTTCAAAACCCATATTAGTTCAATGCTAATTGAGGGTATACAAATACGTTATTGATTTGCGGATGGAAAATCACCTTGCAGCTTTCAGATATAGAGTATAACACAAAGCAACCCACTTACAGCTTCAAAGCTGATTAGCTGTCACAAACTGTTAGCGCTTGTCTCAGCGACTCAGCCGATCAGTTTCGACTCAATCAGTGTGACTGATCAGTGAAGACCTTGGTGCATTGGGCTTTATTGGACCTTTAAAATGGACAGAGCAAAACTTCCTTCAACCCAAACTGCTTGTTCACACTGCGATCACTTTGGTCGATGTGTCGCTCTCTTCTGACCCATTGTGGGCGGGACCAGAGTCTCCTATTGCATGTATGTGGCGGTCTGCAGCTAGTTTTGTAGGCGCCGGAGCACCAAGGAGTTCTAACTCCACATTAAAAACGTATTGGAACTTGGCCAAAAAGTCACAGGCATGGCAGATAATATCAGAAAGGATGGGGATACCAGGTTAGAAAAATTATATTGTGTTATTTACATATTCAAAAGAAGAATCATGATTATCAATCATGACAATAGTGATAGATTAATACACAATAAATTAAACAATATACCATCTGAATAAAGCCTGGATAAAATGAAGTAAATATAACAGCTCTTCATCTGCCAATGCTGTTTGACGTGTTTTTTCATGCATTTTTCATGCAACACCACTATGCAAAAACATTGTATTTAATCTTTAATCTTAAAGCAATATTCCACTTAGTTTTAACATGGGGGTTGTTCGGCCACCATGAAAACCAGAATATAAACTACTCACCAAGATCAGATGCAGCTGGACGAGTTTGTAGCATTAGGATTTTTACTTCCAATTCATTTGAATGGGCCATGAAAATAGCAGACCACCAAAATAACAGATCCTGCTGCTGTGATTTTCAGTCAGGCAAAATCGGTTGAGAAACGAGGAAGTGGAGGAACCTGATGTCGATGGACAATGACAATGATAACAACAGCTGAGTGTCCCTGGCCGCTCAGCTCTGTAAGAAGTGAATGGACTTGTGCTGATTGTGTTGCAATGTGAATGTAAGTCAGAAAGGTCACAACAGTCTGAGGCGAGGATGATCGTCTGCAGCCTGGATGCTCTTTTCTGCTCAGTCACAAGGGTTCAAATGGGCTGTAACTACACCTCCTGCTGCTGAGGAGTGAGCGTGTGTGTGTGTGTGTATATATGAGGGGGAGGACGGGGGCGGAGAGAGGTGCCGACGGGATAATAGCTTCACATTTATATTGACTCTGTAAACAACGCATTAACACTAGAAAGGCCAAGCCACTGTCAATTGGCTGCCGTTTTAAATTGCAGAACTGAAATAATCTCCGTTTTCAAAATAAAAATGTCCCTGCATGACTTTTTCTACACAAAGTTTCTGCAGCAACCAGCGTTGGTAGATTTTCAAAAGCATGCAAGGAAATAGTGGTTAGGAATATATTTATATGGAGGGACATGTACCTTCAACTCAATTTCAAACTCATGACAACTAGTTTTCCTTGGGGAGTGAAGTTTGTATTTTCAGTGAAGGTTTTTCTTATTTAGGCATGACCAAAACCTTAACCCTAACCTTAACCTTAACCTTAAAGGGGAATGCCACCCATCTGAAGAATTCACAGGACCGTTTCAGTCAGAATTTGTGATGTCACTATGATGTAAAATCTTTTCCATAGACAAGGAATGGGGCACAGACTGTGTTGACCCATAGGATTTTTGCATGAGTTCTTGCACCCAAATGAGGTTTAAATTTTGGTTCATACCTGTTAGCAATGCTAGAATACATAAATTTAATTTTGGTGTGACAACTCAACTTCTAGCTTTAGGAAAGAGCAGTGGAAAGTTCACAAACATTGACTGAACTGTCCTGGTGCACAGAAATAAAGTGTGAATTCTTAAAATGGGTGGCACCCCCCTTTAACCAAATTGTTTTACTTGCCTGAACTTAAGCGTTAGCTGACATTTTCATGTGACGAATAGGTGGAAATGGTGTGTCCAATTTGTAGTGGAGCGTAATTTTCACATTATTTGTGTCCACAATATCTAATATATAGTATGGATCTAGCTGTGTTAACCGGGTCCTACTTACTCTGATTATGACCTTATTCCAAGGGACTCAAGTCACATGACTTGGACTCAGGTCAGACTCGAGTCACAGTTGTAACTGCCTGAGACTTGACTTTGATGACTTGAAAAGGTTTCTAAAGTCTTGACTTGAGATCTTGTGTTTGTGTAAATGACTTAGATTGAAAGCGATGAGATTTGTTCCAGCAGACTGAATTTAAATTCTGTTTTCTGAATTTGTATGGAATGATTGAATTAATTGAAGTTGAAACTGATTATAGAAATCAAACTCATGATGCTCTTACCAAGTTTTTATCCTATTAAAACCATATTGCATTGAAAAGTCCTAGATATTTAGTTTTCTTTAAGATATTAAATTGATACTGGACTCTTGATTTGTTCTGACTTGACTTGCTGTTCTACATTTAGACTTGGGACTTGACTTGAGCCTTGTGCCTCAAGACTTGAGACTGACTTGGGACTCGAGCGAAGTTGACTTGGTCACAATCTGCCTTATTCTGATTTAAGTAATCAGATAAATGCATTTACATGACAATTGAAGTAGTCAGAGTTTTGCTTTGATCTGGTTAAGACTGAATTATTAGTGTTTATGTACTCCTACTCTGTGCTACTGTGAATGACCCTCACATATCTCTACCAGGCAGTTGGTCAGTCCCTCTCTCTCTCTCTCACACACACACACACACACACACACACAGACAGCCTGGTATGACAGCAGAGGCGAAGAGAGGAGCCTAACAGTGGGATACGAGGCTGCCGGACTCCTAATGCCTCTAACAGATTAAAGCAACATTTCAGCATGAACTCCCGGTCCTGACAGCTACAGACTGCCGGCCTACCGCGGGACACCGCTCTAATTTCATGCTTTGCCTCACAAAGACAGGATAAACGATACTGGGGCGGGGGGGGGAGAAAAAATGGGATTCACCAAAAAACAGAAAAGGGAAGAGAGAGCCAGTCCAGACCTGGCTCACCTATGATGGACACGTCTCCGTTGCTGTAATTCAAGTCTGTTAGAGGCTAATGACATTTAAATGCCAAGTATTATTGGGCACTGAGGGAAGATTACCATTAAAGCTCCTTAACAACGGGATATTGAATGGGGAAGACTCTGGGAGCTTGACTGACATTAAAAATTCATTGCATGATCTCTCGCTAGAAAAGACTCTCCGCTCTGCTGCCATTTATTCATCTTAAACATTGTGACATTACATTACAGTCAGAAAAATGAGTCAATGCATTTAAAGTAATAAGACACTGAGATGAGATAATGGTGTAACAACATGAGTCAGGTCATCATCTTTATTGTGAAGCTAGAATTAGACTTGTTGTAGGCTCAATTTCTATTGGGGTGGCATTTAGAGACTGCTTGACATAGTCTATTCAATTAGCTCAAGCACCTCAATTAACAGTAGCGCCATTATTAGAGACTCAATGGCATTTCATTGTACAGGGTGACACATTCACAAATGTGCCAAGGGTGAACACTGACACAACAAAACAGCAGAAAGGAGAGAATTAAAGCTTTCATTCCAGAATGAATGGAAGAAATAAATGCAACCTGAAATGTTTTTGTTAATATTTCAAAAAACGGTTATATCCTAACTATTATGAAATGGAACTAGTTGGTAATCAAGAGTTTGAAGATGACTCAACTTTAATTAGTGTTATTCCGGCAGCCTAATTATTTTGTCAAAGCCGCTGTTAATTTCATGGAATAGGGGATTTCTCATTTTTGAAATGAAACCCTCCAAGTTACTATTAAGAAAGAAGCAGCAAAGCAAAAGGAAAAAAGGGGGGAAAGTCATCACAGAGAAAAACATTTAATTGTGACATGAAATCAAATGCATTGTTATTATGTGGGTGTAGATTTATACATTTATTTATTGATTGATTTATTCTTAAAACTGAAAAAATCTGCCATTAAGGAGAGATAACTCCACTTATTCTGCCTTGTTTCTGACACCAGAACAAGTGAAACGTCATTGGAAATGAATGAAATTAGGCTCTATACCAGAATTTTCCACTGTAGAATATGACTTTAGGGCCCAATACTAGATCCAGTTGCTTCAGATGGGTATTTTTGCATGCTGATGTGTCTCTGGGTGCTGATCTGATTCACTGGTGACATTTCATTCCACAAGTTCCCTCCTCCCTCTTTTAATAAGCTACATTTGTGTCACTCTGCCAAACCCAGCTAAACTAAAAATGCTGAGTTTACCACCTTTTAGGCTGATAGAAATCTTTATTTCATAGTATACATCATAGGAAGAAGTGTTAAACTGGTGTGTGTTATTTGAAATTAGTGTCTTTTTATGAAAAATGAATGATGTGAAGTTTTAGTGAATATATAATAGATTTTTCTTTCTATTGGTGGTTGTTTATCTTCAGATCATGGTCAACCCACCTTTTTATTTACAGCTACATCACTGGTTTCATAAGGGAGTGCGTTCGGCAATGACTCCACCTTTTGCATGCCACTGTGTGTGTGTGTGTGTGTGTGTGTGTGTGTGTGTGTGTGTGTGTGTGTGTGTGTGTGTGAATCGGAGGAAGGACAGCTCGGATACAGCAGCGCCTTGAGGTGCGAGAAAGGGGAAAACCATTGACTGGGCGCGCTGAACTGTGCGCCACCCGCAACTCCGCTTGCGCGCAACACGCTGACAGCGACTTTACTAAAAAACAATCTCTGTAATATTCTGGACTACATTCGACATCCACATTTCACCCCGGACGCTGTCTAAATGTGGCTTGGATCCCCTCCGTCGCCGCGGAGCAGCCTGGTCGGAGCGCATCGCCGCGGTCCCACCTGCGCGCCTCCGGTTTGGCCACTTCTCACCGCACACGCGATGTGACGGGCAGCGGGAGATGAATCTGACACATTTTTACGCACAATTCGGACATTTATTCGCCTCGAATTACTCGCTTTGGGAGCCTCACCGCGATGACTACCGCAACTGGAGTTTGTTCAGCACCAACCCGTTTGCGGTGGACGTTCTGTTTTCGGGACACGAACCGGGCACCATCGTGCTCGTGGTGATGTACACCCTCTCCTTCATCGCGGGGCTCGGCGGCAACATCACGGCGCTGCTGGTGCTCACGCGCAAAAGGAACCGGCTGTCCGGGGCGTCCGCGACTCGCCGGCTGCTGGTCAACCTGGCGGTGTGCGACATGATGGTGGTGTGCGTGTGCATGCCCGTCAACCTGGGCCACCAGGTCTACAACGCCTGGGTGTTCGGGGACTTCCTGTGCCGCACCGTGCCGTTCGTCCAGGCGGTCTCGGTGTCCGCCAGCGTCCTGAGCCTGGCCGTGATCAGCCTGAACCGGTACTACAGCGTGCACAACCCGCTCCACGCGCGCTCCTTCTTCACCGGGCGGCGGATACTAGGCATGATCTGCCTGGTGTGGGCCGTCTCGTCGGGACTGTGCCTCCCGCTCTTGTTCATGAACACCACCCGCACTCTGTCGCTGCTGGACGGGGCGCACACCGTCACCGTGTGCGTGGAGGGCTGGAGCAAGGTCAAACTGCGGCAGGGCTACAACTTCTTGCTCTTCTGCTCGCTGTATTGCTTCCCCGTGTTGTTCAACCTGATCATCTGTCTGCTCACCGGGTGGAAATTGTGGGGGACGGATGACAAACTAAGGGAGTCGAACAAATTCGGCATTGCGCAGGTTGTGTCTCGGGTGCGAGTGCGCAAAAGGATAGCCAAGATGGTGCTGGCGCTGGTCCTGCTTTTCACCTTATCCTGGCTGCCTCTGTACGTCGTGGACATCTGGATAGACTTCAACATGCCGGACTCGCTGGACAGAGAGGACGAGAACGAGGCGGACCACGTCCAGCACGAGTGGATTCTCCAAGGCAGACCGTTCGCACAGTGGCTCGGTCTGACCAACTCCGCGCTCAACCCGCTGTGCTACTGCTTCGTGGGGAACCTCTACCGGTCCGCGAAGCGGTTCAGGAAAAGCTACCGGGAGAAGCTGTCGTCCGTGTTCAGCCTGTCCCTGCAGCAGCCTTCCGTGAGCGGCTCCGTGTCCAAGCGGGCGTCGTGCGGCCGCGCGCAATCGGAGAAGCAGGTCGCCGGCGGCACCAGGCTGACCAAGAGCAAGAGCCTGTCAGCCGTGACTGTGTGCGAGACTGTGTTCGACTGAGCGGGATGAATGAAGCCAGCAGAGACCAAAACGCACCGTGGCGCACAAAAATTCCGATATAGGCAACATGACATGTTTAGATAATCATGGTGGAACAAATCCCGTTTATTCTTCCTGAATGTAAGTAATCTATTTGTATCTCTTAAGTGCAAACCAAATGTAAAATATCGTGAGCATGTGGCCTATATTGAGTTGAATATTGTGCTACCATTTTTGTTACCAGTTTCATACCAGGCTGCTATTTGATGTTGAAATGTTATGGAAAAATGCACTGAGGGTGAGGGGTATTTTTGTGCATTAATTTGTAAGAATGAATCTGTCTGAACAATAATCTCATGGCATTAAAATTATTACTTCAATATAAAATGATTGAACACGCTCTAAAATTGTTTTATTTCATCTTAAATTCTTTTGAAGTCCTGGGGAAAATTCATTTAGTTGAAAACTTGAAAAACAGTCGATTTAAAAAAAAAAAAAAAAAAAAAAAAAAAAGAAATTCAAGGCTTTCGCTCATAAATAGGCTACGATCCTGGCATGTAATCCTGTTTGACAGCCAGTCTCCCAGGAGCGGCGGCGCGCGCTTGGCTGCGATATGGAGAGATTTAGCAGCGATGAATACTGTTCAGGAAAGGTGGATTGAAGGATGACAACACAGACAGAAGGATGGCAGGAGAGGCTGACACCGGGGTTAACAGCACTGCTGAGATGTACTTTATCCGCTTCCACTCCCCGCGCACCAATTTCATCCTGGCACTGAAACCGAGAAAACTTCGGCATCTGAATCAATCTCTGACCATCTGCAGTAGGGGAGATAATTTATGCGCGCGCACACACACACACACACACACATACACACACACACACACACACACACACACACACACACACACACACACACACACTGACTGGAGAGACAAGTTTACCTCCTCGGATGAGTTGGAGTGCGCGGCCACCTTGGACCTCCTCGCATGTGCAGAATCTGAAATAATTCTCACCCTTGGAGCAGTTAAGTGAGCCCGGACTCTGCACATCATTTATGGATGATGCTCCGCCATTGGCTGGAGTCTGGATTACAAACAGATTGCCTGCTTCAAACCCCCTCCCGCCTGAACCCCTTTACCATTCTCCACTTCTCTCCAGATAAACTCGAGAAGGGAAGCAGACTGGAAAACAAATAGTCCGCGTTGTGATAATGGGCGGCTGTGTCATTGTGTGTTTGGGTAAAAATGTGCTAGGGGCTCATCGGCGTCTTCTTCTTCTTCTCCTGCACAGCCTCAGTGTAGATAATTAAGGCGCTAATTGGTTTGGATGGCAACATGAGGGCAGAGGCCCAACTTAATGAGGCCTTCAAGGAGCCTCACACAGCGTCTAGTGCCGCACTCGCAGTGTGGTGCGTCTAATAGCTGGTGCGTCTTCAGATATGGCATAAAGTGGGGTTCGACTGATACGGGTAGTTTTTAGGCTGAATTCACTGATAGCTGCTTACCAAAAAAGTCACATGTGAAAACCCACGTGTGAATTCAAGCACATGTGCTTTTTGGACACATGTTCAAAACCATTTTCATATCTTTTTTTCCAAGTTGTATTCTCTGTCATCACATGACAGTTTTTACTTCACATGTGAACATTTCAATTCATAGGTGAAGTGTTTTTGTAAAGAGATAATTAACATGGGAAATGGGAAAATCCACATTAACATACGAAAACCAACATGTGTCCAAAACCCACATGTGCTTTGAATTCACATGTGGGTTTTCACGTGACTTTTTTGTGTGCCAGTATTCTTATTCATTCAATCTTTAAATCAGACCATTTTCATACCAAAAAACAAGGACACTAAAACTCTCCACTGAAACCCAGACTAATTAAATTCTTTTAGGGTTAGCAGCTCTTTAAGGCAGAGTGACCCACCACACCTATTCAATGGTAGGGAAACTCTGGAATACATTAGGCCTTTAAATAAAAAGTGAATTTCCAATAAAATGTGAAAAGAAAATGTTATCGCAGGTTTTACAGACTTTTTACAGACTCCATCACACGACCGGCCGATATCTGAGATCTAATAAAAGGCTAATATCAGCCTGATGTATTGATCCACCTACACAGTTCACAGTTAGCCTCTACTCAGCACAAACCTCTCCAAAGAAAGTGTCTCAGGGCGGAGTCAAGGTTAGAGATGTATGGATCTGTAATTTGTTAGACAGCAGCTGAGGTTGGTTTCTTGGAGTCATTAGGCCTCTGGTCTGTCCATGTCATTAAGCCTATTGCCCAGGAGAGAGCAGTTTGTCAATACGACTGCTGGATGAAAGAAAAGCCCCAGTCAGAGAGCTGCTGCACTGGTTTAGAGCCTCTGTGAGACTGGGAGCAGCTCACTGGTCTGTCAGAGGATCAGGACAGACAAGGACCATCTCTCCTGTTCTGACACATTAAACATGAATATCAGACAGAATGTACTGCTACTATTACTGTTACTACTACTACTACTGCTACTACTACTACTACTGTTACTATTGTTACTACTAATACTACTTCTGCTACTACTACTACTACTACTACTATGACCACTGCTACTACTACTGCTACTACTGTTACTACTGCTACTATGACTACTGATACTACTACTGCTACTACTTCTACTACTAGGTACTACTGCTATTACTACTGCTACTGTTACTTCTACTACTACTACTTTGACTACTGTTACTACTACTACAACTACCACTCCTGCTGTTATTCCTCCTCCTCCTCCTACTACTACTGTTCCTACTACTACTACTAAAAAGAAAAAGGAGGTGGAGGAGAATATGAGAAGAGCTATACGTACTCATTTTCATGGAGGTGGATGCACATCTCATCCCTCTGGCTGTACCATGAAAACGAAAAAAAAAATCCTTGACTCCTGTCTGCTGGTACATGAGAGAAGTCAAGGTCTCGACTTCATCTGCATTCCAGAAATCGGCCCCTCATGTCTGTGTAAAAGTGCCTTATGATTGCAGTTTACAAAATCGTATAATTGCAGTGCTACCAATACAACCAGACCACAGAATTATGCAACCTGAATGTGGTTTTCTGACATGGAAAACACTTAATGGGCCCGGCTTACCGTAGTACCATTTTAAGTGGATGAAAAAAAATGGAGCTAGATTAAAAAATACTCCAAAAGAGAGCCACATAATATGATCCCATCATCATCTACATTCCATTTTCTGTCAACGTTTACCTCTTTCGGTATGGAGCTCCATCTACTTTCACACAAAATCAGAACCAGATTTCTCGGAGATCGTCTTCATCCGCTGGCTTACGATTGAACAAAGACAACTCAGCACCAAGATACTTATCAAGAACTTCTCTTGCCTTGCGTGTAACAAGTGTCTGATACACCAGAGGCAGGAATAGCTCATTAGTACTTATGTCTGCCAGCTATCAGAGGCTTTCTAACACTTCTACACCCATTCATTTGACTTGTAGTGACAATCTAAAACATCCCTTCTATCTCCTTAACTTTTTTAGGCCAGGCAGCCTATAGGCCAGGCAGACCTACTTTTTCTTTCTTTCTTTGACTTGACTTTATTAATTCACGCTTGCAGTAAGGTGTACTGAAAACAGCGCAGAATTTTACATAAACACAAAAATCGTAAATCATAAACATAAAAAGAGCACATTTGTACATGTGAAGTACAAAAATATAAAGATTAAAAAGAAATTAAAAGGAAATTTTCTTTCTTTCGTTCTTTCTTCTGATGAACTTTGCAGGCAGCACTATAGTAACCGACCAAAGTTTAAAACTTCAAAAATTCATTCAACAGTCAGCCGTAAGTGCTACAGGTGTGCAATTTTCTAAGGATGTAGACCCATATTCTTTTGTTTGCTAGTGGAAATTATCAATGTGTTGTTTTCATAAACTGTAAAACTAATGAAGTTTTTTTGATCAAAGTGGCCCAAAACTGCAATACTTGACTGTCAGATATTGACAAGCAATGCTATTATACATTTTTTAATTTCATCAAAGATTGAGCGTTCATCGACTGTAAATGCTACTCTACACACTCACTATACATTGCCGTTTATAAGTGTATAAACACTTAAAAAGAGACATATCCTACAGGTTAACAAGATTTTTTGTGTCTTGTAAACAATTGTGATCAGTGGGAACTAGGGGATATTTCACCAGCATCTTGCTTGTATTGTAACCAAACATTCACGTTGTCCAGATGAACAACATTAATTATCAGAATTTTATTTTAAGATTAAGATATAAACAATCCATTTAAAAGTCTGCCCTTATTGGTGGTCAAAGTCCTCATGTTCTGCCCCTGGTGGTTAGTTTCCAAACTCTTGTTCATGATGCTAAACAACCTCAAGGGTAACCTACTTTTCAAATGGTTTATTCAGTTCATGGCCTGCTTACGGTCCTATATCCAGCTATATCCAGCTTATTTAATGCTCAATTTTAATGGACTTCTTCTTCCTCCTCCTCCGCATCTTCGTCTTCTTCCTCCTTTCATCTTCCTCCTTTTTAATTGTTTCCCTTTTTTTTCTGCTCCCAGCTGCCATTGCTGCTAGTTTCTGTTTATTTTCCTAGCACCTCTCTCTTACATGATCATTCTGTGGTCACAGTAATGCTGTAAAGGCCCTGACCCTTGACCTCCTTACTACTGGTTGCTTGGAATGTTGATGACCTAGGACATGAGGCTTACCACGTGTTCAGACTGCTAGCAACACGATCAATAAATCACCACAAGTCCATCCATTTGCTATGGAGCTGAGTGACCAGGGAAGCTGAGCTGATGTGTGAACACTCAACAAGCTTCCCAGCTGAGAAAACTTGTACTTAGATTCAGCCAATCAGATTTCCATGCTTGCTTGTTTTCCTATGATGTGTTTTTGTTTCATGAACAGTAGTTCCACCTAGCTAGTGCTAAATGGAGAAGTTGATTCCAGCCATTCAAAGCGTCCCAGTCCTCTACTTTTATTTGAAAGACTACAGGAATAAACATCTCAAACACACGATGCTTGGAGAACGGCTGCATCCATCGTTGGGGTCGATGGTGAGAGCTGAAGTCATATTATTGAGTTTTTTCTGTTTATGTTTTATTAATGCTACCTCATTAGTGCTTGCCAGGCAGCTACGTTAACTCATCAAAATGATTTAACAGTATAAAAGTCAATACCAGAGCAGTGAAAATACATGCATACATACATACATACATTTGCCTGTTCAAAACTATGTAGCTGCAGGACCACTACCAGAGACAGTATTATATACAGAGACAGTGCACTCTATCAGTTTTGAATGGGAAAATCCGTAACGCTAAAGATGGCAGCTTCGACAACGTAAAACGTGTCGTCAATGAATACTTTCAGGTTTACGCAGCGGCAGAACTTTGTTATTTACAACAACTCACCCAAGTTGGAGACAATATCAAACGTCTCTGCCAGCAACCGTTTTATTAATACATTTGAAATAATTTAATAAGATGATATTCTCAGATATATAACCGTCAGCTCCCTACTGTGGGCTACATGCATTACATCACTTGACAGGTGATGCAGTGACAAATGTATTTGACTGCTGTAAACCAGATTTGTCTTGAAAGTCGTAATCTCACTGTTCGTAAAGCACTGGATGGCGCTGTGTATAAGCATCAGTAAGCGGAAAAAAGACGTTTGAAACAAATTTTAACACCTTGTTGCCTTAGAAGAATATGCGGCATCTTCTGGACTGAAAAGATCACCAACCTAGAACTCTACAGGACGACCAAAAGCCAGAATATCACCAATGAAATAAAACAAAGGCTACTGCGATGGCTGGGCCGTGTCCTTCGACCGCAGCAAGAGCGCATCCCGAAAATTGCTTTGAGATGGACTCCACCTGGCAAAAGAAAACCTGGACGGCCTAAAATGACCTGCCGCTGAGCTGTGACGGACAAGCTTTCCAAAATTAACCTCTCTTGGGGCGAGGCACAACATGATGCCGAGGACAGGAATTTTAGATTTAGACGACTCCCCATTCAAAGAGATAGGAGTCTCGTCTCGTTGGTCACGAACGTACTGCCCAGGGGGGCGTTATCAAGACGGTGCCCGAGTGGAAACCACTTTCCTTAAAGGGACTTGGACTCGTTCCCATTCCACCCGACAGCTAAATGCCTACAATGTGACACGTTAATCACTTGGGGTCATTATCCAGCGGTAACGGTCCTGTAAACACCGAACAGGACCAGCGGTACATCAAGGGCCTAAATTCTAGAGGGGTGGTCATCCATCAACCAATGGCGATCAGTTCTCCATCTAGCTGCAAACAACAGGCAGGAGCACACGTCAGCCCAAACACATTTACAAGCAGCTTCTCTCATCAGGGTTATTACAGGGGTTGAAGCGATCGATGGCGGACCCGTGACAGGGACTTGTTACCTCGTGTTCGCTGTCGGTGCCAGTCATTGTGAGCACGAGAAGCTGGCACGCTGTTATTGGAAAGGCTCATTAGTATCCTCTATGGTCCTCTCCTCAAATAGACACACACACACACACACACACACACACACACACACGGAGGAAACGGTTCCTACAGTGTGTACACTTTGCTGAGGGACTCTCCTTAAGTACATTCTTGAGGTGCTTTAAGTGAATATTTCCATTTTGAGCGGCTTCGTACTCGAAAAATAATCTTTACTCCACTGCGTTTATGGAACACCTTATTACTTTGAGGACAATGGTTTTATATACAGAACATGAGTGAAGGGATGAAAAATGAGAATGTTTTGTACTTTCTTGTCTTTCTCACAGGCCTGAGTCATTGTCAACTAGTCTTACTATTACTATTCTCACCATTAAACTGTCCTGATACACATAAATTGTTTTATCCAGAGAACACCTACATCTTACTACTCTCTGGTGTTAGCCGATGAGTCAAATACCTGCTCCTACTCATATCTGTATCCTGATTTAGCGAATAACGGGCTGTACAAATGTAGAGCTGTTTACCTCTGCTGTTTATGACTCTAAGGCAGTCAGCATTAGTCAGACCCACTCTAAATTCCAGGCAGAACCACTGCAGATTGTCTTTCACTTGGGAGATGCACACAAATGTGGTAGGTTAATTAAACTCCCCAATAAACCCCCTGTCATTGACCTGCTGTCTGCCCCTCTGCCTTATGTTTGACTGCAGTCGGCTGTTTCTAGTCTGCTCAAGGCTTTCAGGGTCTGATTGAGTTCCAAACTTTGGAGCTAATTTATGCCTCTACAGTTCATGAGAATGTTTGCTAACATGCAGATTGGAGTTATATTGTGCTGGTAGGAATGTCTGACATCCGAGACTTCCAAGTCGGCTGCTAAACAGCGCTGCGTACACGTGCTATTTTGCCGGAAAATCAACTCAATGGTAGTCAGGCTATCTACAAACGCGCAATCAAGTTGCATGTGTAGATGTGTTTTCTTACCATTGACTGACACAAAACTTTTCTGCCATGTTGATAATGTTAAAGGTGATCATAGCGTCACAACTCGGAAACTCAGAGAGCAACATTTTCGACTTTGCAACTTCGTCATCCGACTATGTATGCCGTTCATGTGAATGATTTTTTCCGATATATCCAAGCATGTTAATGCATAATTCTCAAACATTTCTCAGAGACAGAGGCAGAAATCGTCTCATTGGTTGAGTTAAACGTCAGTGGGAGGAAAAGAACCAGAGTGCTAACTGGCAAACTTTAATGGCAAAGAAGGAACATGACAATGACAATAACTTCTTTTTTCATTCATAACCATGATATTCATGATCTTGGAAGGTCAGCAGGCTAGCTAACTAGCTTACCTATGTAAGTATAGGCTATGGCTAGGTTGAACTTGGAAGGTCAGCTAGGCTAACTAGCTAATCTAAATAGCTATACTATGGCTAGATTGCATTTTTTCTGTTAGAAACAAGAGCGCTAGGCTTCATAATATTAGCTTCCTCCTCTCTTACCTCTTCCCTTTTTCACTGGGCTTCAGTCTAATGTTCCTTAACCAGAAAACAGTGGTTCTTTGGCTGAAACTCCAATCTGTGTTTTCTATTTGACTTCCATCAAATGATAGCACAGGGCACATAATTGCCTCTGGCACCTATTCTCGCCTGCTTAATGCTTTTGTTTCTTTTGTTTTCCTTTCAGTTGACATTTCTAATACTCCAAGTACAAATAAAGAAATGAAACAAACAAGGTTGATTGATGCTCATTCAAAGTTTGAGCCAGTCAACATTAAGAGAAACCAATCAGAGTTAGTTTAAGTGGACCATCAGCCACCTTCTGAGGTTACTGCATCCAAGATTGAACACTGCTAAGCACTGTAGCACAAGAACAGAGATTGGGTTTGTTCTTGTTGAACTATTGATATGTCAGTTCATTAGAATATTCAAAGCAGGAATTTCACTTAATATGGGCAATTCTACTTTCATTTATGCAAAGCAGTGGTATACTTCAAACACTGCAAACACACACACTCACTGACAGAAGACGTGTGAGGATGAAATGCAACCATACAGCCTGAATCTGTTATTACACTGCTCTCACTGAGACTCGTCTTCTCTTTCCCTTCTTTCTATTCCACTCATTCCCTCTAGAAGCAAATAGCTGTCTGCTTCTGTCTTCTGGCATAAACACTGCCAGTTCCTTATTTCTCCTCTGGAATGTTTTATTGCCCATCCGTCGTTTCCCCCAGATCTCCCCTGTCCAGCCGCTCCACTGCTGTGTACTAGTGAAGCAGAACTTCACTAGTACACTTACACTATTTCTGAGTTTCTAAAGCTAACTCTAGTCGAAGTATGAACGGCTTCTCCCAGGGAGTATTTTGTGTTCCAAGTGGCTTAATTGTTCTTTGATAATAATCACCCACTGCTGATGAGTAAACAGACAAATCCCACATTCATATCGAGTGCGTTGGGAGAAGCCCGCCAGATTAAAAGCACAGAATGCAGCGCAGGGCTAGTTCTCATAACGCTTTATTATCAAGGCAATTTAAAACAGGTTCATTTGATGCTGTCATGAAATAAACAGATTCTCCTCTCCGATTCAGGCAACTCAGTGAAGTAGCCTTTCAAACCGCCTTCATATATCTTTTCCCTAAAGGGAAATCACTTGGTTGGAATGAAGATATATGACGATTGATTGGTGATGGATGTTTATTCAAATCACTCCAGTGTATTGTAGCGTAAACAGCGCTGCCAACAGAGTGTCAAACATCAAATTGAAAAGATTTTTTTTTTTAACCCCGTGAGCCCAAAATCTGTATTTAATATTCTGCATTCTGTAACTATAGCCTCCTTGAAAAACATGACATGCAAGACGTGAAACCCTTTATTAACTAAGAGAGGGCGCTATCTATGGCTGATTGCCTTGGAGTAGAAAATAATGGAGATTTACTGGAGGAAAATAAACAATACAGACTGTACATTTAAGCTGTCTACATGACAGCACGTCATCAGAGCGTCAATTCTGGAGGATGAGAAGGCCCGGGCCGTCCGCTGTAAGAAACAACAAATTATTCCTTCAAAATGAATCAACCACAAGATTAGCATCACTAAAGGAAAATTAAATCACTGAACACCATCGGAGCCTTTCATCTAGAGGATTCAATGCCCTTGACATTACCATAAACATCAAACCCTCTGAGGAAAAAACTACTGTGGTTGTTATTTAGGGATTGCAGGGTCGGCTCTTCCGGAAAAGTATTCGCAGAGAAATCAATGCATTTCACTCCTTGGAGATCGGAAATATAAAGCAGCGATTCAAAGTCGTCTGCAGGCAAGTGGTTTTGTGTCAAGGCCTATAATTGTCCCTTGGATGCCTAAATACTTCATTTTTGCTCCAGTCTGACGGCAAAAATGAAGGAATAGTCCAATGCAACCTCATTGATTGATGACATCCTTTTCAGTCTTTTGTACGGAGCCTCATTGAGCATAAATACAAATACATTACTTTGACCTTCACAACTGTCGTTAACCCTCACAAAACTAAATTTGTTTTATATTCAAGTCACTTTCACCATATCTATTAGAACGCACTAATCTTTGCATGTTGAGCAACGGTGACAGAATGAGATCGGACAAATGAAGTAAATATTAATTTCCCCTGTGACAAATATTAGAATCCCAAATTTCCCTTGCTGAACCATTAAAATGATTCTCATTCATGTCCTCACCAAAGACCAACACAAATTATCATAACAAGCAGACGGATCAGCAACCCAAAAACCATAAACATGAAATTTTCTTTTCCAACCATGGCAACTTGATAACAAAAACTTGGACTGCTCTCCTTTGAACATGGTGCTTTTGTTCACTGTTAAACCCAAATTGATATTCAAAGAGATATGAATGAATTGGTTGCTATCGCTGTCCTGGATAACAATAGGGGAGCATGCCGGCATTATGCACTTTGCTGATTGAAAAGTCCTGACTAGGGTTTTCATATTTTATTCTAAAATCAGACTCTCTGGACATCGCCTAAGAGAAAGGCTGTCGCCAAGAGAAGGACAGCATGATGGGAAGGGGGAGAGAGACAATAAGAGCTGGGAAAAGAGAGAGAGAAAGAAGGAATAGTGCATTTTTAATAAAACAGCACTGTGAAGTACCTGAGCGCTCCACACATAGACACGCAGAAACATGCAGTCTCCTCTACAGCTAAACACACTCAGGTCTTCAGTGAATCAAGTGACTGCACAGCTACCAATGTCAATACAACTCCTAACAGTGGTGACGCCTTGGGTTTCCTTTTTTTTTTTCCAGGGGCAGGTGTGTGTATGTGTGTGTGTGTGTGTGTGTGTGTGTGTGTGTGTGTGTGTGTGGGGGGGGGGGGTTTAGAGAATGACCCTCCACAACAAGTGGGGCAGTGGGTGGCGGCGAAGGGGGCGGTTTTGTCCTCTTTTCAACTGGCTGATGAACAGAAGTGGTCGCTTCTTGGATGGGAGCGTTCACATGTTGGTGCTCATTCTTGACTGGCTGTTGGCAGAGTTGAGATCCCCTTGACTGCCCTCCCTTGGGGGAGACTGGAAAGGAGAAGAGGGAGGGGGGGGGGGGGGGAGAAAAAAAAAAGGTTAAAGGAACAGTGCACCCCCAAAATGAAAATCCTGTCACCATCTACTAGGGATGGGACGATATATATCGAAATTCAATATATCGCGATACAAAAATGTGACGATACGTATTGTGGGGCAGAAAAATGAATTGTGATATTAGCTCCATTTTACTCTGCTGTAGTAATCACAAATGAGACGCTTGACCATCACAGTTTCACAAGCTCTCCATCCAAATTATATTGTTTGCACTTTGTAATGACATTTTAAAATTGTTGTTTACATTCTAGCAGCCAATAACATCGCTAGTAAGATTTGTGAATATTTAATTTGAAAATATTCCATGTACCATTGGCATAACTCGTACTATAAAAACTGCTTTATCTGTATTTACTGATGCTCAATAGCTGCAGTGAGGCAGCTCCCAATCAGTTTTGCATAAACACAAAGGGCCGCATTTAAATCTCACGGATGGGAGATCACAGTTGTGATGGAGATAGGAAATTAAACAAATGTACTAATGTACTACTTGTTTGTCTGACTCATAAAGCCTTGTTAATTTGACAACTGAAACTGGGTGTGTCATGTGTGTGTAAATGCGTCGCGCGCGTGTGTGTGTGGGCTCGGAGAACGGACAGACTGGTCAGAGTAGTCGAAAATCGAGTGAGAGCGAGCGAAAATAGGAACAGAAGGAAGGGGGGAGGGAGATAAGACGACCACACCGCTAGGGAGGCCAGGGACCGCAAAGGACTGAAGAAATAAAAGAGAGAGATGAGTTGTTGGAGATATGCCAAATACCATAGGGGGGGAAAATAAATAATAAAGAACTAGAGTTTGTAGATAGATGAAATGGGGGGGATGAGAGAGAAAAAATAAAAATCACATCACATAATTACAGTCTGGTATAGCGATATCCCCAGAGTCCCTTGTGGGTCCAGATTTGCAGCCCAAGCAGAGGGTGCCAACAGAGGAGAACACCCTAGATTTATCTTGTAATGATCTGGCTTAGACTAATTAGACTTCTACTAATCAGGGCTGGTTAAAAAAAAAAAAAACAATTAGCCCTGAGGTTATTATTTCCCCATTCTAAGTCATTAGATAAAGATGACATTAGGGTTCAATTTTAAAGGAAATGATGCCCAAAGACGGGCTCTAGGTCCTGTAATCCCTCCAGTGTTAATACCCGGGAGTCCCCAAACAGCAGCAAGAGCTTATGGGTTAAACATGCGGCATGTGCAGGTTTCAGAGAGCCACATTCAATACTTTAAGACCTTTTTAAATCCAAAATAAAGAAACAAATCTGCCAAAACCAGCCTATTTCTGATTGAATATAGCTAATGAAAGTTTGAAAGCATTTACCTATACACAGGATTTGATGTTGCAATCCTTTATGCCATAATCCAAAATGAGCATTTATACAGAAGCCCGATTCAGATGTCAAAAGAATGATGTACTAACCTACAAATGTGACTATAGAGGATATCAGGCTATGCTGTCATAAATATACAGGACCATCAGACAGGCAGCACCATTCACTAAGCACCTCATCTAAATATTCACCATTCACTAACCATGTAATCTAAATGTTACAGGGTTGAGTGTGTGATTGCGGATGTGTCACTGAAACTATCGCTGGTTCCCAGTATTCCTCATTAATTTCTAAACTTGCTATTGATCACTGAACAGGCTAATGGGACTGCGAGAGTCATTCCATCTGAAATCACACAGGAGTTTTACAAGCTTAGGTCTCAAACTGTCATACTGTTTTCAAAACCATTTTTATGTAGTTTTAGTTTTTAAGACATAGAGGTCCAAGTGGACTCCAAAATGGCCACTTGGCCTTGGTGTATTTGAGGCAATAAAGGAAGAAAAAAATCTGATTTTTATTGTGGTAATTACACATAACAAAAAAATAAATAAATAAATAAATACAAAATAATTGTTCTATCATAACTCAAATTTTAATGCATATTTTGATGCAATATGCATGTTGGATACCAGGTCCATTGCACTTTATAGGTGTTTCCACAGACCACAAGACTGGATAGTGCAAACACACTATTGGACAACAAGTCCAACTGTGTTTAGTAAATCAGATAGGATGCATATTCTACTACTATCCTGTTCTGGATTAATCTAAGAGTGGAAAAGCACCACAAAGAAACCATTACATTGTGAAAAAAGAAGACCTCTAATAACTGGATTGAAGACATTTTAATACTTTAGCAAGGCACTTAAAGTGGCAATCTGCAAGATCCTCAGTGGTTCAGTGTTTTTAGTCTCCATCTTTGGCACCAAGCGCTCACTGCTGTGGTGTTTCTGCACTGCACTTCCCAGAGATCACCTGTCAATCAAACAATGTGGGCGGAGCTTGGATTTTCTGTTGATGCAGTTTGAGTTTCTGTAGGTGGCGCTCTTTTCTTTGTCTGTTCAGCCATGGTGGCTATCACCGCTCATGCTAACTACCCAGTTCTTCTTCTATCTATTCCAAACAAACCAGAAACCACATCACTTCATGTGAGCCAAATGAAAGAGCTACCAGACACCGGGTGTTTACAACAGGAAATGTAAAAGCTTTCATTAACTTGGCTATAGGTTGAATTACTATTGTGTTGTATCAATCAGCAAAACAGACATTTATTTATATTCATATTTATTTATATGAAAAGTGGCTGTTCAATGGCCGGGAACTGTGATTGTAATGGTCAGCTCCCAGTGTGTGGAAGTGTATGAAAGTGTGTGTGCAGTCAAATTTCCCTGGATAAACAGCGGCTAAAACCTACACAGCGCAGAGTTTTTGGTACCTTGACGTGGATCTGGTTGCGCAGCACAGCGGCCCGGAGGATCATGGCTTTGGCTCGTCTCTGGAACTCCTTTCCCATGTGGAGAGACTTCTCGAACGTGGTGCTCCTCTGGTCTACGTCCCTCGCGTACAGAATCTGCGGAGGAACAAACCCGGTTTACCTACTGTAGGCGGACAAGGCAGACAAGGCAGACAAGCAGGCTTATGACTGGAAGATTGCTGGTTCAAAATCCTGGACTGGCTGGGAAAATCTGCGTGGGGTAATAAATCTCCAGGTGATTCTCCATGTTTATAGGGCGTCTTTCCACTCTGAGTTGAACTTTTTTCAACTTGGTACATCCAAGGCACACTTCCAAAAATGTGAGGCGCCTAGCGTGGAAAAATGCAAGGTGCCCAGCAGCGAAAAGCAGCAAAACGCTTCACTCAAATTGAAAAGAACTAGAAAAATCCACTGCTAAAAACATGTCCTATGTTATTGGGACATGTCCAGTGTGAATGTGTGAAACTGTATGAATGTGAAGTAGGGCAACACTTTAAAAAAAGAAAAAACATGGAGCTCTGACAACTTGCCCTGGGTAAATAAAAGTAAAAAAAAGAAAAGAAAAGAGGACCGAATAGAAGGGATGATTATTACAATTTGCTGGTGGAGCACAAAACCATGACAATACACATCGTGGAGCTGGAAAACGGTTTCTGAAATTAAGTGCACCCCATTTCCTTGATTGATGCCAGAAAGTGCTTCAGAATGGCCTACCATCCAAATGCACCGTCTTTGTTTTCATTTACAAAGACTGAATGTCAGAGGGTGAAATTGGCGTTCAAGCCTATCATTAGCCAGGTTTTACGCGACTGGCTCAAGAGGTCACTCTCCCCAGTTCGCCCGGCTTGAATGTGTGCGGCGAAGGAGAGAACGTCCTGCCGAGACAAAGACAACAGTGACGGTGTCGCCGATGACACAGAGAACTTTACGCGCTTTGCAAGTACACCATGTTCGACACCTCCGATATGATTCAGTCCGCGGTGCCGCCGACAAAGGAAAGTTCCAGTCATTGTCCCGTCTGTCGACAAATTAGCCACGGCAAATATCACATGACTCTTAAGTGCTCCTTTTGCAGCTCGGCTTCCAGACGGCGGGCCAGAGAGATCACAGAAATACATTAGCATATTAAACACACAAAGGATGTGAGGCCGTGTTCGGTCACTGACAACTTGTCAAGCTCGCCGGAGCCTCACTTAGTGGTTCAGAAAATTCCTTGTAAGAGACATGACAAGTGCATGAACACTCTTTGGCATTATCATAATTGGCTATTTTGGGAAGAAAATGCGTCGTTTTGTGCAAATCACAGAATCGGTTGTAATAACCTAAAATATGTGACAGTCGCAGCTCTAAAAGCAGATGTCCACTTTCAGAATACAGTGAAAGAACAAAACATTAGGGACACATGAAGTCCACTGATGAGGTGAATCCAGGTAAAAGCCATTATCCCTTATTGATTTCCCTTATTAAATATATAACAATCAGAAAGGAGGAGATGTAGATGAAGAGAAGCAGATGAGTTGGAGAAGGATTTTTAAGCTTGGAGACAAAAAAGGGCACAATATCAGGAAGATGTTACTTAATATTTTGTACATTCAGTGTAGGTTTATATTTTTATCATTCCACTAAATGCTTTTCAATGAAATGTGCAAAGACAAATGTCTAAATAAGATGCAAATATGCCAATATACCAATAAAACCCTTGTTAGAATACAGTGGAAATCTTAATAAGATTCTAAAGAGAAATTGTTGAAACACTTTTTGCACATTTTCTGCCTTAATAATGATTTTTTTTCTTTTCAAATGTTGTGACTATATCAAAGCCTTAACCCTGTAACCTGTCTCAAAACAAACTGTGGCCTTAATGTGTCATCCCACCCATGGTTTATTATTACTACAATAGAGGAGAGGGAACTGCAAAATGATGACATGTATGTGTGTGTGTGTGTGTGACTGCGAGTGAGTGTATCCACTATCTTGCTGCGTGAGTCAATATGTGTGCTGATCGGGGGCTCCAGCTGTGTGTGGGTGTGTAGGTATGAATGTGTGCACTACCTTGCTGTGAGGGTTGATTAAGTTAAGCTTCCAGTGCGCTCTGTGTGTGTGTGTGTGTGCATGTATGTGTGTGTGCATTACCTTGCTGTGTGAGTCGATGCGTGCATTGATGAGGCCTTCTAGTATGAGCTGTGTGAGCTCGTCCTCCAGCGCAGCCACTGTGGTGTTGAAGGCCTGGGCCATCTTAGTCATGTCTGCTGACACGTACGGGCTGAAATACTGCAAACACACACACACACACACACCACTGACACTTTACTACACACAGTAACAGTAATTCTGATGGCTAGGGATGGACGATATATCAAAATTCAATATATAGCGATACAAAAATGTGACAATACGTATCGTGAGGCAGAAAAATGAATCGTGATATTAGCTCCATTTTATTCTGCTGTAGTAATCACAAATGAGACGCTTGACCATCACAGTTTCACAAGCTCTCCATCCAAATTATATTATTGTCACTTTGTAATGACATTTTTTTTCTACATTCTAGCAGCCAATGCCATTGCTAGAAAGATTTGTGGCTCAGAAATAAACATAATTCTGCACATACTTTGTTGTCATTTAACATTTATTGTATCGAATCGTGAACTCCATATCATGTATCGAATCATATTGTGACATAAGCGTATCTTCCCATCCCTACTGCTGGCTTTAAGATGCAGCTTGTAAAGATCTAGGGCATTCAGGTAGCTCTAAAATGTTATATAAAGAAGAATCAATAAATAAAGCTTCTCTATGAAAAGCCCTTCATCGTAGAACACTAGTGCTTTAAAAATATGGATTCTAGGTTGGACACTAGAAAAAAAAAAAAAAAAACTCAGCATGAGGCTCTTAAAATCTCTCTCCCACAGGGATGTGACTGATTGGAGTTGGAAGCTCCACTGTTTCCAGGTTGTTTGGCTGGAAGATAATCAGTAGGTAGCGAGCAACAATGTGGGACACAAAATGACAAACAAGCCAACAAAATTGTCCACTGCAGACTGTACTTTCAGAAAAATGTACGCTGCGTCTGACCAGGGGAACTCGGCCGATGTGTGGACGGTCAACAAGCTGAACGTTTTGTGGTCAGGTCCCTGGCCTTCAACGGCCAATCAGATTTCCATGCTTCCTTGTTTCCCTACTGATGCGATTTCAGTTCATGAACAGTAGCTCCGTCTGGTACGTGTAAAATGGTTGAGAAGTTGATTCCTGCCATTCAAAAGCTTCCCGGTTCTCTACAAGTTTTTTTTGACAGACTACAGGAATAAACGTCTCAAACGCGATGCTTGGAGAACAGTTGCATCCATCGTTGGGGTTGATGGTAAGCTCTGATTTCATTTAATTGAGTTTTTCTGTTTATTTTTGATTACTGCTACCTCATTAGCTATGTGAACTCCTCAAAACAATGTGATTAAAGCCAATACCAATAAAGCATGACTTTGTAGCTGCACCAGACCACATAGTCAGCCAGCATAGAGCCACCCATCAACCAAGTTGATCGCAGTACCAATGATTACACCATAATATTGAACAGAGAGTATTTCTGGGCTTCAAGTAAATGTCAGTCAAGTTAAATTAAGGAAAGGTCAAAAGGGGGTCGACGGGACAGGCATCTGGCTCCTTGAGACCTTCGGATTGAATAACAGCCTCAGAATGGCTCTTTAACGCGCCAATACATCACCTCCCCGTTCGGTTCAGCCCATCAGCGCGCTCGACCGTAGCGCTCTACATCGTTCGGATGGCATCTCGTCTCTAATATCATCTATTGATCTGGCGGGGAGAAGCGGTAAGTCTACAGCGCTGCTAACGACTCTAGTATTGATTGAGTTTAACATCAGCTCAGGTAAAGAGAGACAGTGCGGAAGGACGCTGCCTGTATCAACACAACAGTGTGACAGCGGTGGGACTGAAAGCTCGTGTTTGATCCAAAACAGGTTAATGACGCCGCATCTGTGTTTGTTTACTATGATTCGCCTCTGGCTGTGTTAATTCTACATACAGGACATCAGGGTTCCACTAATAAGGGTTTTTGAAGGCTGATACCGATATTTTGGGATTGAATCTGCCAGTAGTCAATACATTTAAATTTGAACATTTTCATACCAAAACTTTTTACAAGTATTCAGTGTTTTCCCCAGAATTGTAGTCATACATGTGTCTGAAACAGCATTTAGACCATCATGGGACACTAAAACTCTCCACTGAAACCCAGGACAAATATCATGCATACTTGGGTGGAATCTAATCAAAATGTCTCATTAGAATCAGTTCAGGTTAAGGGCTTCCCATAGACAACCAGTGTGGTATTGATTCAATTCTGCACTAAATATGTAATTAATCAAACTGCATCATATCCATCACATCAGAGGCACCGACTGGACAGTATCTGATTTTTAACAATATCACGAGTCCAAGGGAAGCTAAAAGTCTCTCAGAAACTGTGATTGTGTGTGTGTGTGTGTGAGCTGTGTTTTACCTGTATGAGGGCTCTATTTCTGATCTGGGTGTAAAGGGTCCGTACATGAGGAGCCAGGTACATGTCTAGCAACAGGTTATCCTGGGGAGGGGAACAGGGAGGGGGGGGTAATGTGATATGAAATTATATATCTACTTAAAAATGGCATGCACATTTTCCACATCATCCATATAAGCTCTCAATTCACGTACTTGTTTTCTTCATTTTCCTTCTCATTTGTTACATATTGCATATATCTTGATATTTTTATTTTTTTCCACTGGCTGTATTTTCATATCATACAATTTTTCATTCATTTGCCTTTGTTGCAGTTTGGCTTACCGCAGTTATTTTGCACACAATCATAATACTGGAATTCATATTTTGTTACACTTCTCATTCATACATTACATATTTAATATGTTCTTGCTGTGTGTGAAATTGTTGTGTTATGTTTAATACCCCCCATTTGCACTATTGTTATTAATATTCTATTTAATTACTATCTTGCTGCAGTGATGACCCAATTTCCCCGCAGGGATCATCTTTTAAAGTTTCATCTATTCTTATCTCTTATCTAAAATGATTGTTTTCTAGTCTGGCTCAAATGTCTCTAAAGCTGTATGTGAAATCTCGGTGCCTGTTGCAACATGTAATATTGCTGGAATCATCTTAATATTTAATGTACAGATTTGCGAATATAAGCCTTACCTTGATTTCATCCAGCATTTTGAGGCAAGAGGCGTACTTTGACTCGTAGAACTTGAAGATGATGTCACGGACCTGCGGCTCCAGCTCCAGGAACAATTTGAAGGAGCTGGGAGAGGAGGTTTAAAGAGGAAATGTAGTCAGTATGGTGGGGAAATTGTGGGGGAGCAACTCCGCAATAAACACCGCAAACACACACACACCGACCTGCTGGAGATGACGTTTCTTTGGAGCTCCTGTCTGTCAAAGGTGGCGAGGGCGCACATGCCGCCGTAAACAGCTACGTTACTGGGAGACAAGAGCTGCAAGAAAACACATCCATCAAACAACATGGACTACAAAACAAACAACACACTGCCACTATAAAAAATTAAATCAACCCAAATTTCTCCTTCTGGGAACTGCAAAAAAACTGTCATGCTCAGTGTGTGTGAAAGAAAGTAGGCTTGTATGCAAGGTGCTCTTTGAAAATATAAAGTTATGAAAGGTATGTCACTGTTTTCCTGTTACAAGCGTTTATTGTTCACATAAAGGAGATTCAGATTGTGACAGAGCGTTTATTAAACCACAACTTTTGTGTCAATTCTATACTCCATTCATTGCCCCATTGGATAGTGACAGTATACAGTGATGACTCTGCCACCCAGTGGTTCTGCTGCTCGCTCTCAATGAACTTGCAAGCATGAGTGGGCAGCAGTGTCTCTTCTATTATGTTCTATTACCTTCGCATTTTCTAAAATGGCCGGTATTTCCATTCAAGTATTATTTTTAAACCGTCTCCTGCTGGCGGACTGCAGCATGTGGCTATTAATTTCATAACCACAAAACGGTCAGAGGTGGCAACAAGAGGTAAGTTATTCCGCTCGGTACATTCTTGTCTTGTCACATGCATCTGAATCACCTCCGTCTGATTATTCGACCTTTTAAAATTTTTATTCAATTTAATTTTAATTTCCAGCCCCGGCGCATCCCAAAAACTTCTGCCACGTTTTTTTGAGAAGACCATTTATTATGTAAGAGCCGCGCTGCTTTTTCTGACACCGGAGGACAAACCTGAGTGGATGGAAGAGTTGGAACGATTCCGAAATATTCTCGGCTTTGAAAAATTAAACAGCCTTGCACCGCGTCGGAGTAAAGGTTAGAGCTGTGTGTGTGTGTGTGTGCGCGCGCGTCTATCTATATATCCACATTCGATAACATCAAACCTCGAGCCTTGAGCTGAACACCTGGCAATCAGCGATTTAGATTACAGTGCATTTCGCTTTCGCGTTTCGAGGTTGCCAAGCTGTGAAAGCTTTTTGTCGAGCAGACCTTCGGATCCCCAGATTCACTCTACCCAGCCTCACCTTAAACCTAATGGAGTTTAGTTGCAGCGTTCAACTGGAGCCGTTAGCAGGGGTCAAACTGCAGTCTGCACTCAAAACAAAAGTGGGTTCTTTGACTGCCGGAGCCAGCCTCTGTGGAACTGCTACACCGCACTTATATGTACAGTAGTGACACCGAATAACAGTGTACATCTCAAAATGACTGTTATGCTATTACGTGAACAGTTGTGCATTTCGAAGATAGATTCAATCATTTGTATAATCTTTGTTTATTTAGAGGCTCTGACAGCACTGTCTTGTTTCTCTTCGGCTCATTCAGGCTGACTGAAGAGAGCCTCTGCTGCTTCACTAAGACAGGGAAAAGTGAGATGGTATGTCACATGGCCAAAGCCAAACATGGGGGTTTCAATGGAGAGTTTTAGTGTCCCATGATGGTCTAAATGCTGTTTTTCCACCCTTTACAACAATAAAATTCTGATAGAAACAATGAATTTTTTCTTTTTTTTTGCATGAAAATGGTCAAATTTGAAGATACCAAATATTGGCACAACATATTGGCTATTGGCACCTTCAATACAAACATATTGGCATCGGCTTTCAAAAATCCATTGTTGCTGTCGGATAAAAACTTTGTAAATTTTGGAGATTTTCATGTTTCAAACTTAAATTAAATGATTCAATGCTCCTCTATGGGTTGAGAAAGTTCTACAACCCTTGGGCTCATTAATCCCTGAAAAATACACGGTCAAGCTAAAAACAAGGCTTAGTCCCTGAAAGGTTGACAGTTTGGAGATAGAAGGTTTTCACCCAACAACAATGCCGCATCGGTTGAACCTACCTACCTACAATACAAATTAGCAAATAATTAGTATGCTAGCTATGAAAGCATCAGTTGGCTGCTAAATTTGCATGTAGCTGCGAATCACAATAACCAATCAAATGGTTTCTTTAAATATTATTCTGCTGCTCATGTCGAAGTTTTGAGGAAATGTCTGCCTGTCCTTCCTGAGGGTCCCGACGCTTAAGAACAGCTGCACCCTCATAAACCCATATAGCCACCGAAATAAGCACCGAAATAAACAACTACCCAACATACTATTGTACCGCCTCGGACTGTACCACTGGTTTCAAAGCAAAGGCATGCAGGTTCAAGTCTGATATTTCCCTTTAGGCGCTGTGAATTGTGGTCCTGCAGTGAGGAGGACCATCTGTAACATCATCTCTGGAGGAGAGAGCCCCAGCCGAGGTACCAGCATGATGACCTTCGTTAAAATTCAAAGACGCTGATGTGAATAGACTGTTTCTATGAAGATAATGAAGATGATGATGGTAAGATTCTGTGGTCAGACAGTTGGGTTTAGGCAGGATAAACTAGGCAACTTTGCATGTTGGCAGCTCCAAATGGTAGTGAGAGAGAAGAAATTTCATTTAAATTTCAACAAATTTGTTTACGCTTTGATAGAAAAGTGCTGCTTTAAATTTGACCACTTTTATACCAAAACTTTAAAAAATAATCGAAGCATTCAGTATTTCTTTCCACCACAGTTTTCTTCTTGGCAGGGTAGAAATGCTTCTGAAACTGCATTTAGACCATGGGACACTAAAATTCTGAATCCCTGGATAGTAATGCTAAGAATAGGAATAAGAATATTCATGCATACTCAATTATACAATAAATACGTAATGTAACAAATTGCATATCCTCATTGACTGCCCGATATCCAATTTTAACATTTTAAAATAAAGTTACCGCTTTTCATGATGCCACGTAGGTCTGCTAAGGAGTATACATCTGTGTCATTAATAGGCTGGGGCCGATATTCAATAATATTGAATACTGCAATATTTCATAGTCGTAATAATCATAGTTGTAGTGTAAAATTTGTCATTTTATTTCAAGTGGGTTCCCTTTTCCACAATCAGCCCACAATCAGCCCCATTTTCCTGGAAATTTTAGCAGGAAAGCATTGCGATATTAAATTTTGCATATCGCCCAAGCCTAGCCATTACGCCATTGTTTCAGGTATGAGGAGACATAGGCCTTGTCCGAATTGTCTTGAATTCTAACTCTTCCTCGTCCTCACTAGCTGAAGGCTGTGGGAGAGGGAGAAGCTAAGGGGAAGAGAAAGCAAAGAATGCCTTTCCTGACAGTGTTGCTGCAGCCAGGCTCTCACCTCAGGGAAGTCACAGTGGTCAAAGGAGGCCAGCAGGAAGCACTTTGCAGCTTGTTTGTATTTCCTAGAGGCCAGCTCCGCTAGGCCTGCAAGGACAGGAGAAAAATAGAAACACAATTAATTCATTCAACCCTTTAATCAGCTTCCGCTGGGAAGACAAACATCAAAGGTTTTTTTTTTCAATGAAACACTGCGTTTGCCTAACAGTGTGAGGTTCCATGTTTGACACCGGAGCACAAAAGACTGTCAGAGGTGTTGATTAGTGAGCGAGTGAAAACAAAACACACTACTGTTATTTATTAACTATTTTTAGTCTTCGTTTTCAGTGTGATATCTACTCCACCATATTGGAGCTTTCATTTAACTTTTTTGTTCCTACGGCTTAATTCATGTTTGTATTCAACTTTTTGGTGCATATTTTACCTTTTGAGTTATGGAACTTTAATAAACAAGAGGCACAGCTTGTGCCTCTTGTTTATTATATACTAATGTCCCGCCATAATCACCATGATATAACCAGTTATGCTAATAAGGTTATTAACTAGGCTAAGTAATACATTCATTAGCAAATATTTCTATGTCAACATACTTGACATAACATATGGGTGGAATTAATATGATCTCTGTTATCTTAAAGCGTTAAGGAGTTATAGTAGTTTCAAGAAAACATTTTTTCCTCATGAATATGCAAATTTATGCCACAGATCATCTACTCTATCGAGGGTAGCTGTGGTGTAAGTATGAAGTTTCTATCATGTATTGTTAACATACAGATGCCACCATGATAACATAATGTCCCACATACCATGTACCATGATGGCGGGACATAAGAAGAATGGGGGTAATATGGAGGCCTTTTCAAATTCTATGTTACAAATTCAAATTTTATTATATCATTAGCTGGGGGATAAAAATAATTGATCATCCCCCAGTTACAATTATGCTTCCCATGTTATAGAACTTTTAGCAGTCCAACCAAAAGCTTCCACTGTATTTTTAACTGTAATCGTTACACTAGAAACACCATTCAAACTGTAAAACACCTACTGTTGTAAGTTAATCAAAGAGTTTATGATGACACTTTTTTCACTCAACTACACAGGGAACACAAGTGATGGGCATCATGCTACCATTTTCACTCTCTCAGCTACTAATGCAGTGCTGCCTTAGGCGTACACGCTGAAGTGATTGCTACTCTAAATACCTCATACTGTCTGGATTGCTATCTCAGATATACTTCAAATACATAACAGTTCCTTTTAGTCCGCCAACACATTTCCATCCAGAAAAAACATACTTTTTCTAGTGTGACTAAATGCCTTGTAATGAATTCCCTCTCACCAAACCATTACAGGTTTACAGGCTTTGTTCAGCTTGTCATTCATATTGTTCGTGTTTAGCCATTTAAAGAGAAAATAGCCATCTGGAAATTACCTGCAGCACATTTTAATTTGGTGAGAACAGCTTGGCTCTGGCAATCCCTCTCTCCTCGTTGCTGAAAACCAACAGCACATCAAACAAATTGTGTAAGCAAAATTAGGCACATTTCAGCTTTAAAAAATATGTTCAGGGACAGATTAGTATGCGCTTGAGGACTAAATAGATTAATACGAGATGCTCCACTGAGATTCAGGCCCAGATTCAGATTCAGATTCACGAGAGATGGCCAACGTACCTCTGCTATTTCTGGAGTCGACTCTGCTTTGCTGACATAACTTAGGACATGGGACCAGTTCTGGAGGTAAACACTAACCTAATCAACAGGAACACACACACACACACACACACACACACACAGTGAGAGTCAAAGGGAAACAAATCTCCATCAAGACTGCCCTCTAGTGTATGCCATCAACGACAATTACATTCAAGGTCAATGCCGGCAGGAAATGTTGGCCTATAACCCTCTGGGCTATTCTGAAGAGTCGACATTAACACCCAGCCTATATGTTTCCATTACAAAGTGATGGGTGTCTTGCCTTGATGACGTTAAGACACATGTTGATGACATGCTTGGCGCTGGTGCAGTAGTCTCTGGCACGTGAGTAGCACTTGAGGGCGTTGCTGAGGTCACCGCAGTCCAGGTAATGGTCGCCCAGGTCGTCGTGACCGCGTCTGAGAGGAAAACAACCAGCGGATAACGACAGACTTGCATGTGGAGTTGTGAAGCTCTCGTTCCCAATACTTGAACATATATACAAGAATATATCCCAGCTCCATAAATGAGCTACTGTCTGCCAATGTAAAGCCTGCAGCAAGAAACTTCGGTGTTTTCAATACAAATCTGAGCTTTGACTTTGAGCTTCTTTCAAAAATGAAGCAGTTTTTATCCTTCAGTGATCTGGAAAAAAACCCACTGTGGATCGACTTGCCTGAGGAGCTTTGGCTGGCTAAATCAGTAAATCATCTTTTAAATCGCTGTCTTTTATACACTTGCTTTTGTATAATAATCTATTATTGTCTTTGACCTTGTTTTTGTGTTTCTCGCCTCACTATCACAGTTTTTACCTCGCTTTCATTGCTTTTGCTGTCAATTTTATCTGCTCTTTGTGGTTTTTGCTCCTTTGTAAAGTGATTTGAAAGTGTGTTTTGAAAAGTGCTACATGAATAAAGATGATGATTATTATTATTATAAGCATGAGAATAGATTTGTGTACTGAGTTAGAGTTTTCTCAGTGGCCCTGTAATTTTTACCGCGTAAACATAAGGAGGGATGACTGGTTAAACCAACTGTACGCCCCCACACACACACACACACACACAAACGCACCTGATGCTCTCTTTGATGGAGTTGCCTTTGTAGTTCTTGAGGTCGGTGTCCAGTTTCTCCAGTTTGAGCAGGGCCTTTTTCCTGGTTGACTCGGCCCAGGCCTTGTCCAGGGGAGGGGGGTCGGCGGCCCCCGCCTCCGCCGCGGCCTCCGGGGCCCCTTGGACCTCTCTGGACACGGGAACATAGACACAGAAAGCCATGGTTTTAGTTTGGTTTAGTTTTGATTTGAAGGAGTGGAGCCACAGAGCAGCAGAAGCTCTTTTATCTCAAAGTCAGATGTAGGAACTGTTTTCTGTACAAAATAGGCTTGGGTTGATATTTGATAATATTGAATATCACGATATTTCATGAATATCGCGATATTTTCTGTTATATTTTGTCGGGACAGCAACATGATATTACATTTTGGACATTGCCCAAGCCTAGCACAAAACTATACATCGACACAAAACTGTATTTCTTTAATTAATGGTATTTCTTTGAATTTACTCACACACTGTATGACAACCAAAGAATAACATAAGATCGAACTTGTTTTTCAATAAGCAAGATTTTTACTGTCCCATGGAAAATGACCATAATATATCTGTGCATTATAGCATTTATTAAGCAATGTTCAAAACATGTGCATTATTGTCTATTCACAGTATCACTACCATTATCAGAAAATGCATGCATTATCAGAACAAATGAAAAAATACGTTGATTGCTGAAGTGAAAAAGTGACTTGTGCCAAAAACCCTGATGATTGTGGACATCAAGATGCATCTGTCTCTGCATGTTTTTGTCAATGGATCATTTTATTTTTGGCACATGTATTAAAGTCACTTTTTCAAAAATATTGGCTTTTTTCTTCTCTCATCTATCCCTGTGTTGGTTGTCATATGGTGTATTTTCCTTTCTGTGCAGCCCTTTCTAGACCTGGATATTTGTTTGAGTTTACCTATATTGGTATCCAAGTAATATAACTAAATGCAAATGCACAATTAAATTCAAATATATTTCAACAGCAACTTACATGAAATTTGGGGGTCTGTGCACTTCCAGATTTGCCATTTTTAATTTATGAAATTGTGTATTATGGATCAGTATTTCAATGTATTTCAACAATTACAGGGTTCATATTATCTTCCATTTCCCCATCTAAGACTAAACATTTTCATATATTGAATGCCAGAAGTATTTATTTAAGAAAAGGTTCTTAGAGAAAATATCTGCTATAAAACCTATCTAGGACTAATCAATAAAGGACCAAGTTGCTCAACAGGACAGAATTAATTGCAACATCATGTTTCAACTTCACAACTACACTGGGGATAGAAATTTTAGTCGACCCTGAGCGTAGGGCTGCTTTCTGCCTGCCCATCCCACAGGACATAGTGTGGCCCTATAGCCCTTGCTTGCTGCCTCTCCCATACTGGAAACATCAAATGCCTTCCTACACAACTTACTAAATACCTTATCTGTTTTAGCATCCCTCGACAACCAACTTCCATATTTCGGGTCACTAAGCCAGCTCTCCACAGGTTTCCAGCTTCCAGTGGTGTCAATGTCAGGTTAATTTTCTCACCATTTTCACAGAATTTCAGACCTGGAAATGATCAAAATCATTTTTCATACTTGCCCACACCTTCCAGACCTGCGCAGGAACCCTGTAATTTATAATTAGCCAACTCCAGTACAGTTATCTGGGATTACCAAGGTTTGACTAAATAAACTGAGGCACCCAGGTACTAAACATTAGTTTGAATTAGACTTCACTCATTTTTTCAAACTGAATAAGTCATGGCTGGCATAACATGATAAAGAGCCATTTGCTGCTCTCCTCGTACCGCGTGGCCTCGGTGAGTTTGCAGTGGATCTCCTCGTACATGTCGACGTTGAAAGTCCTCTGAACGAAGGACAGCGCCATCTTGAGGGCCTCGGCCCTGAGCTGTGGACAATGCTCTGCGATGAACTGGAGCCTCTCGATACGCATCAGACCGCTGTAGCTTGACGCATACTGCTCCAGGTCCTACACACACACACACATATTTGTATTACTATACTTGTCAGGACTTAACCCCTTACCTTAACTGTAACCCTGACCTTTACATGCCCAACCTTAACCCCTACCCTAACCTAAACCTATAAAAGAGTAACTAAACCCAAACCTAAATCTGTGTAAAGCCTGACATATATTGGTAAAAAGCATGCTACTGAAATTGACATCTGCTATTGGTTGATCTTTGGTGCCAGGTGATGTCACCACCTCATGCTTTTTACCAATAGATGTCACGCTTTACAGTTTAGTTACTCTTTAATTCTAATCTTAAACTAACTTTAACTAAATATAATCCTAATCTTATCCCTTAATCCAAGTCCTAATTCTAAACTAGCTGTCATAGAGGTGTGGCGTGGCAAAATGTCCTCACTTTGGAGGATTTTCCTCATCTTTTTATCTTCGGGAGGACATCTGGTCCTCATAAGTATAGAAATACAAGAACGCACACACAAAAAAGGTTTCAATTTAACAGCAAAGCCAACATTTATATCGACTCCATAGGGAACCAAGTGCATTGGGAAATATAGCAGAGCAGAATGGGTGCGATTCATACCAGCGTTGGATTCTCCACCACGTAGCTGACATCTGGGGAGTTCTGCTGGTCCTCCTGTGGGTCGGCATCAATCTGCATGGGTTCGACTGCCCCCTATGAAACAGATCACAACACTATTGTATTGGGAGTATGTGCCACAACATTAACAATGGGACCTGGAGCCCATAATTTTATTAAAATAGCCTAAGTGCTGCTTGGTGGATTGGATGTAGGTTCTGCCAAAATGAGTGCAGTTGACCTATGTGATATGTATGTTCATTAACATTTGAATGCCTCAGTTATATACAGTCTCTGGTCTAAGGTGCTTGTTTTCAATCTTTGTCTGTACACTCTCTCTGACTGTGAGCCAATTAAATCAAATAGCTCTGTAACAAACAGGCTCCTGATTGGCTGCCTGTTACGCTGCTCAAAGTAATAGTGTCTCTGCTGTCTGAATGGTTAACTGGTCGAACGTCAGTTGAAACTTAATGTTATTACCATGTGGCGACACATAGTAGGTGTGAGGCCACCATACAGAAAAAGGGTCCAAGACAAAAAATACAAAAAAACTGTGTAAGTGAGCAAGTTTTAAATGAAAAATCTAAATCTGCTCGTCTTTTTATTGACTGCTACAAGGAAAATAAGGAAGAAAAGACCAGAGGAGACCACATTATAAACACATACAGATATGAAAATAGGAAAAAATGATTTTACAGACAAAAAGATGAATAACAAACATGTTATGACTGCACAGAGGGAATAAGTACAAAGAGAAGAAACTGATAGATGCAAAAGAGGTTTTCCCCATGAATTCAGATTTGTGAATGATTTTTTCCCCCCGAATAGACATAAACAAATGTACTACATATTGAGGAATTGGCCGAAAGTCGGCAGAGTAACAGATAATGTCAAAATGTTAAATATCAATATGTGTCCCCATTTTGTCATTCAGAAATCACATTTAACGCTAGCATCGAAGTTACCACCAGCATGACCTACCAGTCGAGCTAGCTAGATAACAGCAGCATGGGGGTTATCGGTAACAATAAATATACGTTTTAAATTGTTATATGCTTGAGCACGTGACAGTTCTGTACATTCCTAATTAGAATAGAGGAGTGTATTATTAAGCTGTCACCGATATTCAAAGTTAAATCATGTTACTGCACGAGCTAACATGGAACTTACTAACGTTACTAGCTGGGTTGTCAAACTGAGCGGGCAGGACGAGCTCGACTCTGAAAGCACACACCTGTAAGCACGCTAATTTCCCTTACGCTACATGCTACACCTTATAAACCTGGCGAATATGTAAATATTTTAACCAAATCTTACTTGAAAGTTGAATACTTGAACAGGCAAAGGCATCTTCATCTGTTTCCAAAGCGCCGCAGCAGCAACAACAGTGGGTTTAGTTTCACTTCCGGGGCAGAGTTGCCTACGTAATGGTGTACAGTTGTGATGCCTTCAGGTGCTGTCGGAAATCCACAGGTTTTCGTCCTGAAAGAACGCAGCGGAACACTACACAATAATCTAGATGAGAATGCAGGCTCGAGACTGGGGAGGAAATATTGCGCTACCGGTACTCTTAACAAAGTCAGTCAAGCATGTTTAAAATTATTCATTTAATATATCCAGTTAACTGGGTGATAGCAAGATTTAAAACAATGCTAATGAAACGTGTGTTTTTCCATATCGAAAACAAAAACGTTATTCACCGGTTCTCATTAGGACTTTGAATATTTCAGTTTTAGATCTACTGGTACAGCAATTCATTTTGATAGTAAAGACATTGTAGTTTCAGGTACTTGATAAATTTAAATAAATTTATTACAAACAATGACATGCCTGTTGTGCAATTTTATATCTTCATTCTGCTGCTGCAGCATATAAAATAGCTCTAAAAACAGCAGCCACCCAACATTATTTTGTTCCATTTTGCTATTAGTTCAGACCAAATGTTTGAATGCACAAGTCGTAAGTAAATAAGCTCAATGTTGATGTTGATGTTGTAAATGTTTAGTGAATGCCATGATGAAATATTGTATCAAAATCAAAAACATTGCACTGTTCATTGGACAGCTATAAAATATATGTACTTCTTTTGCACAAATTTGTCATTGAGGTAGAAGACCATTTTTATTTTTATTATTATAATTAGTAGGCCTAGTTTTATTTAAACAGCTTGTTCATAGAGTAGATTGTATTGACATATCAAATAGCAAATCCACACGGTAAAAAGCATGGTATTGGTGAGGTATTATCACATCAGGCAGAGGGCGCTCAGCTGAATTGTAAAAGGTCGGTTTTGGGAAACAAACCATAATCACAGAGGGAGAGATACGTCAAGCTAACAAGAGTTAGCCAGCGTAGGACCGGAAAGTAGGAAATTTGGCCTTCAGAATAACAGCGTCAAATTTGTCACCTGAAAAAAATAATAAATTTGGGGGTGCACAGGACAACAAAAATCATATCAAAATACTGAATAGAAAAAGATTAAATATGGGTTCTCTGTCTGACCTGACAAAAGGTACTGGAGGAACAAACGTCACTAAGCCTACTATCAGTTAAAATTGACTTTTTATCCCTCCAGGTTGTCTGGTGTATGTTTGTTATTATGTCTTTTATTCTATATTTTTGTCGGTTGTAGATATAGAGAATTTTTGGTTATATGGGGCCTCCAAATAGATTTCTGGCAATGTTTCTTGATCTTTTCTCTCCATTGTAATGCAAAAAACTTGGACTCACCAAGGCCACACCTGTATAGGCTACCCTAGGCAACATATTCGCTTCAATAAGGCTTTTATTTTGAAAGATATGTCCAGGAGTGCTATTTTATTATTCTGGCTAGCTTGACACTGCTGGCTGAGTTAAAGTGTTTTGTAGACTATTTGGATAACGTTACAAGCGGACGGGCTACAATGGAAATAAAGTCGTGTTTGTATTATTTCTCTCTTAACGACTTTCTTAACGTCAGATGAGACTGATAATCTGATCCAAGAGGAAGAGAAGAGGAACTGTGAACACCGCTGGAGGTTTAAAGTCACGAAGGAACAAAAAAAGAAAGACAACGAGCTGTTTGCGAACTGTTTGCTTTCAGCAAAATTTGAAGGCTTCCTTGCCGTTTCCCGACGGAGTTAAAAGCATGATACTGGAAAAAAGACGGCAAATTTGTGCTCTGATGTTTCATGGTAAGTTCAAGCTGCAGTGTAGCCCCGATACGAGCAGGTCTCTCTTCGTAGTTGCAACGCCACGCCAGAGTTCATTTAAAGCTCTGACAATTTAACGTGGCCTTGGTTATCGGCCAAGGTTCGCGTCTGGTAGAACATCACTTAAAACATTTTACGAATTGTTAGGAGCCACTGTTAAATTCGGCATACACGTAAGTCACCACGCAGCACGCATTTCAATAAAATGTCAACCTTTGCTCACAATCTTCTTCCACCAACATAGCCGAGGAGAACGGTAGCGAGCTGTGCGAGCCAATTATAAAAGTTGAAATTTTATTGAAATAAGAGCTGCTTGGTGAATTATGTGTATGCCGAATTTAACCGTATTTCCCAATGATTCGTATACGGTCTTGAGTCGTATTTTATACCGTTGCCGATAACCATGGCCAGTTGGCCACATTAAACTACCAGATTGGTTAATGGAGTTCTGTGCATGTATACGACACGTATCGGTGCTAGCTATAATATCGTTAGAATTTCAGGCATTGCAACCAACAACTAACGAGGGAATTTTCTAGAAAGGTTACTCTCTCATGTCAACATAGGATTAAAGAAATTCTCTCAGTAGAAGCTGGTTGAACAGGCCAATGCACTCTTTCGAGTGACATTTAAATAATTATTTAACTGTGATAGAGATTGCACAGATTGCACCTGTTGATTTTACTGTAAATGAATGCCTGTCTACGTAGAATTCGTGATATGCAATTTTTACTGGGAAACCCTCAACTTTTCTTCTCCTCTTAGTCTTGGTTGAGATTATGCCCTGCAGTCTCTCCAATACATTAACTTGGGTCAACTCAACAATGGGATTTTTCTCTAGAAAATCACAAACAAGTCTAATGTAGCTATTCTAAATATGTGATATAGATGAATCTATTATAGCTTAAAATATGTCTGAACCTAAATATAAGGATTCCGTTTCATCCTCATTTGCTTCTTATTAGCACAGATTAATAATGATGATGATACTTTATTGCTCCTTATATGAAAATCCTCTTTTCTCTTGCCCCCCACCCTCCACAGGGAGGTCAGAGGTCAGCTACAGAATAGCATCCCTGGAAGCTGGTAGGGGTTCAGTGCCTTGCTCATGGACACTTCAGCAGGGCGAATGCTCGTCTTGAACCCAGGTCGTCTCTTGATCTGTTAGCTGAAGTGTCGCTGCTCTCCTGAAAATAGCAGCAAACAGGAAATTGGCTCCACTCTGGGTGGAAGTTCGGTTCTCAGATGTGACTTATATAAACTCTCTGGCAAATTGCGGGCTATGACTGATGACCTGCCAAGAGCAGACAAGTTTAAAGCGGATACGTTAGCAGAAGTAGGCGTTGGTTATTAGAGGTCTAGTATCTGCCCGTTACATGGTGACGATGGGGCTGAGTGGGACTGCTGCCTGCCTTTTTGGAAATAAAGAGGGCGCTTGTGTGGGGGACAGAAACCTCTATCACAACCAGATGTTTGAGAGGCTTTATTTTTTGTGGGCCATAGGCAAGTGGGTCCCAGAGGGGGGTCCACAAGGGGGTTTGAGGGGGTCCTCAGAAAAAGCAAGAGCAGTAATTTGACTGCTATTTTGTTCGCTAGAAGTTGGCACAGTATGAACATGTATGAGTTTGTATTCTGATTAAAGGTTTCACTCTCTCCACAGCAGGGGCAGTTATGCGGTTCTAAATTAAAGGGGCATGACACATTCTGTGACTTTATCGACCTTTATTGGCTCTATGGTCTGGGTTCAAACCCGGCCTGGGACCTTTGCCGCATGTCGTCCCCCTCTCTTTCCCAGTCTTTCCTGTCTGTCTCTACTTTATGCTACCTAATAAAAGGCGAAAATGCCCCAAAAATATAACTTAAATGTAAAAAGGGTGCTATGAAAAGTTGGAAAAAAGCGGCATCGTGAGAACATGCTCTAACTATGCTGTTGAATCTCACTATTTTCTGTAGGTTCTCAAGTGATGTCATAAGGATGGGACACGGCGGCGTGGGAAGTGAAGCCAGCCCTGGAGGCTGACGAGACCCGTCTACCGGCCAATCAGGATGCACATAGCCTCGGTGGGCATCAGCAAGCTCTGCTTCCTGTGTTCCCTTGCATTCTGCGGCCTCCTGCTGCTGCTCATCCCTGCCTTCCAGCCCCCGTCCCGCCAGGGGGACCTGCCTCAGCCCCGACCCCATGCCAGGCCTGCGCGGGCGGGCGGGGGCTCAGCCAACACCCTGCGCCACCCTGGGGCTCCGGTGGTGTCCGTCCATGCTGGGGAAACGGCATTGGCCACATGGCTAAATGGGAGCACCACAGAGACTAAAGTTACTAGGAGCGGTGACCAGGGTCCCGGGAGGGGGACAGACTCCCGCAAAAGCCCAGAAGGAGGCGCTCTCCCTGGGGGAAAGGGCGGTGGACTTGCAGGGTCCAGGTCCCGGGACCCTTTGGAGCTGAAGGACATTTTTATTGCGGTGAAGACTACCAGGAAGTACCACAAGTCCAGGCTGGAGCTGTTGTTTCAGACCTGGGTATCCCGAGCCAAAGAACAGGTAAGGAGAGATCGAGTGATACGGATGCAGCCTTAACTGCACATTGTTCACAAGTTGCAGTAGGTTCCCGTGTCCATAATCAGCCACTTATTGCTGTAAACCACAATATTTAAGTATGGATCAGATTGGAAGATTCCGCTGCCAAATCAGACCACTTATTTCTTCTGTGGCTTTTAGCATGTCGAGATTTTCCATATCTGTAGGCCTTCAAAGTAGCCGTAACAAGCTGAAAGAAAGGGAAACATCAGCCTCAGACATAACACTTTGGCCAAGGATGCTACACCCTTGACCAACGTAATTTCATAGTTTTTACCTTGCAGAATAGGGCACTGCAATGCATTTGAATTTCATCTATGTAAGTTTGAGTTCAGTGGTCTTGGTCCATGTTCACTCACCAACCTATGATCTATATATATGATATAGAGCCTTTGCAGTTGCATCAGAAATCTCCTATCAGCCACGTCTGGTGCCATGATGGAGGTCCGTTTGAGAATTGGCTGTACACAAATAGTGTCTTGATGTATAACAGCAAAGCTAGAAAAGGATAAAGACTGTGAAAAAGATTGGTATGGGTGTAGGTCAATTCAATATTGCTTTAAGTAAAAGTGAATAGTGTGATATGGTGGATTTGTTTCCAAATGTAGGTTACTGTGACACAGTAAACTGTCTTGTCTTTAGCTCTAGTCTCCACTCCAAAACACAAAACACTCTGAGTTGTACCTTGAGAAGAGTCAGCTCAGTCAACATGGCTGCCTGAGGGTATGGTACATCACCTGAAAGCCCTCTATAGTTTATATGCTGGGATCAGTGAACATCTCAGCTCCACACTTACGGCAGGACATAACATTCGGACCACATCTTTAAAAAAAAAAAATACATAACCAGCTTTCATATAAACACATTCCTCCACCATGTACTGGCTCCTGTGGTGACAGTGTGAGGAGAAATGCAGCAACAACAGGGCTTCAAGACCATCATGTTTGGTTTGGACTCAACGGTTCATACAGCTATGTTAATGCCAACAAAGTTAGCTCATGTCTGCCTAAGTTCTGTTGGTGTCTTTGGTTGTTTGTATAATTTTTTAGGGTGTTGCCTTATCTACGTCAGAGATTCCTCACTAATGCGGAACAGGGTTTGTCCTTGTTGACATTCAGTGAAGCCACCAAGACGTTTATAGGAGAATAAATCTTGATTTCACAGCTCATATCGCATCTAGCCATCCTCTAGATGACTGGTGTGTGTTTTTGTGTGTATATATCTGTGTTACACTGTTCAAAATCCGTTCTATGTCTCTCCTTAACTCTTCTACTACTGCTATTCTACTACTATTTTTCCTTGCATTGTAAGGGCACTTAAGGCCGTGACCTTTGACCTCCTGACTATTAGTTGTCTGTAATGTTGGTGATCTAGGTGAGAAGTGAAGCTTATGCTTCTGTTGCACTCGTCAGAAGTTGTTCTGGGTAAGATCAGCTAAATGGTGAAATTCACCTAAAAAAAGTGTGTGTGTGTGTTACCCTGTTCTGTCGAGGAACCCCTGGCCTGGGCCTCTGGGGAGGAAGTTCCACAGCAACCCGAGACTGGGAGACACATGTGCTAAAACACTCTACTGTGTTTGCTCTCTCACTGCAGGAATCTCTGCCCCCACCCCACCAACCACCATACACACACACACACACACACACACACTCACACCATCCCTCAGTACAGCTACCCTCCGACTGCCACCACAGATGTCAGGGTGCAGAGAGCTGCGGTGAATGCAGAATGGAAGGGGTTCAGGGTGTTAGCGATGGGAGCAATGGGTGGGGGCTGGATAGGGTGGTGGTGGGTGCTGGTCGGAGGGAAGTGGGTGGGGAGGGAGCACAGCAGCCAAACACATAGACTCGCCAGAAGTCTATAGTGGGGTTTCCATCTGGGTATTTTTCTGTGGATTATGAAGTGTCAAATTAGAAAGGCTGAATAGAAAGTGAAAATTTTGCTATAATTTCATCCAATATTACAAATTTCTTCCAATATTACAAAAAGTTATTTGTCTGTAAGTAGCGATGGAAATTCTTTGGTCATATGGTGCAGTGACATTTGCAGCCAATGATGGAAACATAGCTATTTGATTTTTAATTAAATTTTAAAGGTACCCTTAACAGTTGGATGAAAAACGTAGCTTATGAATGTTAAAATCAGCGCAATTAAGTTTAAAATCTATGATATCTTTAATATCTTTGTTGTGTATAAAAACACAGAACTTTCCTGCACATAACTACTAAAAACTAATAACTAGAGTTTGGAATTCAGAAGCAAATGCTAATTTAGGCTTGGACTAACTCATTGTTACACAGCTATATTTTCCATGCCAAGACATTCAACCATGCAACATTACGTGGCCTGTTTTCGTGCCTGTTGATTTTCAACACGCCTGATGCCTTCACACCACTCAGGAGTCAAGTCCACGCCAAGGGAGGCCGTAGTAAACCCCCGTCCCAAATACCACGTGTGAAGTTTAAAGTAGCCAAGATGGAAAGCACTATGACTAGTTCTGTTTTGGGAGCCATTAAAAGCTATTAGAAGTAAGTCCCCCTGTCAGACAAAGAGCTGCAGTGTTCAGGGAAGGAGATTTAACACTCCAGTCCCGCTTTGGCCCAGCAACTTCGTAGCCGGAGAGTATGAAGAAGCCCAACCAGTTCCGTTTGTGGATCCAGTACCAAGAGCCTGTCTGTACTGGTTCTAACAAGAGGCCTGTTGAGAAAGTGTTTGGTTGCTCTGTGTTAAGTGTCGACATTAAGAAACCATTTACTCCTAAACGTCGAGAAGCCATTACTGGCCTGTTGGCCAGGTTATTTTAGTGCTCTCAGGTCAATAAAGTCTAGCCACTCAAGTTTATGAGTGCCTGTAAAAATAAAAGCGCCTCTTACCAATTTGTATGTAATATAGACGTGTCAGTCTGACAGTTCGGTAGTGCAGGTGGCACATGCAGTAGTTATCTTCACAAAGAGAGACGGACGGTAGTTATTTACTAGAAGTCCAAGGTCAGGTGAAATGGGGCCTTTGAGCGTCTGGCTCATTTGATGGTCTGTGAAGTTTAAAGCATGCCTGCTGGGTTTATTCGGCCTTGGTAAAACTTTGAAGAGTCTGGGGATGCGTGTCTTTGCCTGGTACAGTCTGAATGCTGATTCTGTGCAGGGCTAACCTTAAGTCATGAAGGAGCTCGGATGAAGAAAACCATGTCGGAAGCCTCTGAGTCACAATGTAGTTCTTAATGTGGAAACTATTCCTAGAATCCCTCTCTGTCCATATGCAGGCTTGTGGAAAATGACCTCAGTAACCTCAGAGGCCCTATACTAAATAAACTGAAAGGGAGATGATGTGGGCAAAAGGCCCGCGTTTAAGGCTACACTTCCTTTGTTTATAAAACTGATATGATGATATATATCTGTGACTAATGCATTTAGATATGACCGTCCAAGTGTTGCACTGCCTGTCGAAATTGGTCAGAGCCAGGTTGATGTAATGTGGTTGGAATGAAATTGCTGTAAACCCCTGAGTTCCAGATTGAGGGCAGTTGGCGCTGCTCCGCTGGCAAGGACGGTGATTTATGGCAAAGACGGACGTTTGGACATTTTGGCTGCTCTGTTTGGACAGCGGCCCAGCTGACACGACTCGACTCCGTTTGTGAGCGCGCATACATGTTTTTGTTGGCATTCTTATGTTTAATCCAGCCTCGGTCCTATTTGCCTCTGTCAGCTTGGCAGGCAGTGTGTGTACAAGATGTGCAGAGGCTAGGGTTGAACTGATATGTTCTTTTGAAGGCCGATAGCCGATATTTTACATTTTACCATATATGACAAAGAAAAAGGATTCAGTGTTTCCTCCATATTTTATTCATCTCAGGGTGGAAAAGCCTCTGAAACAGCATTTAGACCATCATGGGACTCTGAAACAGCATTTAGACCATCATGGGACACTAAAACTCTCCACTGAAACTGGGTCAGCAGCTCCTTAAGGCAGAGTGAGGCAGGTTTCACTGCAAGTTTTACAGACTGAAGCTGTTGAGTAAAAGGGAGGAACCTCCAGGACCTTTGTCACATGTCATCCCCCTCTCTCTGCCAAAAAATAATCAGTAAAACATTGGCCCAATATATTGGAAAACTGATATATTGATCTAACCCTAGTCGTGCCTGCGGTGCCTGGCAAAGAAGACTGCAGAGAGACGTCTGCCAGCACACATGCAGAGGAAAGAGATGGCATGCCATCAACCACGAGTGTGTCGGCCAAACAGGAAGAGAGGCAGGAAGACAAAGAAAGAAAGAAGGAGCGGACGAGAGAAATTGAGAGTTGGGGATGAAGCAGATGAAGAGAGACAGGGAAAACCACTGGGGCAGACAAGTATGGAGAGATTTTGAAAGGAGAGATGAATGAGTGGCATGAGATTGGCAACAATTATGGTACTCGATCACAAGGCTGGTTTTAAATACTTTGAACTTAAATTTTAAACTTGGTAAGTTTCTAGTTGCTATTTTCTGGTACTATGCAGTGTTATATAAATGGAACAGACTGCAAACCCAACCACCCATCCGTCTATTTTCTGGCAGCTTGTCCAGGTCAGGGTCGCAGTGGCAACAGGTCAAGCAGAGCAACCCACATGTCCTTTTCCCCAGCAACTTTCTTTAGCTCTTCCTCCCAGGCATGTTGGGAGATGTAGTCTCTCCAGAGTGTCCTGGGTATGCCCTGGTTGGTTGTGCCCGGTTATAGATGGCTTTGAGGTGATATAATACACCCTTTGGCAGCCATATTGGAGGTCCTCAGCTCTTTGGCAACAGTGGCAATGAAGAGTTGGTTGGAAGAGAACTGAATAGGCATGGGTCATTTTTGTATGTGCTGTTTTGATTGGGAACTGGTCATTTTGCCACTGACAGAGCATGACAATGTTAGCGTGTTAGCTAGCTAACCATGGTATCTGGTCGGTTAACCATCACTGTCTTTCTTGTAATCACGCGATTTGCGCACTAGCTAACGTATCTAGTATAAGCTAGACTTAGTAGTTGCATGTTAACATTAACAGTTGCTTTGTTAAATTAGCCTGCTGGCTAGTTAGCTAGCTAACAAAGTCAAAAACCAACTGTTTGTTCAGGTTAACTTTCTCAAGCTACAACTCAGTGGGCCCTACTTTCATAACCGCCACAGATCAAGAACAGTGACCTTGCGCCAGTGAAGTGGTAATTTCGTTGGGTGCAAGTGGATTTTTTCTCAGTATCTGTTTACCCTCAGTAGTGAATAAGACCCTGACTCCACTTGGGGCAGCGGAATGGGACACCTTTTTCCAGGAGAGAAACATGGTCTCAGATGGTCGAGCTTGAGATGCTTTTTTTCTTTCTTTCTTTCTTTTCAAGAGAGACCTGAGGACAAGAGCATTCATAAAATTAAAATCCAATATACAGTTCAGTCACACATTCCAGCAGTCAAGGGACATAAATAATAAAAATAAATTGTACATCTCATTGTGCTCTCACTCTATTTCTCTCTTCCATATCTGTTTCTCATTCTCTGCCTCTAGTTGTGTGTGTGTGTTTGTGCCTCATTTTCATTGTTTCCCCCCTCTCTCCCTCTTGCTCTTACAAATTCTGCACACATCTACTCACATCGTCTTGGAAAACAATGGAACAATTCATTTTGCCTTTGTCGGGGGGGGGGGGGGGGTGAGTGTGTGTGTGTGTATGCGTGTGTGTGTGCTTGCACACTAGCAGTGTTAACAGTGTGTCTTTGTCTGTTCTAGACTTACATATTCACTGATGGTGAGGACAAGGAGCTGCGGAGGAAAGCAGGTAAGAAGAAGTCGGAAAAGTGAATACATGCAGGCCTGGAAAGTTCTCGTAGGGAAAATTAATAAAAGTCAAAATGTGGCCTCATTCTTTCGCGTTGCCACATACTAGATTAGATGAAACATTAATAATCCTTGTGGGGAAATTGGTTTGTTGCGGCTGCAAAGAATGGGATACAGATAAGACAAATAGAGAGTAGAGGATAATACAAGAAGTAATTACACCAAGCATATTCAGAATAATGCAGCAAGTAAATACATAAAGATACACCGTCTTCACTGAGAGATTTATAGGTTGAAGTGGATGCCAGTATGCATTGTAACTATTTACAGATGAAGATAACAGAAATAGTTGCAGAACAAGCAGATGTACATTATAAACTATAAGGCAGATGGAAGTAGCATATGTTTAGAAAAATGGTATCAATATGGTGTACAGAAAAACAGTATGTCCAGAGCTTGCATATGTGCACTGTCAGCTATCACCTTATAAAATATATAGATAGAGGTTATATACACACATAGACATGAGTCTGGATGTGTAAATGAAGTGATGTACTGCCCTGTCTCGTTCCCAGGCGCCAACATCATCAACACTAACTGCTCAGCGGCTCACACGCGCCAGGCTCTCTGCTGCAAGATGTCGGTGGAGTACGACAAGTTCATCGAATCTCAGAAAAAGTGAGTATCTCTCTCTCTCTCTTCCCCACACCCATAGGCTCTCATGTGGTAAACGCAAAAATGACGCTGACCTGTCTGTCCGTGCTGCAGGTGGTTCTGCCATGTGGACGACGATAACTACGTGATCCTGCCCAGCCTGCTGCGGCTGCTGGCCTCCTACCACCACAGCCAGGACGTGTACCTGGGCCGGCCCAGTCTGGACCACCCCATAGAGGCCGCCGAGAGGGTCAAGAGCGACGGATCGGTCGGTCACCTTACGCCTTATTCATCTGTCTGTCTCTCTGCAGTTCCCCTCCTTCATTTTTTCCTTTCTGTTCTTCATAGATGATCAATTTTACAGATAGTCATCGGCTGATCTGCATGTTTTTGTTTCTCCTCTCAGGTATCTGTGAAGTTCTGGTTCGCCACGGGCGGAGCTGGTTTCTGTATCAGCCGAGGTCTGGCGCTGAAAATGAGTCCGTGGGCCAGGTCAGTCTTGGTCTCTCCCCGTCTTGGTCCCACAATGCTTCAAAACAAAACCGAGCCAGAGTTAGAAAGAACTGCTGTAAACTCCAACTAGGAGTGAAAACACCCTTAGACGAGCTTGATAGTTGAGACTGTTCCTCTCTTCCCGCTTCAGTTTGGGGAACTTCATCAGTACGGCAGAGAAGATCCGTCTACCTGATGACTGCACCATTGGCTACATCATCGAGGCGCTGCTGGAGGTCGCCCTGACACACACACACCTCTTCCATTCCCACCTGGAGAGCCTGCAGAAGCTGCCGACTGACACAGTGCTGGAGCAGGTGTGTGTGTGTGTCATTCTGTGTTTGTCTATGTGCAGTAGTGACATACAAGCGTATTGGGGTAGTATTGGTTGAAAATGGTGTCGCAGTTAGCAGTATTGGCCTCCAAAAACCTGTTGGTCAAACCCTATTTGACCAATTGTGTGTGTTCTTTCCTGGCTTCACTTTTGTTCATCAGTTGCTTTCTACACTGGAATTGAAATGTGTGTGTGTGTGTGTGTTTTGCAACAGGTGACTCTGAGCTACGGAGGTTTTGAGAACAGAAGAAACGTGGTCAGTATCGGAGGAGGCTTTTCTCTGGCTGAGGACCCCTCAAGGTAAACACACATGAATAAGATGCAGAAACATTAACCCTACGTTGACTTAATATTGACCCACTGTTCATCCACGCACAGCCGAACCACATGGCTCTGTTAAGCATTTAGTATCACATGTTTGTAAAGTTAATCTGTCAGTGACTCTCTCTCTTCCCCCGCCTTCCCTATCGTCCCCCTTCCCTATCGTCCAGGTTCAAGACAGTCCACTGCCTTCTGTACCCTGATACTGACTGGTGTCCGAGGGTGAATCCTCGCCAGAAAAACTAAAACCCACTACAAAGAAACCCACTACTCCTTTGTCCTTCAGCACTGATGCCCACTATGCCCTTATCTCACTGCTTCACTCTGCCCTGCCCAGATCAAGCTACCCTCTGGTCTGTCAGCAAGCACCCTTAGCCAAAGTTACTGAACACATCAATGTAGCATGAATGCATAGTGACAGTGTTAGTGGCAGGTTGGAGTTTTAGTGTACAAACATTTCTAGGTGGCGCAGCTGCTGTGGAGGCAGAAATGATCTCATTGGTTGAGTTGAAGCTCAATGGGCGGAGCCAAACAAGCAGTTATTCTGGCTAAGCAACACTGGACTGAAGCCCAGTGAAAAAGGCAAGGGGTAAGAGAGGAGGTAGCTAATATTATTAAGCCTAGCGCTCTTGCTAGTAACTGAAAAAAAATGCAATCTTACCATACTAAGTTAGCTAGTTAGCCTAGCTGACCTTCCAACTTTAAACTAGCCATACTAGCCTATAGCTATCTAGGTAAGCTAGTTAGCTAGCTGCTGACCTTCCACGATCATGAATGCCATGGTCATGAGTGAATGAAATGAAATGAATTTATTTATATTTTGTCCAGAGTTCCTTCTTTGCCTTTCACGTTTGCCAGTTAGCCAACTTGCACTCTGGAAAACTGTTTCTCTGGCTCCACCCATTGAGGTTTAACTCAACCAATGAGATTATTTTTGCCTCCAGAGCAGCCCTGCCTCTTAGCGGTGTTTGTACAACTAACCCTCCAGTCTGCGTGTTAGTGCCATGCTCTTCCCACTGAGCTACATAGAACCACTTGTAGGAAATGATGTGTGAATGCTTCATTTGTGGCCCATACAGGAACTTGCTCAGCTTTGCTTTATCATCCACTGCTAAAGCTGCTTCCACAGGCTGAATAGAAGCTCATCCTGAATACAGGCACCCCATAGCATTACCACTGTCACTGAGAGAGTCACTCTTAATGTTTTTGAGGTTATGAACTTGCTGAGTCTTGAATGAAAACTATTTCCCCTGTCACTCGCAACCTGCCCTCTCTCCTTGTTTGCAGTTTGTTTCACCACTTTTTGTTCTTTTACTGTTGTCGTGTTATCCCAAAGTGTAAACTTTAACATTGAAAAGTGCATCAGTCATGGTTATGGTACGTTTAAAGAGGCTGAGCTGGATGAAATTAGATTTATTTTGCTTTGGTCTCAGACATTTATTGAATTGATGGTTGATATGATGACTGTCTAGAATTGAGTGTCTGTGTGATTGACAGAAATTTGCAAAGTATTGGCGTGAGGACAGCGTGTGACTGTTGCTTTCTCACGGAAATCTCTTAACTAGTGTTTGTGTGTATGCATGCGTGTGCACACATTCGTTTCGCAGTCTCCGTCATAATTGTTCTGACAGCTTCATATTCTTCGCCAAATTCCACTGCCGTTTATAACTATGTCAAACAGGTCTATGTTGATGGTTTTGCACTACTTGTTTTGATCTTGTCAATTCCTATACGTTACTTTCTGTGTGTGACATGTTACAGTGTTGGTGTAAATATGAGGGCAAACTTCATTTTTGTGTGTGTGTTACTGCCGTTGCACACTCTCCTCCTCCTTGCGCGGATTGTAGTTTTAGTTCTACAAATATTTCCCGGAGGCAGAGCTTGCCAGATTAGCTAACTCGCTCTCTGAAAAACTGTGGTTCTTTTGCCCCGCCCACTGAGGTGTAACTCAACCAATGAGCTTCCTTCTGTCTCTGGGAAATGTTCGTATAAAACTCCAATCTGCCCTTTTTGCACAGAAGACTAGAATCCAAAATCCAGAGCATGTATCCCACTGCAGGTCAGTGGATGAAATGGAGCGAGAGGTATTCTCCTGTGTTTTTTTTTTTGTATACCTTTTTACCACTGATGTATTATTTTGTTGTTTATTTTGTTGTTTCAATAAGAATAAAACCTTCCTGCGTTATCACGTTTTTTTTTTATGCTGGATTGAATATCTGAACATAACTGAACATTCCAAATGATGATACAAACCCAACACAACTAAGTTGCATAGAACAGAAGTTACATTGAAGTTGCACCATCTAAAGCCAATACTTTGCCTCTCGATTTACTGCAGTGAAGGCATAGTAAATGACATCAGCTCTAATTGGAACAAAATGCCTGTCAGATTTATAGGATCCCGTCTGGCACATCCTCCTGGAGAGTGTCTGTAATCAATTTAAGATCGATTAGACGGGCGGATAAACTCTCTCGAGGTAAAAGCTTGGATGCATGAGTGATATAACGCTGCAGAGGGGAGTGACTGTGGATTTAGTGCCGAGGGACTGTCATGGTTCAGCACCTCCTGGGTGGATGTGGATGATGAAGAGGGTTCGGCAAGGGTGCGTGTGTGTGTGTGTGTGTGTGTGAGGGGTGGGGGTGGGGGGCAGACAGCAGAATAACAGGTTTTCACAGTTACTATGAATCCTAGTCTTTAAGTAGAATCCTAAAATCAAAGGGTTTGCTGTTCACACCAATTGAGTAGAATCTTATGAGATGAATTTGAGTTTATAAATTAAGATGGTACCTGATAAGCTATATAAAAATAGTTCATATTTGGGCCCATATGCAACATATGTTATATATGTTATGTATTGACATAAACTTAAACCAGATGTATAAAAATCTTGTATCTTAACCATATATGTACAATAAATGGAGGAAAATGTCAATATTAGCCAACAAAAATGGCCTTTTTCATATACATGGCACTGAAATTTGACATTGGGTTTCCTGTATTGCTAAATGTATTTTCCCCCAGGCATATTACGCAAGACTGTTTTGAATTTGAACCCATTAGTCATAAATACATGTATTTACATGTTGAAACGGCTTGCCAGGATCTAAATATATTTGCTTGTATTTTGGAATATATGTCAGACTATGTGGTGTATATGACCTTATATGTCCATATATATTTTATGAAATAGATGCATAAATCTCTAAGGTGAATTTGCCTTGTTCACAGGCTGGAGGTCAACCTGGAAGATATGCATCTTTTGCCCATTAACTTTTGGTGGAACTTTAAACTTTGAGCCCTGCAAAAAAAACAAAAAAACACGTTAGCTTCCTGCAGCCTCCAAGACTGAACTGTCAGCGCTGCAGAACTGCACACAACCGGGTAAGGCAACAATCCCGTAATGCGCTGTAAACTGTAATCTATAACCATAATTTAGTATCCATGAAGCAATTATTTATTTGGATGCGGGCGAGCTATCGGCGACTTGATAGGAAGGAAGGGAAGGGAGTAGGAAGTTGTTAGCTGGGTGTTAGTAGCTGTTTGCTCCGATCTATCAGTCATGCCGGTAGAATACTTGGACTATTCACTTTAACATTCATCTGCAACCAAATATACTGCATGTGAATCTACAGTTTATCTTGGTGGATCCGACGAGCCATGGAGATTTCATTTGCAGGCAAACGAGCCCTGGTCACTGGAGCAGGAAAAGGTAAAGGAAACAAACACACACACACACACTCTCCATATGTTTTCAATGGGTACAGTGACACCAGCAGGTTGCTTCGAAAAGCACAATAAAAACTCCTGTCTCCCAATTTATTTAATAGGGATTAGCAAGTTTTCACTGAGTCTGCCTGTTGCAGTGCGGTGAGAAAATGGAAGAAGCTCTCGGTCGTGTCATGCAGTGTCGTAAATCCTAAAACATGCCAGGAATGTGTGCGTGTGTGTGAGTGTCAGCCGCGGTGTCACACAGGCAGCTCGAGCCGCATAATAAGCCTTTGTGTTTATGGATGTTTTCCGTCGCAGGGATCGGCAGGGCCACGGCGCTCGCTCTGGCGCGCGGCGGGTCAACGGTCACGGCGGTCACGCGCACGCGGGCCGACCTGGACAGTCTGGTGCTGGAGGTACACCCCCCAAACACCCCCACCCCCCCAATCTGAGGGGCCCCTCTCCCCGACCTGTGACCCCCCCCTCCACCCTCCTCTGTTATATCTCCTCCATTGTGCCCCCATTCCATCTCTCCGCTCATTATCATCGGGGGCGCACGCTCTCTACTTTACTCCGCTCTCTACCCCCGCTGCTCTTTTCATCTCTTCCGCCTATTGTCTCTCCTCCTCTTCCTCCTCCTCCTCTTCATCACGGGGACAGGGAGGGATGAGCGGTTCCCCTCTGGGCGATTCGTTCTGGCGTCTGGTATAGCTTTGCCTACGGTACACACTCAATAAGACGTAGAAACATGAACCCTACATTCACTTAAAGTTGCACGAGGCAGCTTCACAAGTTGGCGGCCCCTAGTGGCAGTGTGAGGTCACTGCCTTTAAATGCCTTTTATTAATAATTGGATATTGGCCAGTCAGTATGGACCAACTCTCATATGATGGATATGATGCAGTTTGATTGATTACATATTTATTGTAGAATTGATCAACACTACGCTGGTTGTCTATGGGAAGTTCTTAACCTAAACTCATTCTAATGCTATTCGAATTTCTAATTTTGATTAGATTCTACACAAGTATGCATTAATATGTACTATCATTTTTATTATTGGGTTATTCCCATTGGTTTCAGTGGAGAGTTTTAGTGTCCCATGATGGTCTAAATGCTGCTTCAGAGGCTTTTCCACCCTGACAAGAATACAATTCTGGGGGAAAACACTGAATACCAATTTAAAGACATTGAATATCAGCACTAATTATCAACTATTGGCTGATCCCTGGTCTTGTGTGGCTGGTTCCTGCAGTGTCCCTCCATCACCCCGGTGTGTGTGGACCTGGCGGACTGGGGAGCCACGGCGGCGGCCCTGCAGGACATCGGCCCCGTTGACCTGCTGGTGAACAATGCCGCCTGCGCCACGCTGCAGCCCTTTCTGGAGGTCACGCCCGACCAGTTCGACCAGTAAGATAAGATGAGATGAAATTTAAATGTAACACAACCCACAATTTCACACACATATTCCAGGAATATACAGAAATATGTCCAGATCAGACTGTTTAAACCTGTTTAAAGATTCTATTTTAAAGGTCTGTTTCATCTCCAGGTCTTTCAACGTCAATGTGAAAGCCGTGCTCCATGTTTCTCAGGTAAAACGATGGGTCTTTAAAGGAATAATCCACCCAAAAACACTTTTGGGTGGATTACAAACAACAGCTATTGGTGATGTACCTTCTATACGTGGGTCCATTTTGTTGTGTGGTGTATTTTTCTTCTTAAGTCTAACAGCATTAGTTTAAATGCAGATGTCTGGTTAATCAACCCATGTCAGTTTAATCAAACACACACATCTCTCTCTGTCTAGATAGTGGCTCGGGGTATGAAGGCCAGAGGAACAGGAGGCTCCATAGTCAACATCTCCAGCCAGGCGTCTCAGTGCGCCCTCAGAGACCATACCGTCTACTGTGAGTAACAGGGCTGGTGTTGTCCCAAAATGTGTTTCCCCCCCAAAAAATTGTTTCCCCTGGCGGTGTGTCTTTGCCTCGATTTCACGCCAGGGAAGAAAATAAAATGATTTCAATATTTCAACATTAGTCTACTTGTCATATATTAAGCGCATTTCCCCCACTATAATTTTCATTGCGCAGTGGGAAAACAACACACACTGAGGACAAGACAAGGACACACCAAGACTATTCTCACCCTCTGTTCATTTTTGTTCCATCCCTCTCTTCTCTACGTTTCTCTCTGTGTCACTCTGAAGGTGCCACTAAAGGAGCCCTGGACATGTTGACCAAAGTGATGGCTCTGGAGCTGGGACCCCATCAGGTACCAGACCCACACTGCCAGCCAGCGTGGAACCTAGCTTCCCTGGCTAATGTGGGCCATATTTAGGCTAAATTACACTGAGTGTACATATAGGAGAGGCAACACAGACAGACAAATAGTGTTATAACTACTATTATTACTATTAATACTAACTACCACTACTAGTACTACCTCTACTACCACTACTACTACTGCTATTATTACTACTGCTGCTACTACTACTACTACTGCTATTACTACTACTGCTACTGCTACTACTACCATTATTATTACAACCATTACTAGCCCTGCAATTACTACTACTACTGCTACTAGTGCTACTACTACTACTGCTACTTTGAATAATAATAAATATAATGATAATAATAATGATACAGCCATGTTAAGTTACCTGCAGAATATTAATACACGGGAGTAAGCAATGAATGCTTACTCCCGTGTATTAATTGCTGCTCTACATTAAAAATATGAAAGTTCTGGAATAGGTCTGAAGCCCTCCAATATATTGTGCTTTCACTGATAGAATATTTGCATTGTTTTTACTGACTGTCACTGATGTACCAGTGTTGTGTGCCGGTCAGATCCGTGTGAACAGCGTGAACCCCACAGTGGTGATGACCGATATGGGCCGAGTGGGCTGGAGCGACCCTGACAAGGCCAAGACCATGACCTCCCGCATCCCCCTGGGCCGCTTCGCAGGTCACACACAGCACATTTTATATATATACATATATATATGTATATATATATATATATATATATGTACACAATGCATTTTCTATTTTTTTTTACCCCAGCAAGGGGGAGGGGGGTAATTTTCCGAGAAAAAAGTCTGATTAAAGTCAGAAATGAGGTTTTTTTTTCTCACAAATTTCTGACTTTAATCTCAGAATTTCAGAGTTTTTTCTCAGAATATTACCCCCCCTGCCCCTGGCTATGGTTAAAAAAGAAAAATTAATCTACGATGGCCCTAATACTCTTCCGTAGCACTGTCACATCTCTATTGCTGCAAGAAAGCACGTCTCTGTACAATGCAGTGACAGCGAGATATACACTTACTTTGTGAATTTGTCAACATTGCCTTCACTGAGATTGTGTGTATGTGTGTGTGTGTGTGTGTGTGTGTATGTGTGTGTGTGTCTGTGCAGAGGTGGAGGACGTGGTGAACAGTATTTTATTCCTGCTGAGTGATAAGAGCAACATGACTAACGGAGTCACTCTGCCTGTGGATGGAGGCTTCCTGGCCTGTTGACCCCAACCTATCTTTCTCCTCATTGGCTGACCAAGAAAAGAAACACTTCCTGCTTCATAGCCTCACTGTAGCATTATACACATACAGGTTCATTTTATTCATTGATTAAACTCATCAAGTGCACAACTGACTTCCCTGTGTTGTTTGTGGCTGAACGTCAGTAGAATAAAGGCAGTCACGACAGAAAGCAAAGTGCCTTACATATACATTTGTATTTAGTATACAAAAATTGAAATATTTCACCACACAGACGTGAAGTCATAAAAAATAAGACAAACAATTGGAACAAGTATACAAGTCATCTTACATTACATACGTACATGGCCAATGCATTTCATCATACAACCTCTCCTAAGAATTACAGTGGGTCAAATAACCAGATAATTTCCATGCAATAGTAGATTTGTATTTTTTGCTGCGTTTCTCAGCTACATTTTCGACACCCTAGGCAGGACCAGACACGACATTATTCAACCACACAGTTTGCTATGCCAACCAAAGACAGCATGACAGGTGGGACCGCAGTGCTGCGTCTCGCCGGGCGAGGGAGACAGACACACTGGAGTCCCGCAACCATACAGAAATGCATTTCATAAAGGTGCAATCCGCACTGTTTGCCACGACTGACAAACTACACAAAGATTGGCCCCTTTATTGTACATTGTTTTGCAACACTTCTAACTTCAATGTGAGCGACTAGAATCCTTTTTAGTTTGAATTGTTTTAGAGTTTCAAGAGCTAAATATTCAGGTACATGTAGATAGATATTCATAACGCATTCCTTCTCTAAGGGTTATTCTGTACATCACTAGACTTGTCATCGATATCCCTTTTTACTTTTTTCTTTCTTTATGCCGACAGTTTGTTGAAAAGTCTTGTGTATTACTACAATACAATATGAAATAGTACCAAAAAACTTGACACTAAAAAATTTGCTCAAAACAATACTGTCTTTTACACACTAACCCAAGCTCGCTCTCTCACCAATACCAACATGTGCTCATCCACACGCGCGCGCACACACACACAAGCTTGCACGTTCGCATGCACGCTTGCGACACACTCACACACACACACACACTGAACATATTTAAGATCTAAACAATGGGATAAATTAAGACAGAGAATATTATTAAGACCCATGCAAGCTCCTCCGCCCCAGAGGCAGAACTCAGGCAGCAAGGTTGTACAGCCCCCATGTTTGGCATGCTTGTCTGTCACATGTTCACAGAGTTAGATGAAGTTACCCATAGACACTTGACTAGGATCGGACGTTTGCTTCAATCTCTACAAAAAACACAACCAATACGGTCTCGCAAAATTTGTGGAACGAGCATTAACTCTAAAATGCAGATTAAGCGTTGTGGACAGGAATAATGTAAAGATTACATTCCTCCACCATGAAAGGATTATGTGACAATAACACAAATTGGACATTAAATTTCCACGTTTGTCATGTGAAAAGGTTGGCGAACAGTTACGTTTAGGCAAGTGAAACAATTTGGTAAAGGCTCGGGTAAAGTTTTGGGCATACTAAAATAAGAAAAGCTTAAAATAGTTAGGAATTGAACCCAGGTTGCCAGTTTCTAGTCGTGCCTCCTTCACGTAATCCCTTCATGGTGGGGAAATGTATTTCTCTCACTTTTCGTGCATGGAACACATTATCTGCATTTCAATCATGCTCATTTCACAAAATTTCGTGAGACCAGGCTGCCAAAATGACAGTATTTTGTCCCATTTTGCGGATTTTAGCATGCCAGAAGTATGAATTTTGTTTCCATGGCACCACGCACTGATCCTAGATCAGACGCTAAGGGTAACTTCAAACCTGAAGGCGTATTCACAGTTCACTTTCTATTTAGTCAACACTGCATCAACTCAAGCAAGCATGGCTGAGAAAGAAGGGATGGTGCAGTATGAATAACAGTAATAGAAACCTCTGTCGGTCCTCTGCATATAAAACAATGGCAACTTGATGTGGTTCTATGCTGTATAAAGTAGATGGACAGTCAACGTCTTTCACAGAGAAACGAACTTATTCAGTAATGTAAAAAAAACGGTTTTATGTATTGGCCTTGTTACCAATATCACTTTGAAAAAACATCAATATAAAGAAACAAAATCTCAGCAGTGCACACTCACTCTCGCTAGGTTTCTCTCTCTCTCATCCTCTCAGAGAAGTAGTGGTTGTTGTTCATGGTCATGTACTGTGTTTTAGCGTCGCTTCCTCCTCAGAACATGGTGCACCTCTTCCCCCGCTTCTTGACCGGCGGAGGGCAGAGCACGGCTCGGATGGCCTCGTCGAATACCGTCTTCAGCCCCCGCTGGGTCAGCGCAGAGCACTCCAGGTACTTCACAGCCCCTGAGGACCGGGGAGAAGACACGGTGGGACACATAGCGGACATAGTTTAGTTCTCAGTGCCACTGCTTCTACCTGTAAAGCACAGCAATGGCTTGGGAAGGCCAGGTGAAAGCAGTAAAGAAGTATGGATACATGGACACGTGCAGGGAATGGAGAAAATAATAGAAACGCCTCACAATATATGAATATCAAATATCTAATGATGAGTAGGACCACCCTTTGCCTCCAGAATGGCTACAGTCCTGCTTGTACTGCTGACATCAAGTCCTGAACTGTACATAGTGGGACATTGGACCTTTCTTCAAGAAAGAAAACCTCCAGTTCTTGGAGGCATGAAGCTTTGCACTCTGCACTCAAGAACTCCCAAAGGTTCAATGATGTTTAGATCCTGGAGAGGCCATGGAACTTCATCTTGGTTGAATTTGTTTAGCAGTGTGTATGCGGGAATTATCATCTTGGAATATGGGAACATAATGAGAGAACAGTGTTTGCACCCCAGGGTTCTCCTGGTCCTGTAATATGGCCTCATATTCCTTGACTGTTATGTGGCCATGCAGACCAATCATTGGACCTAATGAGTCCCATGAGATGGCTGCCCATACCATTACAGATCCACCATCAAGATAAAGTCCTTTATCATATGATGTTTCCATTATGTTCCCCATCCACTGTATACAATTATTTTCCATAGTGCATACATTAGCATACATGCTTCCTTCAACAGTTGAAGAAAATGCTTTAATGCACTTTCAAAGAGGTGTGATTGAACGTCTTCCAGGTAGGTAAATTATTCCTGGTAAATTCCAGGTATGTACATTTTTTTTGTCCAATGATGGGTTGATTTTGTCTGTTTGCAAACAGACAAAATCAACCCATCATTGGACAAAAAAAATTTAAACATACACCAATATTATCCTTTGATAAGAGAGATGAGCAGAGCTGGAGGTCAAATCACCCAAGAAGGTCCAAAGCAAAGACTGCAACAACTGGATTGAAAGTGACATCTATAATGTTAGCTAATATTAGTAGTCAGCTACGTATTTATCTCTAAGCCAACTACTGTAGGTCGAATGAAAGTTGTAGCCAACAGCCAGTTTGAACAGTAGAAGTTTTAACCTGCTAAAGTCACCTAAAGCTAGTGTTACCTAGCAGACACAGCTAGCATAAACAATTTGACTGTCAAAGAAATGCCACTGCGGAAAGCATAATTGTAGCATATTACTAATACTAAAGATAATGGCTGTGAATAACGACATTTTCTAGCCAGTTGGTTTGGCGATAAATATAATGTTAACAACATGTAGTAGCTGAATGCTAACATTAGCTAACGTTATGGATCAACATCACGGATGTACCCTTCAATCCACTTGCTGTAACCTTTCATTTAGACCTTCTACATCTATGCTCATCTCTTTTGGTGTATATTTAAACTTTTTTGTTTACCTTTCTATCTGCTTTGCTGTTTACCGTGTAGGGTTTCCCACCCTGACTTAATTAAATATGGCTGCCATGTGAATAAAGCAAATTCCTAGCAACCTTGTGTTCTTCACTACGTGTCTTGTTCTTGATTCACCCTTTTAGGGATTATTTTGCAAAAAATGACCGGCACCCTATACATTATCCCACTTATTACACGGCTACCTACCTATGACATTCATCATTTGACGTGAAATACTGATTTAAAATGATTTAATTACAAACTAGAGTAATTGTCAACCTTCTGCCAAAAAAATAGTCCATCAGGAGCAACCAAGTTACTGCAGGAAGTAAGGAGTAACGTCTTTTTGGCACAAGGTGTCGTCAGTTAATTTGATTAGAAATTAACAAGACAAACAGATGTCAGAATGCCGTCATTGGCCAATCAGAATTGAGTAGGCTACTGAACAAAGCCGTGTAACAAATGGTAATAATCTATTGAATCTTGATCTTACATAACCTATGCAGTTGCACATAAGGCAAACACAGCCTCACCAATCTCTCTGGCCATGGCCAGGCCCTGCGGGTAGGTGATGGGGGACAGCTTCTTGTCCCTCAGCCTCTCAATGGTGTCCTTGTCGTCTCGCAGATCCAGCTTGGTGCCCACCAGGATGATGGGCGTGTTGGGGCAATGGTGTCTCACCTCAGGGTACCACTGGGGCACCACACACACACACATATAAAGGAAAAAGTCAGTGAGAGGAGAGAGAGTAGAGTTAGCTGGACAGAGTGGCAGAGCGATGAGCGCCTTTCCACGCTGACATGCAATAGATTCTACGAATTGTGGAAATAGGAGTTTTTAATAGATCTGTGTGAATGGAACCATAGTTCTAACTGAGCGCAAAACATCCTTGGGCAAAGCAACCTCAGCTAATCTACTTCACATGATGAGAGAATCCCGTTGGACCGGTGCAAGACAAACTGTAGAGGGAGATCTGACCTTAAGGGAAGAGTGTGATTTCACATGAGAGCATCTCATGATACTCAGCAGCTGAAACCACAGTAAGGCTGTTCCTCTCCCTCTATAGAGCGCCTGGCCTCGTTCAGACCTTGCCTTGCAACATTGCTCTGTACCACGTCCCGTAGGGGAATGCGAGCACTCAAATCCAGAACATTGTAAGACAAGGTCCGGACAGGGGTGCCTTTTTTTTTCCAACAGCGTTGTGATAAGCCAGGAGGAGCCATAGATGTGCCTCGTTGTGGTCAGACTCGAAGGGTCAGTCAGCGTACTGACCTTAGCTCGGACGTTCTCAAAGGAGGCCGGGCTGACCAGGGAGAAGCATATCAAGAACACATCCTGGGAGAGAACCAGAGAGATGGCTAGTTGAGAGCAAGATCTGTGTGTGTGGCTGCAAAAAATGTCCATCGTAATCTAGTATTGATGCTTAAAATCGTATTTTTCTTAAAACGTGTAAAGAGAAATCTGCCAATGGGTTGAGGTTGTTTCACTTTCCGATGCAAATCAACAGATTTTCTTTGATGACGTATCATTTTCCTGATACTAGTGCAGTGATCAGGCCTCTGCCTTGTTTCAAGATACTGACACCATTTTTTTGTTTGTTTTTTTTATCCTGAAATAAGCGAAACTGCATTGGAACAAGTGGAATTATCTCATCCCATTGGCAGCATTTTTCACTTGTTTAAGAAAAATACGATTTTAAGACTGAATATGACTTGTTACGATGGACATTTGTTGCAGTGTGGCATTGAAGGCTGTATGCAGATAGCTTTAGAGGCCTCAGATAGTGTTTGAGAGCTGGGCGCGCATGTGTGTGTGTGTGTGTAGATACCGTCTGTGGGTAAGACAGTGGTCTGAGCCTATCGTAGTCTTCCTGTCCGGCTGTATCCCAGAGGCCCAGGTTCACTGGTTTCCCATCCACCATCACATTGGCGGAGTAGTTGTCAAAGCTGCAGGAAGGCGGATATTTCACTGAGTAAAATGCAACTGTGTTATGTAGGTCTACATCCAGGGAGGTAGAGGAGGGTAAACACAGCTACACTCAAGTTTACCCACCTTTGCACTTGAGGAACAGTTTATCCACCTTTTTAGGCTGACATAAATTCATGGTACACATCTTGGTAAGTATCAAACAGAAATATAATCTTTTAAAAGTGCAGTAATTCAGGTTTTTACCACCCCATAGTACTAAATTCTGCAGGTGGTTGATAGGGTTGTTGCTCAATACCAATGACTCAACGGTTACTTGGCCAGGTGCTAAGATTTCTGGCTTTCAGAACTCACTTTCTGGCCTGTATACAAAACTAACAAAAACTCCCGTGCCTTTGGGGGTTTCAAGACACTCTCAGTTCCCCCCTTGCAACACATTTCAGCAACAAAGGCTAAAAAGCATTGTTCTCAAGCAAAAAAGCAAATGGCAAAGCAGTAATGTTATTGCAGTATTTAGCATGGTGATATATTGTCTTTTCACTAGATGTTTCCGTGGAATCTCTGCTCTAATTAGCTAGCTTTCTCCTCTCTATTGTATAAACGTGACTTTATTATATATGTCAATTACAGGCCACCTTAAAGCAATATTCCACTTAGTTTTAACTTTATTCTGCTCTTGACCATGAAAACCAGAATATAAACTAATCACCAAGATCAGATGCAGCTGGACGAGTTTGTAGGGTTTGGATTTTCACTTCCCATTCATTTGAATGAGGCCACGAAAATAGACTGAAAACTGACATTTAACACGTTGGTGAACAGATTCAACAACAGATCCTGCTGCTGTGATTTTCACTGGATTACTGGATTGTTGGTCCAACATTTTAGAACATAATTTCGCCAAATAGCATTTTTATTAATAGAAGAGAACATAGCGGAGGGATACCATTTAGGACAGATAGTTCCTGTTTGGGAGACCGGATCCACTTTTATTTTTAAATACTAATTTTAGTGTAAAGCAAGAATAGAAATGCAAAATGATGAAGGACCAGGACCAACGTGTTAAATGTCAGTTTTCAGGTTATTTTTGTGCCTCATTCAAATGAATGGGAAGTAAAAATCAGAACACTACAAACTCGTCCAGCTGCATCTGATCTTGGTGAGTAGTTTATATTCTGGTTTCCATGGTGGTCAAGTGCTGAATAACCCCCAACTAAGTGGAATATCACTTTAAGATGCGCCAAAGAGCTGCCGATGTTGTTGCAATTCCTACTGGTTGCCTGTAGAGGTCGATAAAATCCCAAATTACTTAATGCCCCTTTAAGGAAACCGCATGAATAAATGCTTTTCTGAACGTATTACTGATTTTCTTTCATATTTGTGGTTACCCAACCTTTTTATTTAACACATCACCACTGCCTACATCAAGTAATACTGAACATAATGTGGTTTACTCACACAGTGGGTATGTATTCCCCGGGGAAGGCATTGGTAGTGTAGCTAATCAGCAGACAGGTCTTACCTACAGCCCTGTGGGGGGGAGAGGATAGAGGATACAAGATTATAAATAGATAGGAATTTTCCAAGATCTGTTGGTCCAGCTCCAACATGTGTGTCTCTCTTCTGGCTGGGACTGAAATCCTATTATCCACCACGAATGTCAAGCTTGAGAGATAGATTTAAGTGAGATGACGGAATGGCATCTGTCCCGCGCTACAGGGGGAAAAACATGCAATACTAAAAATAAGATATTTGTTGGGTCTGTGTTGTCTAGATGTTTGTAACATAGGTCTATACTCATATGTAAGGGTAAAACAAAACATGACTGTATGTGTGTGTGTGTGTGTGTGTGTGTGTGTGTGTAAAGACATGCAGCCTCTCCCTTTCACAGAGTGCCACAGAGACACTGGCCTACATTCATGTTGCCTGAGGGGCATAGTAGCCCCTCTGATACCAAGCCCCCTTTCACTTACACACACACACACACACGCACAACATGACTATACCTCTCTCTCTGCAACACACAACACACCACAACCCCTCCCCATTCTACACTGACACAAGCTCAGTATTTGGCAGCCTGTCTGTCCGAGGGATGCCGCACAGATCGGTAGTGGCATGGACGAGTATTGGAGTGAGCGGTGTACTCATGCATGCAATAATGAGAGTGATTTTGTGAGTGTGTGTGTCTCTCTCTCTCCCACTCTCTCTCCCTACACACACACTCCCAATGTGTGTGAGGGCACCGTGAGATTTGGGGTCAGCGAGTTTGCCTGGCTGGGAAGGAGAGCGGGGCAGAGAGAGAGGGGTGGAGGATGAAAAACAAGAGGGAGGGGAGCTAAAAAAGAAGTATGGGCCTTTCGTCCTGACACCTACATCTCCTACCATCTCCTATGAGGAATGAGAAGATGCAGATACACACATGATGTTAATGCCTTCATGTTAAAGTGGTTGATGACCTTAGCCATCAGTGCTGTAGCCCAGCATCCCCTATTCCTGCAGATATCTACTATAATAGATTAGGCTGGTCCACAGACATGATATTAGGATTTAAGTGCAGCAATGAGGAAAATGGATCCTGGCGGGATTTCTGCACACGATGCGGTGAGAAACGCATGGAGAGGGCAGAATTAAGGGAATGAGGCCTGTTTTGCCACAGATTCCTTAGCGTGCATCAGCACTTCAGCCTGCCTCCAGTGGCCTATGAGGCGTGTAGGTGTTCCCCGCATAGCATCCCCTAGGCGCTCTCTTCCTACCCGCACAATAAGCTGGAGGACACAACCCGAATGCAATTGGAAGTGGAAGATATAAAGATTTTTTTTTCACTCGCCGGAGCATCGCATAGACCACATAAAAGCAGACCACCCGTCAAAAATCGGGAGAGCCCCAGCCCCTTTTCCTACATAGCATCCTCCCATCCATCAATCCATCCGTGGACGCATCGCCGAATCGCACGCGAGGAAAATACGCGGCGGTTCCTCTGATCGAAAGGTGCGCTTACCCGTCGCCGACCACCACGCATTTGATAGCTTGCATTTCTGCAGCGGCTGACGGTGTCCAACGAGCCGGCGGTGGTTGTTGAATAGATCCGACAATCTGCGCTGTGGTCTCGGATGAGAGCAGCGGGCCAGTCCGCTCAGCGATGGAGCCGCAGTGAAAGGGGTCGATGACGAGCAGCGCGCGAGCGGCTCCGGAGAAGACCGAGCGGATTTAAAGGGCCAGCGTCGCAAGGAGGGAACAAAAGAATGAGGCAGGCGACGAGAGGGTTCGCTCCCGACACTTCCGACTTCGCTTTTTTTTTTTGGACTGGGAGTAAAAGCAGAATTTGACACACGTCTTCGCCTTATTCAGTCCAATATGAAATTTAATAAAGGTGTAAAATGATTTCCTTTAACTAGGTCCAACACTAATATTGCTGCTTTGAGGGTTCCTCTATTATGCATTTCTTTATTAGTTGAGGTGGATTCTGGTGGGTTTTGCAATAAAAATAAAGATTGCCATCCATACTTACATCATTTCACAGCTGTGTGACAATAAGTTAACACAACACCCACACTATGGTTGTTAGCAAAATATTTTAAAATTCAATAACACGTTTAAATATATAATAACTTCTTATGTCATTTCAATTTGCATTATTTCACCCATTTTAAAAACAGAGCGATTGGCAAACGGGATCCAAAAATCCCATTCATTTTCACCATAGAGGGAAAAAAAGGTATTTTGATAGAATCTGAAAAACCAGAAATGACATCATCACTTAAGAGGACTGCTATCAGTAAGCAGCCTTCAAAACCCCATATAAACTGAACCTCAACATGTGCGCATGTGCAAGATCTAGTGGACAAAGGATTTCATAGGCTGGAACAGCAAGTGAACTATCTTGACAGTTAGACCTCTTCGGCTGTAATTCCAAGATGCCTCAGTGACCTCATCCATCCCCACCCCATCTACACAACACACCACAGATATTGTAAGGTTATCTGTATATAGGCAAATCTAACTCTACATTAGCCTCTACCAGCTACATGAATCACACATAAGTGAAATAATGAGGAGAAACCATTCAGAAATTATTGCATTTTACTGATAGAAAAAAAACAAATATAATCAAAAACATAGTGCAAAATGGTAAAAACACACCTGAAAAATTTTTATTACAACATATCAAGCGCATACTGAAATCTCTGATTTTCTGAAACGATATCAAGATATAAAACAGCAATTCATATTTTTAAAAAACTGCATCAGCTGTTGAAAATAGGAGGTTCTTCACCAAATATCACTGCAAAAAACAGCAAATGACATTTTGTGAACCGGTTTATTGCTCTCTGCATGAGCCGCAGAGGAGAAACGGTCTTATTTTTGGTTTGATAGATACGAAATAAAGGCTTAAGTGGATCAAATCTCTGTTCTGATGTCTATCAAACATTGTCACTGTTGTACGTAAACACATGAGCAATGGAAGACTACACTGCATTCGATTCGGACGGACAGGAGGATGGGTCCAGTAGAATGGGTCCAGTAGAATGGGACTGGATATGTACTGGTCCCTGTAGGGCAAACAGGGGGAAGAATAATGCGTTGTAGATGATTTTAAGCACAATTCATCTCAGTTAATGGAAGAGGTAAAGTCCTGGGACTGGAAATTCCTTGGCAATGATATAATAAAAAATTGGTTATCATGTAATAATGAATAATGTCAAGTTTCAGAACATAAAATGTCAATTTTTACATGTGACTTAGTCTCATATTAAGCATTAAAATCATATTTTTCTGAAAACAAGTGAGACCCTGATGAATATGCAGTAGCAAAATGCCGGTATTGAGACATTTTTGGGAGCCGAGCATGGATTAATAAATGCCATAATTTTTGATTTTTTTCTTTTTGATGTTTAGTGGTGTGTTCAGTAGGGTTTGGGTTCTCCTTGGTTTCTCTTTTTCTCTCAAAGGAAGTGAAAGATCCAGGTAATGGAGTGAGACACTTCCACTCGTTTCCCATTCAGTTTCACTTGTTTCGGGTATTTTAAAAAAAACAAGCATCAGTATCTTTAAACAAGGCAGATCTAATATGTGACTAAGAAAATTCCTGAAACGTGAAATCATCTCACCCTGCTGGCAGACTTTTTTCCCAGTTGTTTGAAGAAAAATACGATTTTAATACCAGTGTCTTAGAGTTAAGAATACTTCTTAGGACTGAACCGGTGGTGAGGCTTGTGTGTAGGTGAAGGGATGATATATTAGCATATTTGCAATAGAATATGGAATGTAGAATGTCGAGTCCCAGCAGTGAACCTGAACACAGTTACAGCAGTAAACATGTACTGATGAGCTGCAATAACTAGGAGGGGGGGACAGGATTCCTACACAGTTCGTATTTCAAAATTCCAGACTTTTTCCAAGACCTTCATTTCTTGACTGGATTTGAAGATTTTGGTTGGCGTTCAATATTATTTATGCCAATAGTCAACAGATATAGTATGCAAGATGACAGGGAACCTAAAACTAGAAAGAAAAAGACAATTTTTCATAATTTTCCAAGTTTTCAAGACCGGGAAACCACCAAATTCTCTATTCCACACATTTCCAGACTTTCCCCGACCTGTGCAGGAACCCTGTGAGGGGAGGGGGGGTCAGAGGATTGTGGGTCATTTCTTGGGGCTGCTGTAGTGGCCCAGCGGCGAGCCCTGGACGTAGGTGAGGATGGCGCTCTGCAGGTAGCTGGCTCTCTGGGCCTCGTCCTCCCTCATCCTCTGGATCTCCGCCTCCCGCAGCCGGAGCTTCTCCAGCAGGGAGGAGATCTCGCTTTCTTTGTCGAGGATCGCCTCCCGGTGGCTGCTGGTCAGTACTGCAGGGCAGGGCAGGACGGGACGGGGTTAGAAATGCTCAAAAGACTGGCAGAGAAAACATTTGAGAGTCTAATGTGTTAGTATCGAGTCTTAAAATTTATTTTTTCTTAAAATAAGTGAAACAAATCTGCCAATGGGGTAAAATCATTTCACTTGTTTCCAATGCAACTTATTTGAAATTTTTTCTTGAATCAAGTCATTTTCTTGACATTAGTGGAGTGAACTGGCTTATTCTGCCTTGTTTCAAGATATTTGTTCTAAGATGTTTGTATAACTTTCTTTTTGTAGAAAATCACCAGAACTCCCACTGCACTACTATCAAGAAAATGAAACATGATTCTAAAAAATTCTACAATTTGCATTGGAAACAGGTCAAATGATGTAACCCCATGGGCAGATTATTTCACTTTTTTTTAAGAAAATGATGATTTTAGGACTCAATGATAGACTAAATGACTTGTTAAGATGGAGATTTTTTGCAGTGAGGAAAGTGGAAGTGGAATTATCTGAGCTTTTTTGGCAGAATCTTTCACATGGTTTTGAAGACTGGATATGAGACTAAATGACTTGTCAAGATGGACATTTTTCACAGTGCCGTCTTCTATCCAGTCTCTCCTCATGCCTCCTACTCTTTCTTCCTCTCCGTTCTCTCTCTAGTATTGAGTCTTAAAATCTTGTTTTGTGACAATCTCTTGAAATAAGGCAGATCATGCTACTGGTATCAAGAAAATGATCCGGATAAATTGATTTACACTGGCATAAAGTGAAATTATTTTTGACTTGCTTTAAGAAAAATAAGATTTGAAGCCTGAATATGAAACTAAATGACTTGAAGAAGGACACTTTTGCAGCGTAATATGGCAACAAAAAAAGATGTACAGTGAGAAGGAGAGCAAAGGGTTTGGGAAAGCTGAGAAAGAGAGTGATGATGGGGGGAAGGAAATAAAGAGCAAGTGAGCAAGAGTGCACCTTTCATCTCTCTTTCCAGAGCGCTGATTTTCTCTTTGAGTCCCCCCTGTGCCGTCCGCTCTGCTTGCAAATGTCCAATTTGCTCCTGCAGCTCCACCCTCACCCGGCTGACCTCGGCCACCTTCTCCTGGTCCTTACCCGACAACTCCTGCCAAGAGAACACCGACTGTTCAACACCCAAACATCGTCATCGCGCACTGAGACATTTACAGTGGAAGAGAAATGTCCATCAGCAAGTATTGAGTCTTAATATTTTAGAAACAATTATCTCACCCCATTGGCAGAATGTTAATGGCCACTGATCTGAATTCTCCATAAGAACGTCCTTTTCTCGGCTAAATTCCACTATTGCTTTCCCCTCTACATCCTAAGGGAAAGAAGCCTGCAGACCTAATCCCATGCTTGTTCCCTTTTAATCCTAATTCCTAACCTTTGAAATAACCTTTGAATTACTGACCTACTCAGTCTGCCTGCCATAGTCCACTATTCCAAGTCAAGGCCTTCATTTTTACTGAGTCTAATCCCAACCCCCAAAAACCTGTTTTCTTGATGACGAACATGCGTGCAGACGGAAGTTTTTAAACTTGAAAGGTTGATGGAGTGTGAAGTTTGAACTATGAAAATGACATTATAAGACTGAACATGAGACTTAATGACTCATTAAGATGGACATGTTTTTTGCAATGTATCTGGAAAAATTCACATCAAAGGAACATTCAGGACCAATGCTCTCTCTGAGCTGATAGTTTGCTGACCTACGTCTATTTCTTACATTGACCAAATATCTTAACAGTTATCAGTCATTGCCATAATTTGTCCACAGACATTTTTGGATATGAACGGGTTTGGAAGTTGGTATCAGACGCATGGACTTTGCCATAGCTTAGAGTTCAGTGAGCCATAGCGCCCTGTACATCAGGAATAACATTTCAGATAACTTATTGTTTTTTAATGTGACGTGTGTGCGATCCATTTTGTGTCAGTTGCCTCAGGGTAATAGGCATTATTAGTGCAACAGGTGGGCGCTGACCTGCTGGAGCTCGTCTATCCTGCGTCGGAAGCCGTCGATCTCGATGCTCTGCTGGCCGTTCTTGGCCTGCAGATCAGCGATGGTCTGCTTCTGCTGGGAGCAGTGGGTCTGGACCTCCTGGCGGGACTGACGGACAGAGCGCAGCTTCTCCTCCAAGGACGCCACGTGCTCCTGCTGCTCAGGGGAAACAAGGTGGGAGCGAGGAGGGGCGTGGGGGATGGAGGGAGCCATACCAATGAAAGGGGTTAGCAACTCTCTAAAGCAGGGTGACTCACCACATCTTTTCAATGGTCAACAATTAAATGCTTAAATAAAATGTGCAAAGAAAAGGAACCTCCATCATCACTGCCGGATATCTGAGATTTCATTACAGGCAAATATCTAACCCTAATGGAAACCACCTAAATAGCATTTTTTTGCAACATTTAAAAAGTTTCATTCATCTTGTTTAATCCGACATTAACACCCACCTCCTCCAGGCGGACTTGAGCGCGCACTTTGCCCAGCTCCTCCTCTGCCTGGGCCCGCTCCGTCACACACGCCGCCTTAGCCTTGCTCAGTTCCTACAAGACACATACACATTTCATATTTACATACTTTATTTCGTTCTCTAGAAATTATCCCAATTAGAGATTAGTTCATATATAAAGCTAATAAATAACTATAATCTGTTACAACAAGGTACTTTGTTCACTAGTTTTGTTTTTTGTGTTAGGTCTACTGTAGGTTTTTTTTTTTTTTTTTTTTACATGGATATTCTTTCCAAGATCTGACCTCCTCCAACTGTATCCGCTGTCCCTCCAGTTTGAAGATGCGTTCTTGCAGCGCTCTCTCGCTCTCTTCTAGATGGCGATTCACATGGTCCACCTGCACAAAGAAAATGTAGAATTTTTAAACATATTTTTTAATACTGTTTATTAGGATTACTAAATCATACTACATCATTAGTACAGCATACTACAATTGAAGGAAAAAAAGGAAAAAATAGCCTGATAAATAAATAATTAAGTAAGCAAGAGGTAGGCAAGCAATTTTTACTTCCCATTCATTTGAATGAGGCCACGAAAATAGCGTGAAAACTGACATTTAACACGTTGGTGAACAGATTCAACAACAGATCCTGCTGCTGTGATTTTCAACTGACTGTGGGTCCAACGTTTTATAACTTAATTTTGGCAAATAGCATTTTAATTGATAGAAGAGAACATAGCGGAGGAATACCATTTAGGAGAGATAGCTCCTGTTTGGGAGACCGGATCTACTTTTATTTTTAAATACTAATTTTAGTGTAAACCAAGAATAAAAATGCAAAATGACAACAGACCCAGGATGCTTTATTGTCTTAAAAGCAGGATCTGCTGTTGAATCTGTTCACCAATGTGTTAAAAGTCGGTTTTCAGTCTATTTTCTCATTCAAATGAATGGGAAGTAAAAATCCTAACACTACAAACTCGTCCAGCTGCATCTGATCTTGGTGATTAGTTTATATTCTGGTTTTCATGGCGGTCAAGAGCCGAATAACCCCCATGTTAAAACTAAGTGGAGTACTGCTTTAAGTGTTTACATGGCTATTAGCCGCTAATATTCTCCTATTGAACGGATTATCAAAGGCTAACACCATCCCCTTCGCATCGAACAACACTTCATTCAGCATGGGCTAGGAGTCTATTCTTTTTGACGTAGCCACATGAGGTGTTTCTATTCTGACTGGGCTGTTATTCTGATTACCAATGGAATATTAGGCTACATGTGAAGGGACAAAGATGCAGGACAGTACCTCTTTCTGGCGTAGACTGTCCATGTCCTCCAGGGCTTGTTTGGACCGCCTCTTCTCCATTTCCAAACGGTCTATTAGAGAGCGACACAGAAGACACACTTCCTCGTTTTCATGCGATAAAGCTGGTCTTTACTTGTGTGCGTTTGGGAATAAAATGAGGGTGTGCGTCTGTGTGTGTGTGTGTGTGTGTTACCTTCTGCCTGCGCTAGTCGTAGCTTGAGCTCCGCTGTGCTATTGGTCAGCTCCTGCTTCAGCTCAAAGATATGCTGCTGCTGAGACTTACACCTGCGCTCCGTCTCCTCCACCTAACACACACACACACACACACACACACACACAAAGAAATGAGGCTCACATTGACCAAGTCAACCACAGACTTTAACTCACAAAAAACACAATGCTCATACCTTATTTCGGAGTTGCACGTTGGTTTCTGTCATGTTCTGCATCTCCCTGAGGAGCTTGCCCTCTCTCAGCACACTTTCCTACAGGATGGAGAGCAATTACGATATCATATGACCAACCATCGCACCTCAGTTAATAACATGTGTTTCACTGCAAAAAAACATCCATCTTAACAAGTTATGTAATCTCGTAACCCAAGTGATAATCCATGATTCTTGTTTTCTTTATTTAGTCTCCATCTTTTGCACTAAGCACTCATTGCTGTGATGTTTCTGCTCTGCACTTCCCAGAGATCACCTGTCAATCAAACAGTGTGTCCAGTACTGTGACGTCTTTTTGCTTGGATTTTCTGTTGATGCAGTTTGAGTTTCTGTAGGTGGCTACAGCTCTTTTCTTTGTCTGTTCAGCCATGGTGGAACCCAGTTCTTCATCTATTTATTCCAAACAAGCCATAAAAGTAAAACACATACCTTCCTGTATTCCTTTGTATCACCTAAGGAAATTATAGTGGGGGAAATGCGCTTAATAAATGACAAGTAGACTAATGTATAGCCTGACAACTGGAATGAATGGATGCTTGTAGTTTAATAGATAATAAGATCACAAACAAGCGGGACCTCCGTTGATTATGAGCCAATTAACTTGGCTACTTTCACTCTTTGCAATCCCGTGAAATGTTTTTAAAATGTTGTTTTACCAAAAGCCAGCGATAGAAAATAATGTTATTTTCTTTAATGGCGTGAAATCGAGGCAAAGAGACACCGCCTGGGAAAAGATATTTTCACACACCATGTGTTTAAAACAGCAAATGTAAAAGCTGTCATGAACTGGATAAAGGTTGAGTCACTACTGTGTTATAATAATCGCTATACAGAATAGCAAAGCTGACATTATTTATATGAATATGTCATGTCATTTTTATTGTAAATCAAGTGGAAAAAAAAGAGAGAAGAGATCAGATAATTTCACTCGTTTCCCATGCAAATGAGACTGAATATGAGACTAAAAAGGCTTTTTTTGCAGCGCCGTCCGTCTCATCTCTCTTCATACCTCCTGCTCTTTCTTCCTCTCTCTGCTCTGTCGTTCCCTCTGTTCATCCTTCTCTGTCTTCACTCGGGCCAGCAGCTCTCCCAGGTTGTGGTTTTTCTGCTCAGAGAGGGCGAGGGCGGCCTCCGTCATCTGCAGTCTGCACACAAAACATTGTTTTATATTGATTTTGTATGGTATTGTATTGATATATGGTCCCACCCCTAGTATTGAGTTATGTGCTTCTTACCGGACTTCAAGGGATATTGCATACCAATAGTATATATACCCATTAAGCTTCAGAGCATGAAACTCAGGTGCTATCCCATTTGAAAGTGGTGGCCAGTAGTGTATTGTGTGTATGTAGCATCTAGTATTGAGTCTTAAAATCCTATATTGATTAAAACAAGTGAAAAATCTGCCAAACAGGAGATTATTTCATTTGTTTCCAATGCAAATCAGCTTGTTTTAAGAATTTTCTTGATACTAGTGCAGTGGTTTACCTTACTTCAAGATATTGACATTGATTTGTATATAGAAAATCCCAGATACAAGTGCAACTGCATGCAAAACACACAGACTTATCTCATCCCATCAGCAGAATTTTTCACTTGTTTGAAGAAAAAGACGATTTTAAGACTTGAATACGAGACTAAATTACTTGTTAAGACGGACATATTTTGCGGTGTAGCACCTGACTGGTGTACATATACAGAACACTTCTCTAGGGGAAAGAGCGGACAACAGTATGTGGGTCAGCGTGAATAAATATAAGAGCCAGGGTCGTCTGTGTACCTGAGAACCTTTAGTAGCTAATAATAGTCGTCCCTCCAAGCACCTGATTAAAAATTCATCATGTGGGCTGAGTCAGTGGAGGAGCATGAGGGAACGTATGTAGTTATGAGTCTTTAATGCATCACTGTGCCTATATCCAGCAACAGTTAGGAGACTGGTAAATGAAGAAAGTGACAATATCTAATAGATTTTGCTCTTGATGGGCTGAATATTGAATAAAGGAAGAAGGGACGATTACTTGGCAGTGAGAGAGTTGACAGCGGACTTCCTCTCGTTCAGTGCTTCCTGGAGTTGGCCTACGTGAATAGTGGTTGACCTGATGGGGAAAAACAAAACAAAACATAAACTCCATGCCTTTTAAATATCATGGTGTATTACAAATGTGGTACCATTTCTTTTGGATAAACAATTTGATTTGTCTCCAAAGGTTCACCTTTTGTATTATAATCCTAATATTATTTTTGAGGAATATGCACAATGACTATTTGCTCATTTACTTTATGAAAAATGCATATTATTGCCATGGTACACACCACATGTCCCGACTGTAAGAACATTTCTACCACTGGAGAAATTAACCTATGACTTGCATCATAAATCTGGAAAATACACCGGTTTGGTCGTGTCTAGAGAACAAGGGAGCACTGTAATAAGGGTGCACTGCAGTATAAAATGACAATTTTTTGTTGTTGTTTTTCAATATATTTATGTGTGACTTCTACTTTAATGTATTTTACCTGCTGCATATGAAATCCCCATGTGTAACTTGCCTATGTTCTACAGTGTTTTAAAATATATTATTAAATACTATTTAAAAAAAATCATGGTAGTTTATGTTGCGCTGGACATGGATCTCAAACCAGAGATCAATTCCTTTCCTTTTCTGTACAAATACATAAAACAAATAAAACATTGATGTGGAGGTTGTGTCTGTCACTGATCTCAGTCTAATAATCTTGGTAAAACGATTCTTATGCCTTTATCAAGTCCCACTTCCACTGACCTGCTGGAGCGTCCCATCTCCTCCCTCTGCCTGTCTATGGTCTCCATCAGGTTTAGGAACTGACAATAGGAGGAATAACAAGAAAAACATAACATATTGACAGTGATTGCATATCATAATTATTTCATGTAGTATATGTGTGCCTGTCCAAGCTAGAGGTGGCCAGGGGGGTTATCACAGTCATCAACACGCCTTTATATGGTAGAGAGAAAAAAATAAATAAATAACATACACATACATATATATATATATATATATATATATATATATATATTTATATATATAATATATATATATATATATATATATATATATTTTTTTTTTTAGAGATTTATTTATATATATATATATATATATATATATATATATATATATATATATATATAAATAAATCTCTAAAAAGCAGGGGGAATTACAGAGGGGGAACAAGAGGAGACAGAGGTGACATGATTCCTGTGATATTTCTTATTGCATTTCAGCCTCCCATCAGCGCTGATCACGTGACGAGACGAGAAACGCATGGAAGCGCTGAGTAACTTGCGTGATGATTAGGCTGAGTACGTAGCTGCTAGATTCCATTATGGAGTCTCACTGTCATCTACTGGACAAACTGTAGAACGGCACAACTTGGCAAGTCTTTCTGTTATTTTGATCTCCTTTTATTAGGCTACTATATGTTGTATCCGACATGATAAACGTTTTTAGCAGTAGAACGGCATTTTTAGTAGCAATTTTAATTACCGGGTTTGTCGGGTCCATAAAATAGACCCGAGACCCGTCTCTCTCCTCTCGGACATGCACCGGGTCAGGTCTGTAATATCTCGGGCAAAAACGGGTCAGTATATATATATTTTTAAAAATTATTGGGTCCAATCGGATCTCGGAACGAATTTCCCGGGTCCATTAGGGTTCGGGTCTGTCATTTTGGACCCGTGAAGACCTCTAAGTGGGACTACTGAGTTCTGCCATCTAGTGGCTAATGGCTAGAAAAATATCTGATAAAAAAAGACAGACACTGACCATCACCTTAACCTCAAAGTCAATTCCAGTCTTTTAATTGAAATGCTTAGAATGTACAGACTGCCACATCATAAAATACAGACTCATGGGTCAAGCTTATGGATCACTTAGCAAGGTCAATTTTTTCAGGTAAAGAAGCCAATAGAAACCACTTTCTTGAAAACCATTTGAAACCTTTCAGGTGTTAGCATTACATTTGAAGCTTCTTGTATCAACTATAACTGACAGCACCTTTTTTTTTCAGCACCTTCTAAGTTAATCGTTTCAAAGTAAAAACAAACATTAATATCCCTCATCAAGGCATTAATAACTATGAGAGGTGTGAGAGGTGAGAGCTTCTATATATAATATGTTTCAGCTGTAATTGCCTTCATCAGGGTTCTTTTTCCGCAATTATTTCATGCTTTGGTTTCTGGGTTACCTGCCGGCCCTTCTCATCCTTAAGTATCTGAATCTCCTTGCTGAGGACCTGGGTCCTGCTGCGGCTCTCTCTCATGGTGGACTGTCTGTCAGAGTTATGCTCTATGGTCTGCTCTGAAAGGGTTAAACGACAGGGGAAAGGGTCAGGGTGAGAGAGGAATGTAGGAGGAGGACAGTATTGGGACAGCCAGCATTGGGTAGTAATGTGTAAATCAGTACCACCTTACTACAGTTACCATTCAAAAATAAGTCCATATTTTTGTTATCACCCCCTCTAAATATAAGACTGAAGTTGAAGCATCCAAAAGCTAGACCCCACCACTATCCCCGGATTCCATTTCGTCCACATTAGTCATCGTCCTATCACACTAAATCAGCTTAGATGAAAAATGGAAGAAAAATTGACTTTCTCTGGATGGAAGTATTCCCACTACTTTGATGAGATATGGTAGAAACATTGACTTTCTCTGGGTGGAAGAATTCCCACTAATTTGATTTTATCCGGTAAAAGGACGACAAGAACATTGGACATCAACTCTGTTTGGTTTCCTGATCATTCGCAGGAGAGGAATCTGACTTCTCCTGAATTTAGAAGGGAAGAGAGGATGCAATCCGATCGATCGCTAGTTTTGGGGTTGTAACAGAAAAGTAATATAACAGATAGTTTAAGGAATTACTAGTCTCAGGGAGTAACAATTAAACATTCAAATTACTTCTGAAATAAGTAGCAAGTACTTTTTTGAGTAACAAGCCCAACACTGGTGACAGGAATATGGGGTAAGGCGAGTAACACATGCAGTATAAGGAAAGACTAGGAAATCATAATGCTACAGCATGTACACACACACACACACACACACACCTTACCAAGTGCTTTGAGTGTGTCACTGGGTATGTTGTTCCCTGCCATCTCTAGCTGTACCAGGGTCTTGTTGTGCTGTACAGCCTCCAGAAGAGACCTGCCGCCCAGCAGACCGATGTTGTTCCACCTCAGATCTACGACAAAAATCGGAAGGGAGGCCAGAGTAAAACAGCTACGAATAAAGCTATTTGAACAAAATCAAATTAAATCAAGAAATCGGGGTGGGGGGGATATGTCACCTAGAACTTCCAGGGTGCTGTTCCGCTTGAGTGACAAAGCGAGCTCCGAGGCCCCGTTGTGGTTGATCTGGTTATTGCGCAGGTCCAGCTGGGTCAGGGCGCCGTTGGAGGCCAGGCCCTCGCAAAAGACCGAGAAGGCCTCGTCCCACATCCCCAGCGCGTTCCACTCCAGCACCAGCCTGCAGAGCGGCATATGAGCACCGCGCAGTGACACAGCAATACGCAAAGCCTTCGAGATTAAAGCTACACTAGGCAACTTTGCAACGTTGGCTACCCCCAAATGGCAGTGAGAGGTAACGGTTTGAAATTTTACAATGTCTCAATTAGTGGGGATGGGACGCTCTTCTCTGTTGCAGCCCCACTTGAGGGGGCAGGGTTGTTTTACATACAAATCTTGCCTAGAGCAGCTTTAAAACCAATGATACATTTGTCACAGATTTTGAGTTAGTCTCATGGTCAACTGAGGTGCATAATCCTCACCTTCGCAGAGTCTTGTTTCGTGCCAACAACTTCCCCAACACCTCAGCCCCTGTCGATCTCAGGTTATTTCCCTGTAAACATTATTTTGCATTGAGTGACTATCTATGCACATACTTCATGGGGGGGAAAAAAAACGGTAACACTTTATTTTCTGGGTCTACAATTTCCTCATAATTTCCTAGAAAGGAACTTTTAATTTCTTCGGCAGTTTCCTGGAAAGAAGCATGAAATGATGTAGTAGTTATATAGAAAATGTAAGGTGGAGTCGATAAGATACTGTCGATTTCTAGAAGAATTTCCTGGAAAGAACTACAAAACTATAAACTATTTATTGGAAAAATAATATGCAGTCAAGTCAATTTGGTAACCCAAGTCATTTTTCATATAATTTATAATATAGTTATTTGTTGAATTCCTTCCTTTAATTTCTAATTTTATATATAACTACTACATCATTTCATGGTTCTGTCATGGAAACAACAGAAGAAATTGGAGGTACTTAATTAGTACATAATGTAATGGTTCATTCTAGGAAACTTCCTAAGAAATGAACAGTTCCTTTCTAGGAAATCATTAGGAAATTGTGGACCCAGAAAATAAAATGTTACCAAAATAAAACCTTTGGGTGACAGTGTGCAGCCTAATTTGCCTGGTCTTACCTTCAGATCCAGGACTTTAACAGTTGTGTTGCCACACAGTCCAGTCAGGAGTACCTTGGCACCTGAGAGTGACACACATGCATGGCAAGAGACGTTGTTATAAAGTGTTAGAATAAATGACTTGTCACATGGACTGGGTCTTTAATTTGTGCATACTGTGAAATGCCATTTAGTACAATTAAACCAGTCAAATTGACAAAGAAGACAAACAAAAAGGGCCAAAAATGTCTTCACAATATATTAGTCTAATACATTGTACATGTACAGTATATGAAGTGTAGATAAGGCTCACACTTCAATGTTTTCTATGCGTGACAGAAATAACATCACTCTTTCACTTGGTTTTTGAAGGGGGTTCTGATACCGGTATTTTTTGGATTGAACATATCGATAGTTAATATTTTCTGCTGATATTCAATATCTTTAGGTTTGACCATTTTCATGCCCAAACAATAAAAAAAACACAAGGCTTTTATTCTCATCAGAGTGAAAAAGCCTCTGAAACGGCATTTAGACCATCATGGAACACTAAAACTCTCCATTTCGACCTGGACTAATGAAATTCTTTTAGGTGATTTCTCTGGCCAGACATCTAATAGAAAAATATTAAGAATATACTGATTAGTTGTGTTCAGGGAGGAACCTCCATCTTATCAGAGGTGGACACTGATTGGCCGATTTTTCAATAAGGCCAATATTGGCTGCGATATCAGCAAACCAGAACACCAGTCTAACTCTAATCCACATAGAAAAACAAAAAGGCTACATATCTATTCCACAGTGTGGGAAACTCACACACCTTCCTCGCTGAGCATGCAGTCACTAAGCGACACCTCAGTAAAGACAGCGTCTTTGTGGAAGACCCTGGCCAGCACAGAGCAGGTATCCGCAGACAGGCTCTGTCCGCTCAGGTCCAGTCTGGAGCCCTGAAGCCCCCTGGTCTCCTGGAGCTGAGCCACGACAGACTCCTGGGGCTCCACGCCTCCCTCTTTACACAGGCGCAGGTATGTCCGCCTGAAGTCCTCCATTCTGGATCACATTGGGGTTTTTTCGTCTTGTCAGATTCGTTCTCCCGTTGCTCTTCTAACTTTCAGCCTTCCCTGAGGTGCACAACCTTTTGTTCGCTCCTTCGTTCCTTCTTAGGCACTGCCTCCCTGTGTGGCTCACTGAAGAAGGGAAGATACAATTTACAAAAACATAATGTTTAGAAAAATGGTGGAAATTTTATTACTTTATATACCACAGAAGTCCTAGAATTCTAATGTTGCTATCTGTCTTGCATGTGTTCATTCAGTCACACCCAAACCACACTACAAAAGTGTCTCTATCTTGTATTAATCATTTCAAGAGGTCCACTAGCAGCTCATTACCATCAGTAAGTAAGTGGAAGTGGATGTAGGAGGAGTGCAGAAAAGACCACAGTCAGACTGTGGTAATCAACAGCCTTACCAAGACTGAATTGTAGGAAATCTGTGCATAACAGCTGCTGATAGACAGTCAGCACTGCTTCCTGATTGGCCGTTGAGGCACTGTGGTTGACTTGAAAACCCATATACACTAGAATCGAACTGCAAGTAACTTACTCGGACAGCCAGCCCCGATATGTGCCGTTCTCTTTATATGGAGAGACAGTTACGTGAACCTCCATTCAAAAATCTGGCAGTTTGGTGTGCCCTTGGTTGTCGGCAAAAGTAGGCTACATAGCCCAGAGCATAAGACTGATGACCTGTTCTAAATCACTACTGGTCAACTCTTCAATTCGGCATATCCAATCCACCAAACCGCACCATGTTTAGAACTGGTTTGTCAGTGTTTCACCGAATCATCAGCCACTAAAATACACCGCGGTAGGCGACAGCAAGCGAGCCCAGCAGTATACTCCAAACAGTATGAATTGAAATTTTATTGAAATAAACGCTGCTTGGTGGATTACATATACACCGAAATGAAAAGTGGCTACTAGTTATTCAGAAAACGTATTAACTCAGATTTTGTAAGGTGTACAATTTTGCCAAGAAACAAGATCACGATACACTGCCACATTTTGAATGGAGTGTGGCAACACGTTGTATCTCTATAAACACGAGAGGACGGCTCGCGTCGGGACTATCGGATAACCAACTTGCTAACCATTGAACTACCCGCTTCAAAGTCTTTGGTGCAATTTAAGGCAAAAAATGATGGAAGGCTCAAAATAAAAGGAAAGCACAAACCTCGCCGCAGCGACCACAGCCCAAAAATCGCTGGCTGTTGTTGTTTCTGTTGCAGACAGCTGACAGTTGGGCTAAAGGAAGCCACGAAGTAACCAGGAAATGGATTTGGGCGCAAAGCATCTCGGTCAGTGTAGTCTCTAAATTGTACCATCACCTGACAACACTGCTTGCTGAGCATGTAAGTGCTGCTGGTGATGGATAACTTGAAAAAAATCAAGTGAGGCAGTGCCACTAACAATACCTGTGTACACTGGGCGTTGAGATTTCAAAATAAAACGATTTCCCTATTGTAAATGCAATGTTGTTGTCCTCCCATGACTTAATATACAGCCTATTTTGACATGAAATGCCTGTGTCGGTGAAGATGTGAAAATTGGACTTGGAAAGTTGAACTTGGACTGTTTTTCTGCATTTTCTTTTGTTTTTGTTTTTTGATATTTTTGATTTTTGATTTCACATGCTTGGGGCAGTTTTGTGAAGAACGCCATTACATTTTGATGCCTGTGTGTCTGCCTTGTAGTGGTGATAGGTATTGATGATGACTGATATCAATCAGAGCCATATAGAGAGAATCTCTCTATATGGCTCTGATATCAATATAATTTAGAGTTAGCTTCAATGAGAATTAAGGACGGGGCACCAGATAACAGACTACGGCAGCGTATTGATGTCACAGTGGGAGAAAAATATAGGCTCAGTATCTCGTTATAACGAGAAACTTTTCTCGTTATAACGAGATCTTTTTCTCGTTATAACAAGATATTTTCACGTTATAATGACATCTTTTCTCGTTATTACGACATACCAACTTATCTCATTATAACAAGAAACGTTTCTCGTTATGACATACCAACATATCTTGTTATAACGAGAAACTTTTCTCGTTATAACAAGATATCAAATTTTCTCGTTACAACGAGATATTGATTGTGTCTGAGTCAGGATGAGTTGTTGGCTGTATTAGCCAGCTGGCTGCAGTGCTGAGCATTGTGAAATGTTTGTGCAGTTTATTGTTGATGCAGTGTGGGGCTTGTAGCATCCAGCATCCCATTATATGTTGTAGACTTAACACCATACTGATTTCTTGTGTGACTGTGTGTGTAAGAGATTACTGTGTGTGTGTGTGTGTGTGTGTGTGTGTGTGTGTGTGTGTGTGCGTGTGTGTGCGTGTACGTGTGCGTGCGTGCTCATATGTGTTTATGGTATGGATCCATGTAACATGAAGCCCCCCTGTCTGATTGTTGCTGAGTTGTCTCATGCTTTGCCAGTTGTTCCGGTCAATGTGCTGCCTGCCGACTGCTGTTCAGTCGTACTGAAGAGAGAGAATAGTAAACAATTATAGCACGCCAAACAAAAGAGTTTGGCCTGACAAAAGAGTCTCTCTCTCCCACTCACTTCTCGTGAATCTTGAAATTATCATAACATATATTCAACATAAACTCAAAATGAATAGCCTAACTTAATATTCCAAGCAGCATTCTAATTCAGAAGCATTTTTTTTTAAACGAGAACACCTATATTCTGAAACTGCTATTTATGCGAAACAAATGATCACTGTACAATTGATTGCTGTCCCCTATTAATTGGTTACTATTTTAACACCAGTTTATGTTGAATATATCTCCTCTGATATTTTCAAGATTCACGATAGAATTATAGGAGTTTGTGTGTGTGTGTGTGTGTGTGTGTGTGTGTGTGTGTGAGGATAGACGTGCGAGAAGATGGGACGAACAGTTGTTATCGGATTGCACTTTATGCATTTAAAATCCATTCCAATAAATGAATTCCAAAGAATTAAACGTAGCATGTGTTTACCTCTTGTCCACTCATTGATGTGCTGTGATATCTCATCCACACTTTTCTTCTTCAGCTGATAAAAACAACAGATGTCCGACAGATAAAACACATCATGTCAGACCACTAGAAATTGCAAAACGTAACTTAAAATGTAAATAGATTACTTTACAATTCATGATTCACTCATAGAAGACACTGCCATCTTCCCTCAGTAAAAGGACTTAGTGGCCTTCAACTTGACAAAACTACATAGTTCTTCTCAGCTCCGATTACCGATGTATTAGTTCGTTAACTTTGCATCAAATCAGAATCAATAACGTTATGTAAGATAATCCGTTAGTGCAATTATGAAGTTGTACGGCCAAATATATCAGTATAACATGCACTGCAGCGTGAATGCAGCTATACTAACGTTGGCTAGCTCCCTAGATAACCTAGCTAACTGTGACCAAATATCTTGAGTAATCCGAAATAAGCTTGTCTCGGCTGATTTTCCACTACTTAACAGTACTTGGTGTTCCACTGACGAATTGGAAATGTCCAATGCAAGTAATTAACACTGATTTAGTGGGTTATAGTCACTTTATTAAGTTACAGCAACAGTATTACACTCTCTTCAGTACGACTGAACGGCAGTCGGCAGGCAGTGCATTGAACAACTGGAACAACTGGTAAAGCAAAGCATTATGGGAAGGGCTAAAATCCTCTATAGTAATAAAGGGGCAGCAATATAACTATCTGGTAAACTGACTTAGATGAATCTCTTCCATGAAACGGAATAGTTACTATATAACTACAGGGAGCCGTAATAAAGTGTGTGATATGTGTGTGAAGTGTGAATGTAAGTGGAATAACTAACGCTATGTGTGATGTATGATATGATGCCCAGCGGACAATGACCATACATACGACAACAGCGGAGGTCCGGAGGGAGATGAAGCACACTGAGGCTGGGAGTCTGTGAGGAGTCTCGGTTGGACGAGGTGCTGGAGGTTGAAGATCCGACGTCTGTTCAGTTGATCTCAGCAGGCCGCAGCAGGGTGAAGCACGCAGGCTGCTGGACAGAGTTGTGGGTCTCTCAAGGCGAACGCCAACCCACTCTGGAGGTTCTGATGATTCTTCAGAATTACACTCAGCGGGATAGCTGATAGCGGTTGCAGCAGGCAGGACACACAGTCACACGTGCTGGAGTGTGTGTGTGTTTGTCAGGCAGATAGGCAAGGCAGCAAGGCTCTCTTCACTGTTTCGGATGAAACAGGCTTTCTACTTGGCTTGTGATGATGATGCAGTTGAGTCCGTCTTTAGAGACAAACTTTGGAACAAAGTTTTGTCAGACTCCGTTAGCACATGTGTCGCGACCACGTAAAGTGCATGAAATTTCCAAAAACATTGGAAATGTGTGTATTTGGTTTTGTTGTGATCAGTTGACGGGTGTGTGGGTGGGCTGGCATGTCTAAGGTTACGGCTCATTACATATGCATAAAACATTGATTTTGGCTCTCAGATCTGAGTGACCGTTGTAACATTGACATGATTAAACTCAGCACAAATTCCTGAACACATTAATATCAAACATGGCTATATAAGTCCCATGTAAAGATAAAGAAATTTAATAATGCAAATAACTATATATAAAACATCACATTTACAGATAAAATTAAACATATACATTAGAGTCCACCACAATGTGATACCCAAGGTTTCATGAGTCTGCATCAAAGATTTCTCCTGATTTTGGATACATTCCAATGCGTCTCATCTCAGACTTTCTGTGTTACGGGAGGCGGAGCTGGTGAACCCAAGCGCAGGACACAGAGGCGAGGAGACAGGACTATGGTTCAAGATGTGTATTTATTGCAGGGTAGGGGGAGAACTGGGATGGAGAGCCAGGGAGTGAGCGGAGCTGGGGCAAATGGCTGGGTGAGTGGAGAGCCGGGCTGGCAGCTGGCAGTGGAAGCAGGGGTCAGAAGCAGAGGGAGAGCTGGGGGCTGAGCCGACCAGATCCGGAGCGGAATCCCAGGAGTAGCTGAGCAGAGCGGGGGTCAATGGCTGGGAAGCAGGGCTGAGGAGTAGTGGAGCTGGGAAGCAGGGCAGACGAGACGAGACGAGGGACGGGAGACAGGACAGATGGGATGAGCAGAGGCTACGATCTGGCAGCGTGGATGTGGCAGGGCTGAGTATTTGTAGCAGTCTTGATTATGGGATGAGATGCAACTGGTGGGGCTCTGCTCCGACACCTGTCTCCACTCAGTCAATCACACACTCAGACACACAGGGAGAGAGAGGGAGACAGCCACTGGGGGAGTGGCAAGAGGCTAGGGAGACACAGAATGGGAAGTGGAGGGCATGTCCGGGGAAGTAGCAGGGGCAGATGTAACATTCTGGCTCTTTGGGGATTCACAAAGACAGGGCTGAGTGTTGGAGTTTTATGGTTATTTACCAGGTCTGTTCCTTGATACCAGCTTTTAGGGGTGGAAATGAGGTAGGCTAATTTACGTTGAGGTCAGTGCCCTTGCCTTTCGATCTCACAGTCTTCCCCCATCATACTGATCTGTTATCAGGGAAGAGGCTCACACAGGATGCACAGGGCCTTTCCAGATGTGAGATGACAATGATGATGTGGGTTCAGTTACTACATTCCCCCACTTGTCTGGTAATGGTGCGTTTCCTGGAAAGAACTGGAGCATCATTGCAGGACACAAACAAACAGCACTGGCATGCAGTATGATCATTGTCAGACACATGGACAGTGAGGTGTGTATATGTAACAGTGGATTTAACAGAAGTGTGTTTGTCTGAAGTGGATTCAGTGTGATAGGGCGCTCTAAGGGTCTCTCCTATAATAAATCACCACTAAACTTGACAAACAGCATGCACTAAGTCTAAGCGTAAACTAATTGTCATATTTATATCCTAACCATAACTTGTGGTAGCTAAATGAGCATATATATCATTGCTAAACAAAGGTCATCATTGAAGGCATACTTCATGAATCATTGACAAGCTGGGGCAGTACTGGAGTGGACGGCATGCAGGCTCTGGAGCTCTCTAGAGTCAGTGCCAAGGCCATCAAAATTATCACTGTTATAGGCTTGTTTCGGCAGAGGATAAAGACTAGGACATTGAATCCACATAGTGTGGTTGGGTAGAGTAATTGTGTTAGCTGTGTCATGTCTGCCATGCGTGAGATTGGCAACGGACGCATAAGAATTAACCAGCCAACGTTTCCCAACAATGTCTTTGATATCAATGATGTCAGAGCGGGAGGTAACCTCGGCTCTGCAATGTGAGCAGTTGCTGAAGGGGTGAATACCACACGATTGGATGGTGTCATTTCTCCCAAAGGTTCTGCTTGGACACAAAAATTGATTGTCTTTCATTAATGTGCACATTATTAGGTTAGGTATTACGTACAATTTGGAATTACTGTCATGGTTTGCCATAATGGAAGAAGCGTTCATTTTCACCTGGGTGTCACCTTTCCACATGCCTTCCACATGACATTCATCACATCGTTTAACTGGTAGATATTCTTATGGTCTACACTTAGGAGGCTGAGCAGGAAGGCCACTTTTCGAGCCTCTGGGCTTAGGCACAAATGAGGAGCATTCCTTAAGTTGGAGGTTAGATGCATTTGCAAGGTGTGTGTGACATTACCAGCTACGGCTCTTGAAAGGATGTCATTCACCAGGCTAAAAGCCATCAAATATGGAAGGATGTGGCTCATGGTCAGGCTGTCGATGGAGGAACTGACTTTTCTGAGCATGTTTATCATTAGCATGTTGAGCTTTTGAGTATGGGCCAAATCATACTGTACTACTTCTAATAAGCAACTTACAGTGTGAAAAGTTTTGCTGATAACAGTGCTGTGAGTGTTGAGAACTACAACAGCTGAGAACTGCCTTGGAGCTTTCTACCAATTGTTTGGGGTTGTGTAGTTTGATTGGTTGTCTGTTGGTGGACTTCGGGCAGTTCTGCTGGTAAATCATGAACCTGTCGTTTAACAGAGGACAACCCAACTGTATTCACTGTGGAGGTCCCAATGGAAAACAGGGAGCCATAAGCAGAGGCAGCTGTTACAACTACAGCCAGAAAACATTTGGAGCGCTGTGAGCCATGCAGTTTAGCTTGTGTGAACTTGAACTTCTCAAACTGGGGTAACCTGTGAGTCATGTCAATCTCAGCATCACTAAACTGATCTTTGGTCCAGCTCTGATCAGCCACATAAGTGCTGAACAGGATCAGAAGCACCCAGAAAATCTTCATCATGAGGATGAGACAGAGGGACATGCACAATGGTTAGAAGAGGCACAGTAGTTAGATAGCACAACACACAATAAGGCTTTGATCAAGTGGAATTAGTGCAGTTGAAGATAGTAGGCTGTGGATCACAGCAGTTACTATTGAGGGCTGCAATTAGAATATGCCATAATAAGGTATATGGTATGCTCTGGCACACAGAGTATCAACTTACTCTACCAGTCAGTTATATCTGTCAGGGAAGAATATTCTTACTAAAATGATCATGAGTAAACTGGACAGTTAAATGTATCAGGCACTAATAGTTACAACTATTTAATGCAACAATGAATTAAAGAGAGTTAGAAGAGGGGATGAGCACACCATGGGGTGCTTTTAAAAGGAAGTTCTATGTGTTGTTTATTTAACAGGAGAATCCCCTATGTGTCCCATGGGGGTTTTGTGCAGTTCATTCTGGTTCTCTTGAACCAATTTAAAGGTGAGGTCCTTGTGACCCCCACTAATGGGGCAGGAATGTCTTGGAGACCCCCACTGGCTGACTGAAGACTTGGCATTCAAGACTGATGGAAGACTTTTCTGTCCAGAGGATCAATATCACATCTTCAACATGGGTGTTTTGCAAGTCAATATCGTTCACCACAAGGGGGCATTGTCCTTCAGAATGTGAAGGGCCCAAAGAGCACAAGAGTGCATCTTGGTTGTGGAAGAACTCAGCAGGTGGCCATGGCTCTCGAGCTTGGCTGGTTTCATCTGGAGCTGAGTCAAGAAGAGCATCATCAAGGACAGACTTCTTAGCTGGAATATCCATGAACAGAGCATCGTACTAAGACTAAGTCACCGTAGTCTTGCGCTGACAGACGGTCACGTGCGGGCTGGCATTCGTGTTGGCCAGTCAGATGGTTTCCAGCTCTAGACTTACCTGACTGAAAGTCAGTTTGCTTGGAGTGAAACCTAGAATTCTTACTGTATGATGGGCATGATGGCTTAATGACCATGGGCGGAGTGTGCGAGGTTGGCACACCTTCAAGTCCTAGGCCTGCGGTCTTTGAGTTGTCACTGTTGACAATACAGTGCTCAGCAGATTTACCTTGAGTCACTTTCAATTTATTGAACGCCCTAGTGGCAAGTTTGCGCAATTGTAGGCTAGTCATTATGCTTTTGTCTGCAGTGCCTAGGTGGAGGCTGGTTGCTGGATGCAGATTGCGAATGAAGAGCTGCTTAAATTACTTTTCTTCCTCCATTCCTGGTTCATTCATATTACCGAAGAATGCCTTTTGCAAGCGGTAGTAATAGGCATGAGGTGATTCATTCTTGGGCTGTTTAACAGTCAGGTTCATTAACACTGACATTTGAAAATTCCCCCGTCAAGGCATGAACCAACAAGTCGTAGTTAGCTTGGACTTCAGGGGCTTGACGTTCAATGAAGCTGTTGACCTCTCGACTGGAGGTGACTTTCAAGAAGTACACCTTGTCATCCATTAGTGCTTCTGGATGTCTCCGAAGGTGGTACTCCAACTGTCTGAGGTACATCGCTGTGTCGTTTGAGCCACCCAGGACAGGGTTAAATTTCAAGATATCCCTAGTGATTTTGTCTAGGTCTCTTGTATACATGCCCAGTGGGGCTGGAGGCTGATGACACTGATATGCATCTTCAAGATCCGCTTGAGGAGTCTGAGGAGGAGACAAGGCTCCTCCCACAGCTGGGATGGACGTGACTCTGTCCACTGTCATTTCAACTGTACTCAAGCCATGGGGAGGCGCTCTGTTCTCATGGCCTTCGTTCATCAAGATTACAGCAGGGAGGGCATCTTTCAAGATCTCCTGCCGTTTCGTCTTCTCAGATAAGATTAACTCATTCTCCTTTTTAGTGGTGGCAAGCTCCAGTTGAGTTGCCTCATGCTTCTTTAGGAGGTCTTCATACTTAACTTGTGTGGTGGCACACTCCAGTTGAGTTGCCTCATGCTCCTTTAGGAGGTCTTTCATTTCACTTTTGCTTATTCATGTATTTATTGCATGAATCTTTGTCCGCAGTATATTTGCATTTCACATCTCTCAGTTCCGTCTCGGTCTTCCAGGTTCGCTGGTGAAACTGATCGAGATGTCGAGTGAGTTGAATGGGCCTCATTTATAAATGTTGCGTACGCACAAAAGAAGGTGTACGCCACTTTCTAAGCAAACTTTGGGATTTATAAAAAACAAACTTGACGGGAGAATGTGCGCACCGCCACGGAAACTTTGACCCATGTGTGCGCACATTTTGGAGACAGTGGGAAATGGCGACTAACATAGCAAAGCAGTAAAATAAAGCAAAAAGTGGCATTTTACACTCAGTTAACTTCCAGGCCGACTCCACATCAACTTAGAAACCCCTCTAATAATAATATTCCTTGTCGGAAGAACGTCTAGGCTACAACTAAATAGTGTATTTGTTGCTTTAGTTTGAAAGCCGATCATTTGTCCAAAAAGCATCTACATGTCATTATAGGCTGACATGGTGTGAATTAGTCTCAAGTAAGTGCATTACAGTCTTTTAGCAGAGACCCAGTTTGTCACAATTAAATCTGACAAATTCAAGGTGTTAGGCAATTGGACTGGATGTCTCAAGGTAATAAATAATTATGCGTTATGACGCACAGGGCACATTGGAGACGCCGGTGCCAGGCACAGCGTCCTCTACAGCCAGCTGTTCACCCCGGTCGCACACTGTCTGATCCCCGAGTCAGAAAACGAGAATACAGAACTTGTCTATGCGTTTTTTATTAAAATTAAATGAATGTGAAATGCTGAGTGCGTGGTTACGTTCACTCTTTCCAAAAACAAAAGGCACATTTACGATACCTGGGTATCGTAGCAGCATCTCATCTTCCTCTCTAACGTTAAGTCAGTGTCACGCTGTTTTTCTGGCACAATGCCACTAAATAGGGTTTCCCCCGTCATCGAGGTGTAACGTTCAAGAGGAGAGAGCTCCGTATCTCCTCGCCCCGTCGGTGGTGCTGACACAACAGTCAAATGCGCTTCTTGGCGTCAACCTTTATATCGGACAATTTATTTTTTATTTTTTATAAAGGGTTCTCCTCTCTGAGCCGCAGCATTAAATACTGCTGTGACATGTTGCTACTCAACAAACTGTTTCTGGTTGGTGACGCCCAAACTGAGGCCACCGGGGACATTTCTCTTTTCCGTCTGGTCCGGCTTTGCCAATGTCTCACACAGAGAATGGAATGACAAGTACATTTACATACACATCAGTATTCATTCAGGGCGTTTCATTGACCATCTATGGTTAATTGTGGGAGTTAAGGGGCGGAGTATGAGGCTCGTGCACGTGCGCAACATTTTGAGTTGATTGTGATTTATAAAGGGAAACCGGCGTAGGACGTGCGTGCGCACTGTGTTATAAATCAGAATATTTTTGTGCGTAAGCACTTTCTGTGTTTCGTCCGTACACAACCTTTTGGCGTGAATCCTACGCACAGTTTTATAAATGAGGCCCCTGGTCTTTAAGCATTGCGATTTTGTTACTATGGTGGTTCAACTCTGCTATTTGTTTGTCTTGTCTTTTGTCTCAACCTGGGCTTAGAGATCAGTCATGGCTATGCTGGCCTTCAGTAGAGCTTCTTTCTGCTTCTCTAATACTTCTGACTCCAGGTCATTGTCATTTTTAATTTTTTCCATGTTCGTAGAGTTGAGTGTGTCAGTGGGAACACTCACAAGTTGTTCTATAATAGTGTAACCCTAGGTTTTATGTGAAGACTCCAGTCTCCTGGGCGGTGGGCAATAATCGGGCTACAGTGGTTGTTTGATCCTCTCTTTAATCCCGGGCCAAAACGGCAATGTCAGTAGCAGGTAACAACTCAGCATTAGCTTCTCACATGTGCACACAGAATCTTGTGTCTCTTCAACAACGTCCCCGACACACACATTACAGGTAGGAACTAAAATTACTCTGGGGGACTGACTAAATAAAATCTTATAATTAAACAATAATAATAATATGAATAATATTAGTAGTGATATAATAATAATAATCTAACAATAATTATTATTTATATAATGATCCAAATAATTAAGTTGAAATGTATTAATAATGAAATATATAATAGACTGTACAAAATAAATGCAATACAATAATTAAGATTACAGTCTTCCCCTGCTACATAAAGAAATGTCCACATTTCAAACAGAATCAGAACCCTGACAAAGCAGTCAGAGGGGCTGGTGTCTATTGTGGTGAACTATCCATTTCCTTGAATGGTCATTCCTTGGATCTGTGATCTCATAGGTCACACCACGGCTGCCATCCCTGCTCATTCTCTTCAGAGCCACAAACGGTCCCTTCCATCTGGGGGCAAGCTTGTGCATCTGTTGAGCTGGATCATCCAAGAGCACAAGATCACCTGCCTTATGAGGGTGAAACACCACCTTTTTGTCATACTGGTGCTTCTGGTGTAGTTTGGATGTAGCAGACTTCTGAGCTGCGTCCCTGAAAGCATGTGACAGACGCATTGTGAGATCCCTGACACGTGCTGGTGTACCTGGCGTAGAAGATGTCAAAGCAGGACCACAGTTCAACATGATATCCACTGGTAGGTTTGGCTCTCTCCCATGTGCTAGGAAGAAAGGTGAAAATCCAGTACTTGAGTGTATGCTGGAATTATAGACAAGTTCCACCTGTGGCTAGTACTGGTCCCATTCACCACCACTCTGATACATGTACTTAGCAAGTTGGTCTTTGAGTGTCCTATTCAGTCTCTCCACCATACTGTCTGATTGGGCATGGTAGGGAGATGTCCGAGTTTTCTCAATGCCCAGTGAGCTGCAGAGATGTTTGATCAGGTCTGACTCAAACTGTCTGCCTTGGTCCGTGTGGACTGACTCTGGAATGCCATGCTGTCGGATATAGTCCTCAAAAATACATTTGGCTACTGTTGTGACACGTTGATCCCTCAGAGGAAAGAGGTTAACATATCGTGTGAAATAGTCCATTATCACTAACACGTACCTATTTACTTGTGCAGTGATGGGTAGCTCTGTGAGATCCGCTGCAATTTTTTGGAATGGTTGGGCCGCTTGAATTGACTGCAGTGGGGCTCTTTCATGTGGGGTTAGGGAACCACGTGATTGACATGGTAAGCACTCCGCACAAAACTTGTGAATGTCACGGGACATGTATGGCCAGTAACAGATGCGTCTAGCTCTTTGCAAAGTGCGCTCTGCACTTAAATGTCCACTGAACTGGTTTCCATGCATACCCTTCAAAGCTGTGGGAATGAGGATCTCGGGCAGGACAACTTGAAAGCTTGGTGACGTCTGCGGCCCTGGTTTGACTTTTCGGCAGAGTATTCCATTTTGTAATGTCAGTTTGGGGCACTCAGAGTTTTCTCAGTGTAGGGGGAGAGAGTTTGAAGCGTCCATGGTGCTGAACCAACATGCACCGGACAGGCTATCCAGGGCATCTGCAGGACATGGCAACGGGTACGAATCTTTGACGGTGACTGCATTTAATTTCCGAAAATCAATGCAGAACCTGTAGCTGCTGTCTTTTTTCTTTACTAGAACGACAGGGGAAGCCCAAGGGCTACAACTTTCTTCAATAATGTTTTGAGAAAGGAGCTGTTGAACTTGCATGTCTATCTCAGCTCGGGTATGGGGTGAAGTCCTGTATGCTCACTGTCTGCTGGGAGAAGCATCTCCTGTTTTGATACTGTGTTGGACTACATTAGTGTGCCCATAATCCTGATCATGTGCACTGAAAACATCAGAGTAACTCAGAAGTAAGGCCTCCAACTGCTGGCGCTGTTCATCATTAACTGCAGACTGACTAAGATCAACTTTGGGCAGTGACTGAGATTGGGATTGGCTTTTTACTCCAGCTACTGTGACCTCTTCTATGGAGAATTCCCCACCCTCCTGACTGCCTAGTGAGTGAAAATGTCCTAGTCTTGTGTCACATGGCACATGGCAATCACTATTGGTGGGGTTCATTACTCTAACATAAGTGATGCCTGTTTTTACAGGAGCCAGTGTGCGTGCTACCAACAAACCTGGTAAGCTAGGGGGTCCTGGCTCTAAGATGCCAGTGAAGTTGAACATGTCATCAGGCTAACCAGTAGTGGGCTGGACTTTAGCTATAATGTTTATCTGTGACATAGCAGGGACTACTATGGGAGCTAAAGTGACAGCACTGCAACTGAGGGGAGCAGTTTGGGTGGCACGTAGGAGAGGGACAATGGCACGATTCCCCACTTTCAACTAGCCTGCCCTCAAGTCAAGAATGGCATGATGTTTGTGAAGAAAGTCCCATCCTAAGATTACTGACTGTGTAGTGTTTCTGACTACTTGGACATTGTGAATGAAAATCTCAAAACCTAACCTAAAGGTAATGGAAAGTGTGCCCAATGTGTCTAAATAGTCACCAGTCACTGCCGTTGCTGACAGGTAAGACTTTTGAATAGGCTTTGTTCTCAGGGAAGGAATGGACATTCTCAGGGCTTCACTGATCAAAGATATTTTTGAACCTGAGTCTAGCAAAAGTGTGGTGACAATGTTCTCAATGACTGCAAATACATAAGATGTGGGCGTGTCATGTTGAGATGTTGGTGTCTTTATTTATTTATTTGTTTATTTGATAGGGACAGAGCACGTTAATAAACATCAGTATAAAAATACAAGATGTAAACATGCCGGAGTTAGCAAAAATGCTAATTTACATCCGTAGTCCCTAGGCAGATAACAAAAACAGGAACACTACAAGTGACAATATACAAATACAAATATACAAATACACAAGTAGAAGAAGACAAAATACATTGTACAACATGTCAGGTTAAAAGTGATCACAGTTCTGGTCTGCCTTGAGCCATTGTTTGAGATGGGTCTTAAAAGTGGGATATGTAGGGCACTCCCTTATTGCAAGTGGTAGGCCATTCCAATATTTACTTCCCTTTACTGACAGCACAGTTTGTCCAAATGTGGTGCGCCTATGTGGCACCTCACAGTCCCCTCTAGTGGTGGCCCTGGTGCCAATGCCACTGTCAGCCCTTTGTTTAATGAATTCATTTAAAGGAGGTGGGGCAAGCCCATGCAAAGCCTTACACATAACACAAGCATATTTGAAATTTTTGAAATTCTCAAAGCTCAATAAATTATATTTTTCCAGAATGTTACAATGATGAAATGAGAGTGTTTTTTTTAATCAAAAACTTGTATGGCTTTCTTGAAGAGTAATTCTATTGTTTTAAGTGTCGTTACACCTGTAAGTGACCAGTTAGTGAAACAGTACTCAATGTGTGAAAAAATCATTGAGTGTAAAAACATCCTGGCAGCATTAACTGTCAGAAATGGCCTGATTTGCTTAAAATTTTGTAAATTAAATTTTACGGTGTTTTTTACACCTTTTTCACATGACTTTTAAAGGTTAATGTAGAGTCCAACATGACCCCAAGATACTTGAACTAATTTACAATGTCAAGCTCCTCCCCTCTCAGGAACACATTAGAATGTGTCACCTCTACTGGTTGTTTTGTAAACATCATACACACTGTTTTTTTGGTATTCAATAAGAGACATGATTTAGTAAGCCAGTCCTGAACATGGGTAATTGCAGATGTAAGAATTAAGGAGGCTTCTTGGGTGTCTTTTGCACATGTGAAAATTACTGCATCATCTGCATACATTTGAATATTGATGTTTTGACATGCATTAGGTAGGTCATTAATATACAGTGTGAATAAAATTGGTCCAAGAATAGAGCCTAGGGGACCCCTACAGGACAGTCAAGGTAAGGAGATTTGGTGCCGTCAACACAAACACATTGCTTTCTATTGGATAGATATGATTTCATCCACAGGATAGCTTCTTCAGAAAAAATTAAATTTGTTAATTTAGATAAAAGAACCTGGTGGTCGACGGTATCAAATGCCTTCTTTAAGTCCAGAAAGACAGCACCGACATAGGAACTCTTATCCAGTAAGCATCTGACTTTTTCTAAAAAGACAGTTTGCTGATTCTGTGGAATGGTGGGCACGGAACCCAAATTGCATGGGATGCAGAGGGGTGTAGCCTTTATTTAGATGTCCAGTCAGTCAGCTTTGCTACCCACTTCTCAGCGACCTTAGATATAACCGGGAGGATGCTGATTGGCCGATAGTTAGCCATGTCTGTTTTTTCCCCACATTTAAAGATTGGAGTAACCGTGGCCACCTTCCAAGCTGATGGAACAACTGTTTGCATGAATGACAGATTAATCAAATGTGTAATCGGGCATACCAAAGAGTCTTTATGTAATTTCAGAAAGTTGGTGTCAAGCCCGTAGGCATCCTTAGCTTTAGAGCTTTTCAGTGCACCGATAATGTTGGCCACTTCAGGTTCTGTTATTTCCTCTATTTTAAAAATAGGCTGTGCATGATTAATAGGACTATAGGTAACATCAGATGGAGTAAAAAGCTGGGTTATCTCATGGACAGAATTTAAGAAAAAAATATTGAAATTGGTAGCTAGGGTGATCGGATTTTTCACTAATACATTATTAATTTGGAGTTCTAATTCTTTATTGTCCTGTTTGTTTTGTCTATCGATTAGTTTGTTAATATTTTGCCAAATTTCTGTGCTGCATGGACATCATGTGTATCTGTATATGTTGTAGGGCCTCATCTTCAGGAGTAGCAGACACTTGGCCCGTAGTACCTGCTGCCATGTGTTTCCCCGACGAGAGATGTCCTCATCAAAGCAAACATGATGATCACGTCCTCTGGACAAGGGTCGCCTCTCCCGTGAAGGGTAGGTGCTGTGTGAGCCATACCTGGTCCTGGCTGGCTCTGATGTGGAATAGCTGGAGTGTCTGTGCGAGCCAAGGTGTTCTGGATAGTTGGAGCCAGGGCTGCTGGAGTATCGCCGCCGATCTGGGCTGGATTGTGAGAAGCGATCATAGCTGCCAGTAGGATGATACTCACGACGAAGAGGTGGAGAAGATGGAGGTGTAGGCGAGCAGTGTCTCACACGGTAGCCAGGCGAGTAGCTGCAGTGAGGATAGTCCCCACTTGGCCTGGTAGATCCATGATGGCTGGAAGCAGAAGAGTGGGAATAACAGGCAGGTGATGCATGTGGAGAGTAGCAATGTCTGTCTCTGCCCCGCTCACACCTAGACCAGTCAGATAAGTCAGGCCTGCCTCTGTAAGAGTCTGTATAGTGAGAACTGCGAGTGGCAGAATGGTCATGGTGCTGTCACAGACGAGTAACTTCCAGTCTGAGTGCACGGACATCATCTGATAGCTGTTCGACTGCATTCTTAAGGTCAGGAGATTGGTCTGAGTGAGATACACCATGCTTTGTGGACACCATAGCAGAGAGTGGCTCACCTTGTGGGACAGAGGAAGTTGCACCCTGTGTGCAGGCTGGCATGAGAGCAGGTGAGGGAAGAAGCCACAAAGCTTCCTGAGTCCGTTTCCATTTGCATGCAATAGCTAAGGCTTCCTCCAATATAGTAGCTCATGACATTTTGCTTGAAGAACTGGATCCATACCAGCTATCAACCGTCTGAAACGTTCCATGGTGATGGCCGGTCCACCGTAGTTGGGGAATGCCTCCAGTACAAGCCTTGTGATTTCAGCTGCATATATGATACTCACAAAAAGGGTTTTGAGATATATATATATTTTTGTTTTCATAAAGGTTTTATTGTTTATTTTTGAAGATGTATTTTCTTTATTTTTGTCAAACTTTATTTATAGACTTACTTATTTACTATTACAGACTTATGGGTAAATAATACCATGCTATTTTATTTCACAACAGTAGGGGGCAGTACCTCTCTAAAGGGTCACTGGGACTGGGAAAGTGCATGTGGGCACTGATCGCGTCCATTATCCAGTAGTTGGAGAAAGGGACAGTCGTGTGCCGTCTCAATAACTTTCCCTACTGTGTACAGGTTGGTTGGAACCTAAAAATCACTCAAAATTGATGTAGAAAATGTATAAGTGTTGTGTGTATGTAATGTAAGTTCATCGTTACACTACACAGTTGATAACTAGGTTAAAATACTGGAATAGTAGCTTCCATTGTGTACCCTGTAATGGCGGTTTTGCCACGTACTGCTTTCTTTGTCCTTTTATATCAGTTGGCAGCTCCTGGGCATTTACGTTACCATTTTTCAAGGTAGCATAATTTGTAGAAACAATTGAGCGTATTTAGATATAATTTACATTGTCAGGTTAGTTAAGAGTTACCGGTGGCTAATTTAATGTAGTCCGGTTAGCTTAAATTTAGCTGTTAGCCTCTATTCACATTAGCATTTTTCCGCCTCGTTGTAATGGTCGGCGATGTTCAGACCCTTACCAGTTTACATGGGCACTTGACTACTTTATGTGTTGAGCTTTATGTATTTTGACAATTATCTCAGGTGCAAGCATCTTAATTCTGTTTTTAGTATACACTAGTATGTATGAGTATGGTAAACTATTTACATTAATGTCTTCTTCTATAAGAAGTTTATTTGATTGAAGAGTATGCTACATCTGGTGTATGGTGAAGATGATATGTGAAACTATAGAGAAATAGAGACTGTGTGTTGGACTGAGATGTTTATTTTTGTTATACAAAGCTGAATTAATTTGTGATAAATACAATAGGGTACTATTAAGACATATAGGGAACTATATTCTGTTGGTTTTCTTTAAGAGAAGAATGTCTGGTTATGCCTAACCTGAATTTATGCGAATGCATACCGAGAAAAACAGAAGAAAATAATATGATGATGTATGTGAGAAATAAACATTATCCAGTAGTTGGAGAAAGGGACAGTCGTGTGCCGTCTCAATAACTTTCCCTACTGTGTACAGGATTTCTTTAATCTGTTAACGGCACCAAACCTGGGACCCGTTACACATACACTTCCAAAGGCTCCTTAGGTAGGCATTGCCTTGCATTCACAAAAGTCTGGAAATGTAGCAGAAATTCTTTTCTCCCAAAAACGTCATTCAACTTGGCTGCACATTCCTCATAGTTCTGCTGCACTGTTGGTGGTAATGATAGCCAGTATGCCAAAGCATCCCACTAAGTCTAGTAGGAAGAATAGTGGCTATATTTTGCTGTTGTCCATCTGCACAGGCTTTAACTGCAAGCTCCAATCTAGCTTTCCACAGAGAAAAACTTTCCTTGTCCTTACTATCTCCATCAAAACACAGAGGCAGCTCCACTCTGTAGTGAATGACTCTTTTGGTGTTGTTACCCTGTGCCGAGCCATGGAAATGGCCAGGTTCATCAATTTCGTCCTCCTCGACATCATCCACTAACGATGCCAACGACATGGTCGATTATTCTACTGTCCAACTTAGAAACAGGTAGTAGGAAGGCTTTTGTGTTTGTTCTCCGTCTGTGTTACTTAATTCACAAACTGTCTGTGTATTTCTCCAACAGTTCATACAACACAAACTTGAAAGTCAAAACCCACGTTCACGTGCGCAAACACAGCTTACGTACGTGGTTGCTTGCCCTGGCTTCAGCGTTAATATGAAGAAAGCAAAACCGCTGCCACCAGTCTGTAACCCTAAGTTTTATGTGAAGACTCCAGTCTCCCGGGCGGTGGGCAATAATCGGGCTACAGTGGTTGTTTGATCCTCTCTTTAATACCGGGCCAAAACGGCAATGTCAGTAGCAGGTAACAACTCAGCATTAGCTTCTCACATGTGCACACAGAATCTCGTGTCTCTTCAACAACGTCCCGACACACACATTACAGGTAGGAATTAAAATTACTCTGGGGGACTGACTAAATAAAATCTTATAATTAAACAATAATAGAAGTAGATTTCAAAATTAAATTGGATGTACCAATTGAATGAATGCAATTAGTAGAAGAGGGCATGCATTCAGATTACACATATCAGTGCTAACCAGGATGTTAGTGAGCACAATTAATTCAAGCATGTAGGCTAATGTAATACCACTGCTGAGTCAAGCAGGCCTTGAGCTCTGCTAATGAGTGGGTTAGCATATCAGTTTGCATACAGGGCCAAACGGGGGACAGAGGATGCTGTGGCATGTCTCCTCCACTCCCTCCTCCAACATCTGGAATCACCTGGCAACTTCGCTTCAATCCTCTTCATCGACTCAACACGATTCAACGCCACCAGATGATCAAGAAACTCCACCACCTCAACATCCCTCCTCTCCTCATCCACTGGGTCCACAACTTCCTGAGCAACAGACCACAGGCTGTAAGAATAGGTACAGTAACATCATCGACCATCATCACCAACACCGGAGCCCCTCAAGGCTGTGTCCTCAGCCCCATTCTCTACACTCTCTACTCAAACGACTGCATCAGCCCTTCACCCATCACCACTTACTACAAATACTCTGATGATACTGCCATACTGGGACTACTTAATGACAATAACTCCATCACAGCCTATCAATACTCCATTTCTCATTTCACACAATGGTGCACGGACAACTACCTCCAACTGAACGTGGAAAAGACAAAAGAACTGGTCATTAACACAACACACCCCTCACTGGACTGAACCCCATCTCCATCCACGGCAAGACAGTAGAACAGGTAAACAACTTCAAATATCTTGGACTCACTTTAGACAATAAACGCAGCTTTGATCAACACATCACTGACATCCATAAACGATCCCAGCAGAGACTCCACGTCATCCGCAAGCTCAGAGCACTTTCTGTTGCCCCCCACCTCTTGTTGTTGTTACTTTACAAAAGCATAATCCAACCCATCCTGCTGTACTGTTCCCCCTGTTTCTACACCATGCTGACCATCTCCAACAAAAACAAATTTACCAGGATCACACATGTTGCCTCCAAAATCATCCACTCCCCTACACCCAATCTCTCAGACATGAATGACAGAGCCGTCACACGCATTGCACTCACAATAGTGAATGACACCGATCACCCCCTCAATCCATATTTCACACTACTGCCGTCAGGCCGTAGATACAGGACTCTGAAATGGAGAAGAGCACGCTTTGGCAGAAGTTTTGTCCCTTCCACCATAGCTATACTAAACAAACTGCCTCGCTGACCTTGTACAGAGCCAGATTTATCTGTGAATGTGATATGCTGGAATACAGACGGAGGATGAATGGTATGTGTTTATGTATCTGTATGTATATCGGTATGGTGTGGTTATCTATGTTTCTGTGCAGGTACTGGCTGTAAAAACAAATGTCCTGCGGGACAATAAAGACTATCTATCTAGCAAGCTAGTATGTTCAAGCGCATGCAGCTAGCATTAGGCTGAGGCAGTTAGCTTTGGCTAGGCTAATGAGGCTATTGGCGACACTAGTTCAGTGAACTAGAGCTATGCTAAAGGCTAGTAGCTTAGCTTATGTGAGCATGCATAAAGGCTAGGAGGGTGCTAGAAATCCCTATTTGTAGGAGAGCATGGCCTATGCTATGCTAAGGCTATTAGCTTAGCTGAGATAAGCATAAGCTAGGTTAATTGCCCTATTGCAAATGTAATGTTGTTGTCCTTCCATGACTTTTCCTACAGTATTTGGACATGAAACGCTGCTGTTGATGGAGATGTGACAGAAAATGGACTTGGAACAAACACCAAGCGGCGCGAGCGGCACAGGGCGCTCTTTGGCGCGCTGTGCCCACAGCGCACAGCGCCGAGCGCTCTGCGAGCAGGTGTTTAAAGCAGTGGCGCATGGAACGCAGGGACGCTGCTTGGCGGGCTTATGTGCTGGCTGACGCGCATTGTGACCTCTGCAGGTACGGCGAGGCTTCCAAGCCATAGAGATATAACACTAGAGGGGACATTATGTCATAGACTGTGGGATAACTGTCCGCCATCTTACCTGGGTACAGTTTATGTTAGTTGGCTGGGTCTCTGCTGCCATACAAACACGTTGTTTCTGAGAACAATCAGCACACCTCATTCAGCATTATGTCCAACCAGTGTTTATATTCTACTGTGGCAGGTCGCCACCGTAAAGTTGCGACCCGCCATGCTAAAAATACGTTCTATAGTGTTTTCTATAGTATTTGTATAGTACTCAGTAGCGGCACCGCTGCTGAAATTTTTTTTTAAATTAATTGCAGGCTATTTCTGCCAAGACGCACCTTAATGATGGAAGTGACACATAGTGGCGTGTGGTGGCAGACAGAGAGGACATTCATTTGCATATCTGTGTAGGCTACTGTGGATTTTAAGTTGATTCAAGTGTAGAGATGTTTGTTTTTACTGTAGTAGTTGTTTACATGATGGCATCTATATAAATTATTTCTTTATGGATTGTAATCTTAATTGTAGGCTAAGATGTGAGGGCCTATGTCCATTATTACCTGCTTAAATTGGCTTAAAGCTGTCACACTAACCACTTAATGGCATTACATTTGCCTTTTATTGTATATTTTATCTGGGTGTATTGTTTGGTTAGGTGTGTTTCAGTGTTGGTGATATTTAATTGCTGCCAACATCTGTCTATTGCTACAACAGATCATTTGGGTGTTTTACATTAAAAATAAGCAGATACTCTTAATACAACTACTCAGTACCAAAGAGTACCAAAGAAATCTGAGAATTATAAAGTCTTCTTGAAAAAAGGATTCATAGTTTCTGTAAAGTAAATGCACCATTAAAATACTTCCAGAAGATAATCTTTATGATTGAAAACATAATTACTTAACATAGTTTAGCTATTTTTATCTACAAAATGCTCATGTTTGGTTCCATTTTAGACAGTCACAGTTGTCTTGCATACAGTGAGCTAAATAAAAAGTAGTAGTGATGTCTCAATAAAAAAAATATTAGCATTATAATGGCAGCATAAGCCACTTTCACCATTGATTCCAATGACAGTCAGCTGAGAAGTGTACCCAGGTAAGATGGCTGCCATGTGGTCCCATTCCAGAATGGGAATTCTCTATGACATGTCCCCTCTAGTGTTCCAAGCAGCCTGCTGACAGCCTAGAAAATCCACACAGCACCTGAATTTTCAATGGCTGCTGAGGCCACTGGGTGTTGACGTTTCCAAAGAAAATTATTCTTCCCCTACTGCAAATGCAGGCGAATGCTGTTGTCCTTCCATGACTTTTGCTACAGTATTTGGACATGAATTGCCGCTATTGATGAAGATGTGACAGGGAAAAAAACAAAACAAAACAAAAAAAAACTGGACCTGGAAAGTTCAACTCCTGTCTGTTGTCGCAATAATTTTTAGTGATTTACTGATTTAATGTTGTATTTATTTAGTCATTTATTTTGTAATTTATTGAATTTGTGTTGGAGAGTATTGTATGATATGACAGGCAGTGTGAAAAGGAGAAGCTGGGGAGCGGAGTCTCGCTCACACACAGCGGACCGCGTTGGCGTTCACTGCGGCCGGGGATGGGGGCGCCCAGAAGCAGCTGCCTTCGCTCACCGCTACACTGCGGTGTACGTGACCTCCGGCGGAGCTTATCTACCTACTTAAAGTGCATATACCGCATCGCGGTTGATGGCGCTTTTGTAGGGAAACCGAGTGTTTGTGCTGTTACATGGCGCTCTCTCACACTGTTTCATTGTCTTCAGTTATTTTTAAAGACACTGGGCGGTATTGAAAAGTGGATCGGGAAAGGGCCAAATAAGGCCTTAAACGTCTCCTTCTTTACTGATAAGGATTCTGCCATCAGTAATCAGTTCTCTGAGCCTGACCAGCTCAGTCTGCCGCCGCCAGCTAACAGGGCCTCACTCCTCTCATTTTCCCATCTTACCGAGGAGCAAGTCTCCAAGCTTCTGCTTGACTCTCATCCCACTACCTGTCCGTTGGACCCCATACTCTCCAACCTCCTGCAAGCCATTTCGCCCACACTTATCCCTGCAGTCACGCACATCATCAACTCCTCACAACAGGTGTGTTCCCCACTGCTTTTAAGCAAGCTCGGGTTACCCCGCTGCTAAAGAAACCTACACTCAACCCATCTCAAGTTGACAGTTACAGGCCAGTTTCACTCCTCCCCTTCCTTTCCAAGATACTTGAGCGCACAGTCTTTAATCAAGTCTCGGAATTCCTTTCTGAGAACAACCTGTATGATCCTAACCAGTCTGGCTTCAAACGCAGACACTCTACCGAGACTGCGCTCTTGTCTGTAGTGGAAACACTGCGATCAGCTAGAGCTGCTGGTCAGTCTTCTGTTCTAATGTTGCTAGACCTATCGGCTGCCTTTGACACAGTTAACCACCAAATCCTCCTCTCCACACTCGCTGAGCTTGGCTTCTAAGGATCTGCTCTCCGCTGGTTTGAGTCCTACCTCTCAGGGAGATCTTTTAGAGTGTCTTGGAGAGGGGAAGTGTCTAAATCGCACTGCTTGTCCACAGGGGTACCTCAAGGGTCAGTGCTTGGACCCCTTCTCTTTTCAATATACACCACCTCACTTGGTGCAGTCATCCGCTCACATGGCTTCTCATATCATTCATATGCTGACGACAACCAGCTCTTCTTATCGTTCCCGCCAGAAGACCCCACAGTCTCGGTACGGATATTGGCATGCCTCACCGATATCTCGGCATGGATGAAGGAACGCCACCTTCAGCTTTACCTATCAAAGACTGTGCTCCTTGTCATCCCAGCCAGTCCCTCTATACAACAACAAATCAGTATCCAGCTCGATTCAGCTCAGCTCATTCCCGCAAAGTCTGCCTGAAACTTGGGTGTCATGATTGATGACCTTTAACCTTTAAGGAGCATGTGGCTTCTGTTGCTCGGTCATGTCAATTTGCCCTGTACAACATCAGGAAGATTAGACCCTACCTGTCTGAACATGCAGCACAACTCCTAGTAGAGGCTCTCTTAATATCACGCCTTGACTACTGCAACTGCTTACTGGCAGGGCTCCCGGCATGTACGCTCAAACCTCTGCAGATGATCCAGAACGCGGCGGCGCGTCTGGTCTTCAACCAGCCCAAAACAGCCATGTCACTCTGCTGTTCATATCTCTCCACTGGCTCCCAGTTGCTGCCCGCATCAAGTTCAAGTCCTTGATGCTCACCTACAAAGCAGCAACCAAAACGGCTCCCACCTACCTGAACTCCCTCATTCAGATCTACGCTCCCTCCTGCTCACTACGCTCTGCCAAGGAGCGGCGCCTGGTGCTGCCACCACAACAAGGCCCTAAGTCTCTATCCAGACTCTTCTCTTCTGTGGTTCCTCGGTGGTGGAATGAGTTACCAAACTCCATTTGATCCGCAGATCGCTCTCAATCTTTAAGAAAAAGCTAAAGACCCAGCTATTTAGCAAACACCTTTTCACCTGATGGACTGTGTACGTCGCTTTGGATAAAAGCGTCTGCCAAATGGGAAATTGTAATTGTAGATAAATCTTCCTGCATGTAAGGCTGAAATGATGTACTCATGATTTATGTAGGTAAAGTGCAAGTATATGAAATGTTGCTAGCAATGTTGTTTGCCACTGTATATCATATGTAGGTAAGCTTTTGAAAAGCAGGTATTGATTCTACAGCATAATACATACCCTTTCATCAATTGGCAAGGAAAATGTCCAGAGATGTTGCTAGGTTTGACAGAATTCACCCTATTTTTAATCATCATCCTGAAGCTCACAGCCCTACATCATTGTGTAATGCATGTTTGCTTTCAATGTGACATTTGTGTTTAGATCGTCAGACAACTAGAAGAGCAGTACCCCAAATTGAGGCAATTGTCAGGAGGCTGGCTTTGTTACAAAGTGACAGGTAAAGTTGGTGTAGGCTAAGAAAATGTTACATTGATGTTTTTACCATGTTAAAAGTTGGACAAACCAAAACCTTGTTTAGATGTGAAGCACATTATGGATACATGGTTTCAATCTCTCATTTACTTACTGTTAGCCAATTTGGCCATGTGATCCTGAAGTGCCAAATTGAGCTTGGCTATTCCCAATACTAAATGTATTGCACCCTCTAAAAATATAACTATAGACAGTCTAGGAAGTCGGAAAGACATTGAAGTCCAACTGTTAATGTCACTGTGAATGCTTCACATCTATGACACATTTTGTCCTTGTTCTGTTTATAGGGGACAGTAGGAATTATGATAGGAAGAAAGTAGGCCTATTTGCTGAAATTAACTTCTAATTGTTACAAGTAATTATATTGTATTTAAAAGGGGTTGTCACACAACTGTCACAAAATACTAATAGTATTCATGTATTTTATCTATATTAAGGAGGTCAGGGACAAAGAAAGTTGAGCGTCGTCCCAATGGAGTCTGAAGGCTACACTGCATGACAAAACTGTTACCAGCAGTGGCAAACGTGCTATATATTGCTCCTCTTCAAGAGGAGATAGACGCAAGCCCACTAGCCCATGATGCTCCTGAATTCTCTAAGATGCCTAAATCAACATGCAAGAAATGTGGGGTGGTTATGCCATTGCAATTTCTGGCACTTCATATAAACACCTGCGATGATGCAGATGTAAGTATTTTAGTATTTATCAAGTGCTCCTTCAGTCAGTATGTGACAGGTACAAAATCTACAATGACAGTTTCCACAAGACAAAACCTATGGATTAAGGGTTTGTCTTACACAGTGTGTTTGGTAAAATTCCAGTGCAGTGGCGAGTCGGACCTTGTATAAAGCACAGCTAATCATAACTCTATACTATGTTAATTAATTGCTGTTGTTAGGTTTATGTAGCAAGTTAAGTTTTATGACCAGTAGATGTCAGTAAACGTTCATGATAGATGATACAGCTAGTATGCACATGTGGTAAGATGAGGTTCAATAATACCATGACACCATAGATCATGTTAGCTAGCCTAGCCAGATCTGAAAACAAAATCCGTGTTAGGGTTAGCAAGCTAGCATGAAGAAGATGTCGGTGTCCGGGGTCCTCACTACTGCCGACTTGAAGCCCAGCTTGACGGCATGATGCAGGTAGAGCACAACCCGGCTGTCTGTCTCCTCCTGGTCTGACTGGAGGGCATGGATCTCGGTGACCTTAACCTGAAATGGCACAAAACACCCCAATGCATGGTAGCTTATATTCTTGGCAAACAATCTGCTAACACAAGACCTCATTGAAGTTTCCTAGGTATGGATCAATCAACTTACTTCTCCATCTGATGACATTAGCTGATGAGCTGTTCCCTCCACGATGAGAGCAGCTGTCTCGCACTTCGCCAGCTGGGATGCTGCCTCCTTACTCCCCCAGACCTTGAGCATCAACTGGCAGAGCTGCCGCTTGTTCTCCTCATTGCCCAGATCTTGATGAGCTGATGTGCTACTCCCTCTCACCTGTCCCTCACTCCGTGGGCACTCCTGATGGGTTCTTTGCCAAGACCAACAAAGCCACCATGCTGGACAAAAGCCACCATGCTGCACTTCCTCTTGGATGACAAGACAGATGAAGTACCCTACCCCAAGGATGCCATCTTCATCTAAGATGAGAACGCCTTCTTTCATGCCCTCACAAACCTGCCTCATACATTTGGAACAATCTGCCTGCAGGTCCTGGACCAGATGGTGGCCAAGAAGCACTTCATCTTCTCCACTGACTCCTACCAGCCTGACTCCATCAAGGCGCAGGAGAGGCTGAGGCGCGGCTTCTCTGAGAAGTTCATAGTGCAGGGTACGGCCACCAGGAAACCCCAGGACTCTTTCTGGGCAATGAGGAGAACAAGCAGCAGCTCTGCCAGTTGATGCTCAAGGTCTGGGGGAGTAAGGAGGCAGCATCCCGGCTGGCGAAGTGCGAGACAGCTGCTCTCATTGTGGAGGGAACAGCTCATCAGCTAATGTCATCAGATGGAGAAGTAAGTTGATTGATCCATACCTAGGAAACTTCAATGAGGTCTTGTGTTAGCAGATTGTTTGCCAAGAATATAAGCTACCATGCATTGGGGTGTTTTGTGCCATTTCAGGTTGAGGTCACCGAGATCCATGCCCTCCAGTCAGACCAGGAGGAGACAGACAGCCGGGTTGTGCTCTACCTGCATCATGCCGTCAAGCTGGGCTTCAAGTCGGCAGTAGTGAGGACCCCGGACACCGACATCTTCTTCATCAATTCAAGATGGCCACCAAACGAACCCCATTGGCCATTAGTTGACCTTGGCAACATGAAAAATTCTTAACTAGACACCATTAGGGTCCTAAAAAAACAGGTTACAAAAAAATGCCATGCAGGTACATGGGAACCTAATTCTCCTGCTAGACTAGAAAGAAAAGGCATGAGACTGGAGGCATCATTCCATTAGTTTTTTTTATTGGGTAAAAACTATGGGGCCATTATTGTAGCAGAAATATTTGCAAATGTGTGTGGAGAGTTGTGTAACTATCTCAATCCGTGTGTGCATAATCAGATATGTAAATGTGTAAAATAATCTCTAAATGTGTACTCAGATTTGTGAATGTGTACAGGAATCTGCAAATGCGTACATAAATCTGTAAATGTGTAGACAAATCTGTATACATAGATATTAATGGCTGAAAAGTCTAAGTATTTTGCTCCAAGAGCTGGAAATACAGACAAGTCATCAGTTACAACTCAGGCAGGCCTCTCAATTGGCTGTCTTTTTATACGTGATTTTTGCTACACTTCTTTTTTTTTTTTTTTTACAATATTTTTATTGGGGTTTTTCCAATTATAACAAACAGTACATATTAAAAAAAGAAAAAATGGTCTTTTGCTACATTTCTGCCGTGGCAGAGATCTGCAAATGTGTGTGGCGATTTGCAAATGTGTGTGGAGATTTGTCTGTACCGCTCTGCCCGCACTGTGCCTCAGTAGCTATACAGCCTACATACCACCAGTCGGCAGTAGCACCCAGTGATTTTAAGCGTGACATTGCTGGGCTGGGTAGTTTATAGCTGCAGTTGTGCCGACAAAATGTACCATTACTAATATGAAGCCTGCATCCTGTTCTCTTGATATCCTTCCCACCCGCTTCCTTAAAGAAGTCCTGCAGCTAGTTTGTCCTTTTATTTCAATCATAATCAATTCCTCTCTCACATCTAGCACTGTCCCCGATCATTTTAAGTCTGCAATAGTCCAACCGCTTCTCAAAAACCCCTCACTAGACCCCACTATCCTGAACAACTTTCGTCCCATCTCCAAACTTCCATTCCTGGCCAAGGTTCTAGAAAAAATAGTTGCAGAACAGGTAATTTCATTTATGACCGGAAATGGTCTCTTTGAAAAATTTCAGTCAGGCTTTAGAGTGGGCCATAGCACAGAGACTGCACTCCTCAAAGTGCTCAATGATCTTCTTTTAGCAGCTGACTCTGGCCACTCATCTATTTTAATCCTTTTAGATCTCACCGCTGCCCTTTTATACCATAGATCATTCAATTTTAATTGAGCATCTTAAAAAATGGTTTGGCATCTCTGGCTCTGTGTTAGACTGGTTTTATTCGTATCTCTGAAATAGGACTTTTGGTGTTGCTATTGGTGATTGCAGATCTTCCACAGAATATTTGTCTTGTGGAGTACCTCAGGGGTCAGTCCTTGGACCCCTGCTTTTCTCCATTTACACGTTACCACTAGGACACATAATCCGCAGACACAATATTAGTTTCCATTTTTACGCAGATTACACACAGCTTTATTTCTCTTTCGACCCCACCAGCAACAACCAATTAATCACTCTCAGGGCATGCCTAAATGAAGTTCAGATGTGGCTGTCGAATAATTTCCTTCAACTGAATACAGACAAATCCGAAGTCATTATCATAGGCCCAGACACCACACGTAATCACATTTCACCACAACTTGGTTCATTCACCACCAGTATCACCACTAGCTGCAGAAATCTTGGTGTCACTTTTGATAATAATCTTAATTTCAATCACCATGTTAAAAATAATTGTTCAGTCTTGTTTTACCCAGTTACGCAGAATCTCTAAGATCCGGTCCTTTCTGTCTCCCAAGAACCTGGAAATTGTCATTCATGCATTCATCACATCCCGTCTAGACTACTGTAACTCACTCTCATGCTTAAGCAAACACAACCTTTCCAGACTTCAGTTAATTCAAAATGCCGCTGCCAGACTCCTCACTAATTCTAACAAAAGAGTACATATAACCCCAATTTTAGCTTCATTACACTGGCTACCTGTGCGTTTTAGAATAAATTTTAAGATTTGAATTATCACTTTTAAGGCCCGGATGGGACTGGCCCCTGAGTATATCAATGAATGTTTAATCCCATATGAGCCTAAGTGTAGCCTGAGATCCTCCGGTGGTTCCCTTTTAGAGATTCCAAGATCTAGATTGAAAACCAGGGGCGACCGGGCCTTTGCTATTAGTCTGGAATGATTTGCCGGAGGAGATCAGGCAAGCCACATCTTTGTCCTCTTTTAAATCTCTTTTAAAAACGCACTTTTTTAGATGTGCTTTTACTTAATTGCTGTGTATGTCTAATAATTAATTCTATTGTTTTATTATTTTAATATCTTATTGTATACTTTATTTTAGTTTATTGTTACTTTTATGTTCTTTTTATATGCTTTTATTTTATTGTCATTTTGTTGGATTCTGTTTTTATTTTTGCTGTTGTGAAGCACTTTGTAATTATGTTTTGAAAGGTGCTATACAAATAAAATGTATTTTTATTATTATTATAATTATTATTATTATTATTATTAGTTACAGATTTGTCTACACATTTACAAATCTCAATACACTTGCAAATCTGAATACAGAATTGGAGATTTTTATTTACACATTTACAAATCTGATTACGCACACACAGATTCTGAATACACATTTGCAGATTCCTGTACACATTCACAAATCTCAGTACGCATTCAGAGATTCTTTTACACATTTACAAATCTGATTACGCACACACGGATTGAGATACAGTTACACAACTCTCCACACACATTTGCAAATAGTTCTGCTACAATAATGGCCCCATAAAAAACCTGTACAAAATCAAAGGCTGTGTCACACTGTACAACACTGTAGTTTCACCTGAGAAAATTCAGACAAATCTAACATTTGGACTGAAGTGTCTTACATAGGCCGTAGCAACTGTTTTCAGTAACTGCCTCATTAAAAGAAGTATAAAGGACAAAGGATGGGTCACCTTTGCAGCTATGTGTAACTACAATACATTGGTTACCGGCTAAATGATGGACAAACTTGTATTGAAACATGTTTATAAAGACAGTTGTAAATGCTGAGTGTTTGTTGCAGAGGAGTGCTGAAGGAATGTCCTGAGTTGAGATAAGAGGATCTGCAGGGAGCAGCTGCACAGCCAGGGAGCAGGATGACCACAGCATCACTACAGGAGACATGTGATTTTAATTCAACAGCTCAGATCATACATCAGCTGCTGGAGCATCTACACAGAAACATTTACACATGCATACCACCAATTCCTCCTGACTCACAGTATGCATTTACCTGGACCGGGGAGGGGACTTCTCAGCTAATCAACTTTACAGTGATAGTCTAACTTCTACAATCTGACTTTGCAGGTGAAATGTGTCTAATAAGATGTGGCCACAGGGTGTAGAGTTGAAAATGAGGCAGAGAAAAAGTGTAATAGCCCTTTATAAACAAGGCCAGCTAAGTGTTTTAGTTGAAATGGGAAGCATAGAGAACATAGAAAGCAAAAAGGACAGCAAAGCAGGTAGCGTTAGTGCACAACACCATTTCTGGAACTGTATCTCACTACCTCAAAGCTCATTCTGTGCTCACCGCTATTTATGTTTATGTTATGCTGAAGACAGACTGACTCATGGTGTCCAATTTGATTTTAGCTAGTAGAAGCTTTATCTGGCTTCGTTGACACATTTTCCCGTTTTATATGGCTTTATTTTTCCCAAAATCGATGTTTTTTTTAGAGAAAAATGCTGCCCATTTGCATCGTGGGTAATGGAATGGCTGTTCCAGCCAGTCAAGTCTTTTGGATCGTCACGATGTTGATAAAGTGCAGTTTTGTGTTAAGCGAGTGGTCGGCTGCTTGTTTATGTTGAGGAAACGTGGCGTGTTGAGGTCAACTTGACTCTAGAATCGAGACTTGTCGGGTAAATAATATTTGTTTGTATGTATGTTGTCTTACTTTGAACACATTTGATTCTCTTACTAAATGAAGCTAAGCTAAACTAACGGTGCTCCTGTCATTGTAAAAGCCATTTGTCTGCCGTCACCTAAGCTAGCTCCAACTGAACACCTCCAAGACCAAGGAGATGGTGGTGGACTTTGGGAAGCACGGGACTCCCGTGCGGCCGGTCTCCATTGAGGGGGTGGATGTAGAGGTGGTTTGGACTTACAAGTACCTGGGGGTGCATCTGGATGACAAACTGGACTGGTCGCCCTCTACAGGAAGGGGCAGAGCCGGCTCTACTTCCTACGGAGGCTCAGGTCCTTCAATGTCTGCAGTAAAATGCTGTGGATGTTCTAGCAGTCTGTGGTGACCAGCGTCGTCTTCTACGCTGTAGTGTGATGGGGAGGCAGCATAAAGGAGAAGGACGCAAGGCGGCTGGACAAACTGGTGAGGAGAGCCGGTTCCGTGCTTGGCATGGAGCTGGACTCCCTAGCGACGGTAGCAGAGAGAAGAACCTTAAACAAGCTGCTATCCATCATGGATAACCCCAACCACCCCCTCCACAGTACTCTGGTCAGCCAGAGAAGCACATTCAGTGGCAGGCTGATTTCTCTTGGCTGTAAGAAGGATCGCTCCAAGAACTCGTTTGTTCCCTGGGCCATCAGGCTTTACAACGCCTCTCCACTATGCAGGGGGCTGATCCTCCGGGATCCGGGCCACTGAGATGGGCTGCAACCGGGCCTGTGTGTGTGTGTATGTATGTATATATACAGTATATATGGTGATGATGTATTTGTGTATATATGTATTTATGTATGTATATATGTATGTGTGTGTATATATGTATGTGTATATATATATGTATGTATGTATGTATGTATGTGTAGATATATTGATATATTATTATTACTATTATTATTATTATTGTTGTATCGTTGTTGTGTGTATATATATATATGGCCCATGTATATGTGTGTATATATATGTGTATGTGTATATGTAAGTATATGTATGTATGTATGTGTGTATATGTATGTATGTATCTTGTAACCCGGCGCAAAGACAGCATCTCATGTTGATAGTATATATATATATATATATTTAGATCTCGTTTACTCAGTTTTGTATATGCATAGTTGTCTACATACTGCAGATTGCACAGGCACTTTCTTTCTTTCCCAGTCTCTGCCAGGACTGGTTTTTATCTGTTTATTCCTATTTGTTTAGTCTCTTACTGTGCTTTTTAAGAATTTTTCATTGTACCTTCCTATCTTGTAATGTACATGTTGGAAGCTACTGTACACCAGAATTTCCTTCGGGATCAATAAAGTATTTATCTATCTCTATCTATCTATCTATCTATCTATCTAGCTGTCTTCCATGAATTAGGCTAGCACCAGCTTCATTTTTGCAGACGCACGCCGTCTTGTATTGAAACTACAGCTTTGGCAGCTTTGTGACTTGCAGTTCCATGTGCTAAATGAGACTAATGTTAGCTAGACAAGATAGACTGGGTTAGAGACGGATTGGCCATCTGGAATTTCTGGAGAAGTCCAGAACGGCCACCTGATCCAGGACAGCCGCCGGCTGCCGCCGGCCCAGATGGGCCGGCAGCAACAATTTGGTTCCTGAGCCTCATAACACCCGAAGAAGTGACGGGAAGTCAGATCACGAGCAGTCAGACAGACCACAGAAAAAGGTTTGCATGCATACATAAAAAAGTCCAGTTTACTTCACGTCATTTTCATGGTTTTGGATGTTACGGGTTTACAGGACAGTTGCAACCTGTTATCCTTGCCTCTCGTCAAATTTGACACGGCAAAACAGCCGCGCGAGCAGGGCGTCTATCGGTTGCCATGGTGACAACTGCTTCCAATTCTTCCGGTAGAGTGGCGAAGGCGTCCCGTGGTGAAGTGGTAGTGGGTAGCGGCTGGTTTGGGATTGGGCCAAAGCCAACATGGAGAGCGAAAAACGCAAAGAAAAGGGTGGTGCTGAAAAAATATGCGAGTCATTGGAGAGTGGCCTCATTGTGTCCTCCATATTCTAGTTAAACTATACTGAACAAAAATATGAATGCAACATGTAAAGTTTTGGTCCCATGTTTCCTGAGTTAAATCCCAATCATTTTCCATAAAAAGCTTATTTTTCTCTAATCTTCTGTCCAAATTTCTTTACATCCCTGTTACTGAGCATTTCTCCTTTACCCAGAATTTATCTCAAATGATTTTCTCATATGAACTGTAACCAAATAAAAGACCGACATTTACACCATTATTTAGCTGAAATCGCCACTGTAGCCGTTGAATTCAAAACTGCGTTCACCGAGTATCCGGCCTTCGAAACTAGGTTAGACTATGTCGAATTTTGCCGATTAGCCTTCAAAATAAAAACGCAAGATGTTAAATCGGAATAAAATAGAAATATGTTAAATAGAAATACTGTTTTAAACCAATTACTTTGTATTTAATCATCATATTCAATAAGTGAGCACCCATATTAATGTTGATGTCATTATAATAATGAAAAATGCCATAATATGTGCCATTTTAACTATAAATGCTGCATGTATTACACTGTGCAGAATACATACAGAACAGAGACTTAAGTGGACATGAAACATTAATATGGCGAGTAAATTCGTGAAGCACAAGTTGCATGATTATTTATTTTTAGAGCATAATTTTCCACAGGGTTTGCATCACGATATTCTTTTCTCCGATCAATTGTTTCTGGCTTGATTTCGTTGTTCAGCAGCTAGCTTAAATAACGTGGTGCTAAAGATCAGCTGGGGGCAACACAGCTGAGAGTCTGGGGGTGTTGCACCAGTTAACTTTATTCCATGGCTGCGTGCCATGAGTTCACTCTTTAAAGACGAGATGAAATGAAAAATGCCTTTTTAACCCTTTTAGATCACATCCCCGGTCATACTGTGCACCTATTTAACAATATATGCCAAAAAAAATACCAAAAATCAATTTCATTGTATTCTTATATCAAAATTCAATCATGTTTTCTTCCTGTAAAACAAAATATGCCGTGTGCTTACGTAAGCATGCCCGTAACTAATTTCAACCAATAATATCATGACATCCACCCATCAATCAATCTTCAACTTTTAGCGCACAGAGCTAAGAGGCTAAGATTCATTAGTTAGCTAGCTAGCAACAGCATGGTACTTCGGTGTGTCTTCGGGCGTTATGACACACCCACTTTTCAACGTTCAAATCAAATTCCTCCCAACATTATGTCCCGCCTGTCTTTCCTGTTTCACTCGGAAATACGTCACGATACGGAAGTTAGATACTCTCGAAATGCCATTTCATCTCGACTTTAACTCTACGTAAGCTGGTTCTATGTAAGCTAATGCAAATGAGGGATGAAATGAGGGATAAAAGGAATGTTGCCTTGTGTATTAGGGGCAATAGCTAGTGTTACTGTATCCTACATGGTCATCCAATCCCACATTTGTTATAAGCAGAATGTTTACACCCTTTATTTCCAGATGAGTATTTTAAAATACAATGTGACTGTATCCCAACGTTCATTCAATTCAACCATTGTTTTTAGCTGCATGCTTACACCCTGATTTTTGCTGTATGTTTACACACTTTGCTTAAAACAGGAGATGATGAGAAACAACCAACATCAGAGGTAGCATGGCAATAATAGAGCAAGAACTCATTTTTATGAAAAATATAACTCCAAAACAAATATATGCTTTAATCAATAATATAGGCTTGTTTGTATTCATAATATGTATTTATGACTGCATTGCTTACAAAACCACAAAATTCATAATGGATCTACCCTCCTAATTAACCACAGTTTGACAAAATTCTGTGGGAAACACTGGGCTCTGTGCTTGTTTTGCCCCAGTCCGTCCCTGTCGATACTTTTATGCACACACTCATCTCCTCATTTATACAACTATGGAACAAGATATTGGTTGATTTTAGGAAAATTATAATCACATATTAAGTAAAAAACAATTTTGACAATAAAAAGTATAAAATAAAATGTTTGAAACTGTGCTTGTTTGAAACCAATACGATCAAACAATGTTAGTTAATTTTAACTTAAATTGTTGGAAACATGATAGATGTTTAGCTTGGTGTGACATTAATAAAATACCAAATAAAACAAAGGTCCAAAGGAACGATATTTTAACCTGTCAATCATCACAACAGACTCTCAGGTGAACAACAATAACTATTCTGTCTGGTTAAATATCTCGTTCATTTCATTTTCCAAATAAAATATCTGGTTTCTTGTATATGTGATGTGATTACAAACATTACTATTCTCATTTTAAGGCGTGTGTGTGTGTGGGTGTGTGTGATCCTGTCAGGGGTGGGTAGTAACGCATTACAAGTAAAGCACATGAGTAAAAAAGTAGTTTTTTTTAAGGAACGAGTACTTTTAGTTCACTTTTTTAAACTGTACTTCTACTCTCGAGTATATTTTTGAGCCAGTAATCTACTTTTTACTTCACTACATTTGCCATTTATACCTTTGTTACAACTAGTCTGCTCTAAATGCGGGGATTGAGTGTAGGGGGGGAGAGCACGCGAGGAGCACCTGTACTGCAGATGCCAAGTTGCCAGCTGCCTGGAAGAAAAATAAGCACCACCTGTCTTTTGACCACGATGCGATGATGACGGAGCAAAACCCAGAACCAGAGGCAGCTTCCAACAAATGGGTATCCCCAAATGAAAAATGTGAATGGAAATAATTTTTCATTCTCTGGTTGATTAACTGAGGTCTTGGTACAGGGAGTAATACTACAGAACAGAAAATCTGAGTTTTAATTAATTGCATTGTATTCGATATCTACTGCATTTTGGGGCTGTAATAGGTTTGGTTACTTTGATAATGTCTGTAAATGCTAGAGTCAAACAGACTTATATTCTGTTTTATAAAGGGCTAAGAAAGTTTTGTCAACAAGTGCTGTTTTTTCATTATTTTGCACTGGCCCGCACACCCTAAAAAATATTAAAATGGAAAGTAACTTGTACTTTGAGTAATTTATTAACCAGGTACTTTTTTACTTTTACTTGAGTAGGTTTCTCAAATGGTAATTTTCACTTTTACTTGAGTCATTTTTTATGGGAGTAATTGTACTTTTACTTGAGTATAGATTTTCAGTACTCTACCCACCACTGGCTCCTGTACAGAGTGAATATCATTTCAGCAGCTGTCTTTGGTCAGCAGTGTGAGTGTTTCTCTCTCCCTCCTCTATCTGACAAGAGACACTGAGGAGTCAAATGACCCAAACCCAAACCCAGGATAGAGTGGTTCAGTGAATGTGGAGTGGAAGGTGTGGATGTGGATCAGTGTGTCAGAGGAAACTCTGTAGAACAGGGGTCTCAAACTCAATTTACCTGGGGGCCGCTGGAGGCAGAGTCTGGGTGAGGCTGGGCCGCATCAGGTATTCCACAAGAAAAGCTTTGTTAAAAAAATTCCAATCTTCTCAAATGTCTTTATTTTTATTTTTTAACACAAAATAAGATTTAAACGTCTTTATTAACAGTTCTTTAACCTCAATGGGTTCTTCTGAATATGAATTGTCCTGAACATGAATGGAACATTGAAGAACATGAACTGTTCTTCTGAACATGGCTTCTCTTGCCTACTCCTTGCTGCTAGAGACCTGGCAGTAGTCATAGAAACAAAAAAAACAAATGACATCATATAGAAATATATGTAGTGTTCATCGTGTGAGGCAATGCAAATAAAAAATGCAAATAAAAAATAATGACCCACAAATAACGGTGCGACCCTATAATTGGTCCGGGTTACCGGGGACTGTTATCGCCGACGGACAGGTGTCGCTATGTGACTGCAGACTACATTAGGCTACATTGAGTTCCTTACTTTTCTTTTATCCCGCCGCGTACGCATCACTTTGATTTATTTTGTCAGAGAGAGACATATATACGTATAATGTCCCGCTGGGCAGCAACTTTAAAAACTTTTTTTTTGGAAGTGTTGTGAACGCAGCGCGCTGGGACGAATGTCCGCGTGTGCCCAATAGAAACGAGGCAGCCAGCCAGGCACGGAAGAAAACTCTCCATGGCAACGCTGCTGTAACTTTCACTCATTGAGAAATGTTTCTCTGCTTGCATCAAGCCCGGTCGATGTCCCACCCCCGAGAGCCATATACCCCACCGTGATTGGTAGGTTCGTTCAGCTCCGCACACAATACTGTAAAGTGCCATCCATATAAAACTCGCGGGCCGCGCTAACATTAAACTTTCATATTAAGGTGGGGACCACAAAATATCGTCTCGCGGGCCGCAATTGGCCCGCGGGCCGCGAGCTTGAGACCCATGCTGTAGAAGGACAGAGAGCCAGCAGGCCAGTCCAGATACACTGCTACTCTGTCAGAGTCAGAGGAGGAGATTCCTGTGGATACTGATGTGTTATTGTGCCAGGCAGAGTAACGATCATCAGAGCATTCCAGACTCCAGGACTTTTCATTCCCTCCAAGCCTGCAGTCATCACCCTCTCCTCTCCTTCTGATTCCTCTGTAAGTCACTCCTATATGAACCCTTCCTTTCCTCTCGACCTCCCAGTAACAGCGACCAGTCAGACCATTTCTACACAGCAGCTGATCACAGTAGTCAAATCTCTCTGGGTGATCAGGGTAAGGCTCCTTCTCTCTCACCAGTGTCACCTTTCTGTTGTCTTCAGACCAGAAGAGGTTTCTGTGTGCTGTGTTTGGGTCCAGTGTGAGTTCACAGGCATCTGATGGAGAGAACAAGACAGAATACAGAAACTATTTTTTTTCTAATATAGCTGTTTATTATTTGTTGATTTATTAACACTTTGACCTTTAATTTCTGAACAGTTTCATGCTGACACATTATATCAGCCATCATCTTCATTCACAGTAGGACTTGAATGAATAGATGTGACAAACTGCTGTATAGAGGGACTTTCCATGTAAGCAGTTGAATGTTTGCTGCTTTGTTTTCCTGAATCAAACTAAATGCACACTTACACTTCCTCAGACCTGGTTTCAACCACTGGACTCCACCATGGTCCACACTGTGGGGGAAACAAAGTCAGACTAGAATATTCTATTTGATGATAGAAACATAACCTTCCCTATGGAGGATTTTCCATACATCACTCATATCCACCATTAAACATTAATCAATACTCCTCAGCTTCTCAGTGTGACAGAGAAAATGTCTGTGACTCTCAGCCTTCTAGCAGATGTTGCCTCTCCAGACCTGAGAGTGTCCAGTCTCCAGTGTGGATCCCCAGTCCAGCAGAGAGCAGCTTCACTCCTGAGGCTCCTGGATGATTGTAGCTCAGGTCCAGCTCTCTCAGATGGGAGGGGTTGGAGCTCAGAGCTGAGGCCAGAGAAGCACAGCCTTCCTCTGTGAGCAGACAGCCTGACAGCCTGCAAACACACACACACACACACACACACACACACACACACACACACACACACACACACACACACACACACAAATCAAGCCACATGTCAGATTTTATTAGTAACCTACTGTGAAATTAGTTGTGATAATGCCGTCAAATTCTAGCAAAACTGTAACTGCCTCAAATACAAACAGTTGGCTGATCAGCTTTGTGGTTTCATTTGCTCCAGTTTGAGAGTCACTTTGTGACAGAATATTAGAAGTCCTTTCTGGTATTTTAGGTTTCAACACCTGAGGCAGCAAGGAGAGGAAAGAATGAAATGTCCTCATGGAAAGTAATTCACAGAGGCTAGGAAGTGCTAAATGTTGGTATCACAATTGGTTTTAAAATTACATGCGCAGAGAAAATCCTCCACAGGTGTCCCCTGTATGTAAAGCAGGATGTAAATGGTTGTCTGTTGAACAGGTTGAGGGATACTGACCTGAGAGTTTCCAGTCTACAGTGTGGACTCTCCAGTCCAGCAGAGAGCAGCTTCACTCCTGAATCCTGCAGGTCGTTGTTACTCAGGTCCAGCTCTCTCAGACTAGACGACTGGGAGCTGAGACCTGATGACAACTCCTTACAGCATTTCTCTGTGAGCTTGTTTTGATTCAACCTGACAAAACAGATAGAAATGTTTTACTTCTTCGCCTTGTTTGACAAATGCAGAACAATTATGACTACAAAAAAAAACAAAAAACACAAATCCATCATAAAACAGCATGCAATGTTATAGTTACAACATATTGTTACACAAAAGCATCATAACCTGATCTTACCTGAGAGTTTCCAGTCTACAGTGTGGACTCTCCAGTCCAGCAGAGAGCAGCTTCACTCCTGAATCCTGCAGGTGGTTGTTACCGTATTTCCTAGTAGTCAATTAAAAGCCGGGTCTCCGATAATGGCTGGGGCCGTGGTCGACACGAACAAATAAAGGCCGGCCTCAAATACAGGCTCGGCCGGCGGAAGTCTCTGGAGCATGCCGTCGTCAATTACCGTAATTATCGAAATGCATTGCAGTAACAAAAAAACGTCTACCTAACGTACCGTAACAGAAGCAGATCAGAAAACAAGGAGGCTTCGTACTAAAATAGGAGCAAATATACTTATCAAACAGAGGGAATTAGAAATAAAGGCCTGTCTCTAATATAAGCCTGCTTCCAATAAAGGCCTGGTACCCTCTGCAGTTGAGGTAAATAAAGGCCCGGGCCAATATTAGAGGAAATACGGTACTCAGGTCCAGCTCTCTCAGACTAGAGGACTGGGAGCTGAGAACTGAGGCCAGAGCTTCACAGCTTCTCTCTGACAGCTCACAGCCACTCAGCCTGAGGAAGAATTAGTGATGAACAACAAGTTTGAAAATATTTATTTTTTCTCTTCTGTGTGAATATTATATTTAATATATTGAATATATCCAGTTATGCATGCACCTACAGAGCTATACTGGAGGCTTTGACCACTGGCAGCAGCCTCAGAAGAGCCTCCTCTGAAGCAGAGTATTTCTTCAGGTCAAACACGTCCAGCTCTTCTTCTGATGACAGTAAGATGAAGACCAGAGCCGACCACTGAGCAGGGGAGAGTTTGACTGTGGAGAGACTTCCTGATCTCATGTACTGTTGGATCTCCTCCACTAGAGAACGGTCATTCATCTCATTCAGACAGTGGAACAGATTGATGCAGGGATTCTCCCTGATCTTCTGCTTGATGTACTGGACTGTTTTCTGATTGGTCTGTGAGCTACTTCCTGTCTGTGTCAGCAGGCCTCGTAGGAGAGTCTGATTGGTCTGCAGTGAAAGACCCAGGAGGAAGCGGAGGAACAAGTCCAGGTGTCCATTTGGACTCTGTAAGGCCTTGTCCACAGCACTCTGGTTGAGGTGTGTTAGTTTAGATTTGTCACTTAATAGTGTCGACCACCAGGATGTTGATTGAGTTTCTGACAGTTCATTAACACCAGTGTTGATGAATGACAGAAAGACATAAACAGCAGCCAGAAACTCCTGAATGCTCAGATGGACAAAGCAGAACACCTTGTCCTGGTTCAGCCCATGTTTCTCTTTAAAGATCTGTGTGAACACTCCTGAGTACACTGAGGCTGCTCTGATATCAATGCCACACTCTGTCAGGTCGGCTTCATAGAAGATCAGGTTGTCTTTCTCCAGCTGCTCAAAAGCCAGTTTTCCCAGAGAGAGAATCATCTTCCTACTCTCTGTATTCCAGTGTGGATCTGTCTCAGCTCTCCCATGATACTTGATGTTCCCCTGTTTGGACTGAACCACCAGGAAGTGGATGTACATCTCAGTCAGGGTTTTGGGCAGGTCTCCTCTCTCACTGGTTTTCAGCACATGCTCCAGAACTATAGCAGTGATCCAGCAGAAGACTGGTATGTGGCACATGATGTGGAGGCTTCGTGAAGTCTTGATGTGGGAGATGATTCTGCTGGCCTGCTCCTCATCTGTGAATCTCTTCCTGAAGTACTCCTCCTTCTGTGGGTCAGTGAAGCCTCTCACTTCTGTCACCATGTCAACGCACTCAGGAGGGATCTGATTGGCTGCTGCAGGTCGTGTGGTTATCCAGAGGCGAGCAGAGGGAAGCAGTTTCCCCTTGATGAGGTTTGTCAGCAGCACATCCACTGAGTTTGACTCTGTAACATCGATCCAGATCTCGTTGTTCTGGAAGTCTAGAGGAAGTCGACACTCATCCAGACCGTCAAAGATGAACACAACCTGGAACTTGTCAAAGCTGCAGATTCCTGCTTCTTTGGTCTCAATAAAGAAGTGATGAAGAAGTTCCACCAAGCTGTACTTTTTCGCTTTCAACAGATTCAGCTCTCGGAAAGTGAATGGAAATGTGAACTGTATATCCTGGTTGGCTTTGTCTTCAGCCCAGTCCAGAGTGAACTTCTGTGTTAAGACTGTTTTCCCAATGCCAGCCACTCCCTTTGTCATCAATGTTCTGATTGGTTCATCTCTTCCAGGTAAGGGTTTAAAGATGTCTTCACATTTGATTGGTGTTTCTGGTCTCGCTGGTTTCCTGGATGCTGCTTCAATCTGTCTGACCTCATGTTCATCATTGACCTCTCCACTCCCTCCCTCTGTGATGTAGAGCTCTGTGTAGATCTGATTCAGAAGTGTTGGGTTTCCTGCTTTAGCAATCCCCTCAAACACACACTGAAACTTCTCCTTCACATTGGATTTGAGTTTACGTTGGCACCAAGGAGCAAGAGTTTCTGAATGAACAAATTACATCAATCAGTGGATGTTGCTGTAAATATGAGAAGTGTAAACATTTCTCAGTGAATGCATACTTTTATATTTACAGCAGAGTTGTAGATGTAAACATCTCCCATTTTCCCACCATTTCCCCTCTCCATCATGTTAAACCTGTTAAAAGCCTCTTACTGCTCTGCAGAGAGTCAGCCAGCTCCTCCTGCTTCATTCTCCTCAGGAAGAGCAGTGTGATCTGCAGAAAAGCCTCTCTGCTGCTCCTCCTCTGCTCTTCCTCCTCACCGTCCACCACCTCCTCATCCTCCCTCTGCCTCTCTAAGCATTCTGGGTAATCTGGACTCAAGACCCTCTGGAATCTCTTCAGCTCGTTCCTCACAAAAGTGACGATGTTCTCCTCAAGCAGCTGGAACATAATAATATTTGAATTAAACTTTCTTACTAAAATTGAAAAAACAGAAACACAAACTGAAAGCCCACTGGTCTAAAGAGTGCAGCTTGAAAACTGTTACGACCAGAGTGGTTGTTTTGTATTTCATTTGTAGCAGAAGTAAAATGTAAAGTAAAATGTGTTGTTGTACATTTACACACCATAAATATGGAGTTCAGGTCTGTTTGAAGCTCCTGGACAGACTGACCACTGGGAACCTCTGACCTCTCCTGGTGGACTCTGGAGAAAACATGATGTATTAGGTCATATAATGTCACACACACACACACACACACACACACAGACACACACACACACACACACACACACACACACACACGTGGTTAAAGGTGACTATGTTCTGTCATGATGGATCCTAGTAGAAATGCAATGTGAACTCCACTGTAAATGCTGCTCTGATTATTTTGTGATGTTTTGAGAGAAGAAACTAAATCAACAGAGTATCATGACTTCTTTCCTCTGTTCATTAGAATCGAATAATAACAAACTCATCTGTTTTCAATTCTTACCTTTGCTCAGTAGAGTGCTGTCCATCTTTGAACTCAATAGGAAGACTCATAGACCGGTCACTCTTCATGGACACACAGCTGGGTACAGGGGAGTCTGCTCTCCCCTGCTGGATCCTGCTAAGGATTGATAAAACGGGTGGCAGCAGTAAAAATGTTAGAGAAGCAGGGTTTTGACCAGCAGGTTGCCAGTTTGAATCCCAGTACCAACTTTGAAAGTCAGAGTGAATATGTAACTCTTTCCCCACCCTCTGCAACTACCACCAATTAGACCTTGAGCAAGGATCTCAACCCCCAGACTGTTCTGGTGGAGCTGCTCAGTGACCAACAGCAGAAGACTGTGGTTGTACTGAGCAGCTCTGGTATGAATATCTGTAACTGTATGGATGTGAAGCAGAGCAATGCTGCAAAAGAGCATGTATGCAAAATAAAACCCTTCTGGATAAATACCGTAATTGTTAAAAATAAGAATATAATGTCGCATGTTTTAATGCAAATAACAACTTACTTTTTCTCTGATAAATGCTGTTCTTTAAAACGAATAAAGAACTCCTTGGACTGGTCACTCTTCATGGACACACAGCTGGGTACAGGGGAGTCTGGTCTCTCCTGCTGGACTGGGCTTTAACACAACAGAGACAGACCTTTTACTCTGAATAATGATGGGTTAATGATTTCACTGCTGAGCTCCGAGATAGAGAACAGTCATGGACAGTTAGAGATCCTCATCTTACCTCTCAGCTTTGGTCTGGCTGTCATGTTCCCCAGACAGAGTGGTTTTAGAGGGAGGGAGCCCCTCCTCTCTCTCCTCAGACAGACTCATAGTAGAGTGAACACCTTTACACAAACACACCCAACATGCTGTGATAGATGGACTGATTCATTAGAATAAAGTTTCCTTTACAGGATATATTACTTAAAGGGCTGTGATCACTCCTGTCAGTAACATGTCACATATACACTGAGTGTACAAACCTCAAGCCTGCAGGTGTCCTGATTAAACACGTTCAGAAAGCAACGCATCAAATTACTGCTTCTACTTCTGCTCTTATTAGATGACGTCACTAACACTCAAACACTAATATGTTGGAAAATCATTGGAAGTGTTGAGTTATGTTTTGAACCTAAACTGCGGGTTTTCAAACAGACACACTTTCCTCTTTTTATAGGCTAAATAAGCTAATCGCATGCAATAATAGTATGATAAAATATATGCTGAGTCTTTAAAGTATAATACACTATAAACTGTAAAATGTTGCTTAGCCTACAATACCTTTTGTCGTTAAATAATCTGCGTCACGCCGATAAGTGAAAGCGAAAGTAGCAGTTTCAACAAGGAAATCAATGAGAGAGAGAGAGAGAGATGGTTTGGTTTGATTCCTACGGAAGCGTAATGCATTCACTTGAGAAAAAAAAAATTGCCGTTTTTCTGAATTAATGAGATAATTATCTCAGAATTCTGAGAAGTTTTCATGAAAAAAAAAAATTCTGCTCTGTTTTTCTGAATTAACGAGATAATTATCTTGTTAATTCAGAAAAACAGCATTTAAAAAAAAAAAAAAATTCTGCTGTTTTTCTGAGATAATTATCTCGTTAATTCAGAAAAACAGAGCATTTAAAAAAAAAAAAAAATTCTGCTCTGTTTTTCTGAGATAATTATCTCGTTAATTCAGAAAAACAGAGCATTTAAAAAAAAAAAAAAATTCTGCTCTGTTTCTCTGAGATAATTATCTCGTTAATTCAGAAAAACAGGGCAAATTTCTTTTTCTCAAGTGAATGCATTACGCTTCCGTAGATTCCTGTCTCTTAGGTAAAAAACATACAAAACACATTGTTGGAAAAAACATAGACCAGAGTTTAAATTTTGATTTTAAATTGACACCTTCATCACCATTTGATGCTGCGTGATGACACTGGTCTGGTGTCATTTTACTGCGGCGGATTTGCTATGATTCAATTCATTATGCTTTTTTGTGAAGGCAGACGTTTTCATAAATAAAGTGTTAAATCAAAAGCAGAAACAATGTTCACGACATCTGGATAGGATTCATTATACAAACCATGTGATGTATTGCAATTGGTGCAGTTGTGACAGTGCGCCACCAGATGGCACTGGTGGTCTGTTATAGAGTAGCAGGTCCAACATTACAAAGCAATGTCAAAATGAATCATTTTGACATTGCTTTGTAATGTTGGATGAGACATTTGCTGTCCCGTCCATTTTTAATAGTCAGTTATTATGTAGGCCTATTCTGCAGGCCTACACCACGTGTTACCACATGTTAGATTCTGTCATGTACTGTGTAGCCTATATGAAGTGTCAATAACATATTATTTCTATTCGATTTTCTATTCGGTTTTCTTGCATCTCTCTCTCTCTCTCTCTCTGTCTCTCTCTCTCTCTCAGGAGTCGTTGAGGCCTTTAGCGGTTGTCGTCCTCCACTGTACGATACAGGGAGGCAGTTTGTCCGTGTGGCACGCATTCGCTCCAAGTTCTTCAGCAAAAACGGAATCACAAGACAAAATTTTTTCTTTGTGTGTGTGTGTGTGTGTGTGTGGGGGGTTGTATTGTCCTTGTTGAATCTGTTGTTGGGCTTTGATAGGGGCAGGTTTGGTTATTAGCAATCAATAATTAATAATAGTGAAATTATTAATATTTATAAAATTATTAACGGGAGTCAATATTAATGGGGCACCACCCTGGAATCAGGGACCAATAACCGAACCTTTAATGTAGTCTCAAAATGGCTGTTCACCCCCAAATGACAGTGTTTAAGTACCACTGTACATTTATGAGTGAACAGTGAAGGGTGAATTCGTACACAGGCCCTCACAACCAGCCGTTATTACAACACATGTTGTAGCCAATTTTGATGTGTGCTATATGTTGTGTGTGGTAAGTTGTGTAAATGTTGTTGTTGCTACTTCACCTGCGCACTAGAGGGCATAGGCAGGTAGTCACAGTAGTCACATAGCCTACATAGGGGAGTCACAGGTGAACAGCTGCAGGGAGTTAGGAACTGAGGAAGCCACACAGTTTTTCAACCGTGTGTGGGCGCCTGTGCTTTTTTGGTCCTGTCGTGTTGTTAGGTTTTGTTTGTTTTGTTTCATATCGAGCTCGTTTTTATATCACTCATTCAGTGCACCCGGCCTTTGTAGGTGACTTTAAATCTATATATATAAATAAAGTGTCAAACGCATATTCCATGGCAGACCTCATTTTTTGCACCACCACGCGTTGGAAATGCCTTCAAATTCCCTCAAGTGGCCTTTTTTGTTGTTTGATTGCCACTATAACACATATGCACAAGAGATCACAGGCAACTTCTCTTTAAAAGTATAACAGAGTTTATTTAACTTTAGCGATATCAATCAATAATCAATAACACTTCAGTTAATCAACAACTATTACACAACTATAACTATAGGTCTAAACTAGCAAGCATAAAGGCACAAACAGCATATGGCAGGTATGGATGCGTGCGTGTGTGTGTGTGGGGGGGGTTGAGAGAGAGAGAGAGAGAGAGAGAGAGAGAATGTGACCACGTGAGTGGGACGTCTCGCGAGAGTTCAAAATGGCGGCTGTGACTGCGCAGTTTGAACAAAGGGGCTTTGGAACCAAGATGGAGTTGGAGTTAGGCAGCTAAACCAACACCATCTAATTCTTAGGTAGCAATGAATGTGTAATGAGATGTGGGTGTGTGTATGTATATGGTGGTTAGTAGAGAGAGGGAGAATAAGGGGGAAGCACTCAGGGTAAACCTAGAGATTCTACTCGCCGTCTAGAGACACAACAATAGCCTTTTACCACACAGAAACTTGGGGTACGACTTGAAAATAGTACACCGGGTTACTGGTCTTTGAACTGGTAAAATGCAGTATATTGGCTCTATATGGTGGCTATTAACACAGATGCAAGCTCAGCGGCATGCAATTGAACACAATCAGCTTTACATTAACACAATCAAATCAAGCAGCAAGCATAATGATTGAGGTATCTTCGCACAGCATAATATGGACGCGGCGGTCCAATGTGCTTCCCAATAAGCACAATTATAGCTTCTGATCAATCAAGCTTATTTAACACACCTATTCTAGTCTCTGCCCAGAACCAAAGCCTCTTACTTGGGAATCACTCTCGAGTGATTGATGTGTGTTTCAGTCCGTCTTATTGATCCGGTGGGGTTTTCCCAGGCGGGTCGGCGGGACCGTTATCTCTCTGTGCACGGAACAACGGTCAGCTGGCTTTCTTCGTAGGCAGCGAAAGATGTCAGCCAGGAGTCGACTTGATTGAAGAAACGTATCCTTACGTCGTCTTCTTGGAGGGAAGGAGTGTCCTTAGCTGTATTCTCTTCCAGTCCACTTCTGCAGGTCTGCTACACACGGCAGTGCGTGGAAGGAGTTAGAATGCCGGGTACACAAACAGCTAATCTAATCCTTCTGGATCCAACAGTGTTACAGCTAACACTAAACAGTCTGGGCTCGTCCCGCGAGTTGAAGACTGCGCCTCGGCTAAACAAAAGAACAGTTTGAACATTTTCAAATACCACCTTGTTAGCAATGAAAGTCGCAAGAAAGGGCCGCTGCGGAAAGGTAGCTCTGGAATTTATACTCTTGGTGACGTCATGGGGACATCCCGGGGCTCGTCCGAGTCTCGTCCAATGAGAGACCGGAGGTTGGGTTCCAGCCAGTTCACACCTAAGTGTGAACTTCAGGGCCTGTTGGATTCGTCCGAGTCTCGTCCAATGAGGGACTGGAGTTTAGATTCAAACCAGTTCACACCTAAGTGTGAATTCCAGGGCGTGCTGGAATCTATTGTTTGAGGCTTTTAAGTTTCCAGGTAGGCCGCAGATTTAGGCTTTTAATTTTACAAGTAGGCCTTTCCTTTGTTTAACCACATGGCCTGGCCCAACACTGTTTAATGTATTGTTGCTTGTTATTGTTTATTATTGTATCAAAAAATATATATATATATACATATATATATATATATATATATAATCTTGAATCTGCCCCCAGAGTCGTCCTTGTGTCTTGCCTCTCTCCAACCTTTCAAATATCTGGTTGAGATCTAGTGACTGCAAAGACCATAGCATATGATTCCATCTTTATTTTACCTGATAATGAGTAAATTATGCTAATTACACAAATTGCCTCTCGACAAACAAGCAAACAAACACTATCTGAGGCAAGGCAGTCCCTACATAAAGGACAGTTGGATTATCAGCAACATTTCAAAGATGTGGAGAGTGATGACCTTGAAGTCTTTTCTTTCCACTTTTAATGAATTGGTGAGAGACATATTGGCTCTGTCTTGGTTAGGATTAGCATCATGACATGGCGCTCCACTCAGCTTTGTGTGTGTGTGTGTGTGTCTCCCTCAGACTAGAGCCATAGAAGAAGCGAAGAGGGAGATTGCGCCCGCCACCGGGGGGAATCTGCGTGGAGCCGAAAGACAGCGGCCGACCCGGAGAAGAACCCGAGGTTGTGGGAGTCCAGACTGGCTGTGGATCTTTGGAGGCTCCCTGTTGTTTGGACCGATCTATGCGATGGGCTTCAGCCGGCCGCCGGAGCTTCCCCGCACATTACAAGCCTTCCACCGGACGCTCGAGACCTCGGACACAAAGAAGGTTTCGTCCAAACTCGGAGCCCCCAGAATAAAGGCGCTTCCCTGAGCTCCGTGTGCTCGGCCCACAGGCCTTACCTTTGGATTCTTCTAGACCGCCTTCCCTCAGGCCTTTTACCTAAACCTTTCTCATCCAAAGGAAATGTGAGACGGTGCACCGTTGTTTCATCAGCTGCCATTTAAACGCATACTCGACAACTACAACTGCACAGCCTTTGCAGGTCACATAGTTCTTAGTGACACCAACATTGAAAGAGCAGCTCTTCAGCTGGGATCCTAGTTATTGTGTTTGGAGTGAATTTAGCTCAGTATAGGAGTTTTGTAAGGTTCACGGTACTGAAAAGAACCCTTCAGTTATTCCATGTGGACCTTTATAATATAATTGTTGATTTGGAAATGTAAACTTCCATCTGCATTCAGCTACACTCTCAGAAAACAAGGTACAGACATGTTTTGCTTTGCTGTGTGTGTGTTTACAAAATGTGTATCATCCTCTAGTGGTCAGAAACAATTGCTTAGTGTAGCTTTAAGCTTTTAGTTTCTCACATCCAGTAGCCTTTTGCAAATTTAATACACCCATCCATATCAAACTTCAGCAATATGTTAAGGCTTCTTTTAGAGCTGCATTACGTCAATTATTTTGGAGTAAAATGTCAACTGGAACTCCAAGGCCATGGTGTGACTCCAGGATGAGATAAATGCAGAGTAACATAGTAGCTCCACTTCCATTTCTGAGTTTGATGGTTTAGGAGAGAGGGAGGAGAGAGAAGGCCCTGTTGTTTTTAACAGCATTTAAATAGCAAAACCACGTAAACAATTGGTAGTTTAGTTACACGTACGCTGTTGACTGTAGTGGAATTACAATTACTTACAATTCTCTACAGAAATAAAACTATACATTATGTACAGTACATTATTTTAGATATCATTGCTGATATCTTTTATTGCATATATTATTGCAATTTATTTCTATGCAAAGTGCAAGGTGTGCGTGAGCACAGTCGTCAAGGTGCTCAGGTTCTTCACTTGAAGAACTGGAGGTTTGTTGGAGTCCTAGGTGGAAGTGGACTCCATCTCCTCCTCCTCCTCCTATGTATTTTACCACCTTGAGCTTTTTACATGTCATTTTCCTGTGTGGATGTTAATCCAGATTGCCTTTAGACAGAATAAAATGGATTGTTTATGTTTTAAGGCCAATTTGAATGTTAATGTTGAGAATAAATTACGGCTTCAGGTAATTGTGTGTGTGTGTGTGTGTGTGTGTGTGTGTGTGTGATTGTAAGAAATCATACTGACAGTTGAATACATGAGTGAATGTGTAGTAGACTATTAAGTGTAGTGTGAAGGTTTAAAGGGAAATGTCTGTTGATATGTTTTTCATACTGAAATAAAATGTTAACATCTGAGTTGTACTTGAACTTCAAGGTGATTTTTTCAGAGAAAGTTGACTGTAGAGAAAGTGTCAGAATAAACGTTGTGCCTGAGCTGTTTGCGCTCTTCACTTCAGTGTGTGTTTCCTATTCCTAAGTGCTGAGATGAGCATCCGTAACACTTCAGTGATCTGCTTTTATTTAAAGAGCTGTCAGACTAGTCCACAGAGCTTGGTAAATCCTGGAGGGTCATTCAAAGAACAGAGAAGCTGCTCAAACCAGTAACCTCCAGAAAAACTCTCCCCCCTTATCCATGCCTGTATCACTGACCGGGCATGCAGGGCACATGCCCCAGGGCCCCAGACCACCAGGGGCCCCAAAATATTCGAAGTTCTGTGTCTGTGTTCAATGCATTTTACAACATTTCACAAATTTCAAGTGAAATGTGCAGTCAGGCGGGACCCTGACAAATTTAGGCCCATAAGCCACAGTTTATGATTATGGCGGCCCAAGTCACAGGCTCTAATGACATTTCTTTTGATGTGAAGGCCCCAATCACAATTATTAAACTGCCACCTCTTGCTTATATGTTTATGTTTATAATGTTATTAGAGATATCTTAAATTAGGATTTTTAACTACTCATAATGTTAAAAAAGATATCTTAAATTAGCATTTTGACTAGTCATAATGTAATGACAGATATCTTAAATGCTAATTTACAATATCTCTCATTACATTATGACTAGCCAAAATGCTACTTTAAAATATTTCAGATATCTGTAATGAGAATTAGTGGAAGTACCACTACTAGGCCTATACTGCTGCAGCAGCTGTAGTAGCAACAGCAGCAGCAGCAGCAGCAGCAGCAGTGTTGTTGCTTGCCACTACTGACTACTACCACCTGGCTTAAAAGTACTGCAGCAGCAGCAGCACCCACCGCATTCCCTGGAGCCCCTGGTAAAGCTCTTACTGTGGACTTTGAGAAGGGCCTACAACCCGATAAGATAAGATAGCATTAATGCCCTTGGGGAAATTCAGGAAAAGTAGCTGGTGAAGCTATTTAGCCTGCTAGTTTTTTGTTTTTTAGTTAATTTTGATAGTTTGGACTGGGTGGCGGGTTTGCGTCTCTTTGTACCAACCACCAGCTCTTCAACAAACCACCATCGCTGACCACCAGACCACTCCTTTGGAGCGGCTGGCAGGTTGGCTTCAGCGGGGCGCGAACCGCACTTCAATCGCGACCGCCAGCCCACCTTTTGTAGGCTCCTGGCTGGCAGGCTAGCTTCAGCGGGAGGCGAACCGTGTCTGTTCGCACCAACCACCACCTCTTCAACGATACCGCCATTGCTAACCGCCAGACCGCACCTTTGGAGCAGCTGACAGGTTGGCTTCAGCGGGACGCGAACAGCGCCTCTGCGTACTGACCACCAGCTCTTCAACGACCGCGTTCGCTAGCCGCCACGCCACCTGGTCCAAACTATCAAAATTAACTAGAATAGCTACTGGTCTGAAATGAAGACCATGTAAAAAGGTTCCTAAAGAGAGCCTCTTGCCGGTCCAAGCATAAGCTTTACCAGCGCCCAGGGGAGGATACCTTACCATGGTAAGGTATGAAGCTCAAGACCTCGAGCAGGGCCTTTTATGCTCTGGGCTGCTGCGACCAAACACGTCAGAATTCTGATTGTGATATCATCAGTGCAGCTGAGACAGGCTCTGATTGGCAGAAGCCGTGTTCTGATTGGTTCCGATTGAATGCCCAATATTAGTTTGGATTATTTGAAATGATATTTAGCCTTTTACGTAGAACTTTATTTCTATTTGGAGTAGGCTTGTAGATGTATGCATTTACAAGTCAAACTTTTCAAGACGAATGGATGTAAAATAAGTCAAAATGTATGTGCAATTGGATGTCACATGCTTCTTAGGTGTGTGTGTGTGTGTGTGTGTGTGTGTGATATAGGCCTAAATGTTGTCTAACAGCCTTGAAGCATAAACAAGCCGCCAAGCCTCCAGCTGGTCCAGCTGCTCCAGGATGAAAGCGGCGAACAACTCAGAGAAATTGTGTGAGTTCAGAAAATCAATAAAAAATAATACATGTATATGAATAGAGTTAAGCTGTCCAAGTAGTCCATTTTGTCCAATAATGTCTGATTACAAATAATTGCAATATTTGTGTAAAGAATTCCCTGTGAGTCTCCTTTTTCTTTATGAGCAGTGCATTTAGTGAGTATCATCCAGCTAAGATGCAGAGCACTAATTATATACTGGTGGGGCAGGGGGGTCTAGGTACAGACAGTCAAACCTTTTCAATAAATTTCAACATTTCACTGTTTTTTTGGGGTCCTTCATTCTCGCCACCTATCACCTCGCCTCCTTAAAGCCACAACCTGCAATCCAAATGTAAACAAAGGCAAGCCCCACCACCTAAAACTAGGAACTAAAGCTTGCCTTCGGGTTGGGCAAATGTTATCACTCTCAAATTGAATGAGCGAGCTCTAGATAGAAGGAATGGCAGTTTGTAATAGCTAAATCTGAGTTTGAGATTACTTTGAACCTGTGAAAGGTTTACGTTTGTATTGTTTGTGCGTACCGAGAGGTGGGGGGCCGAATAGGACATGTGTGCCCAGGGGCCTTGTGATTGGTTAATCCGAGCCTGCCCTTATCCCAGTACCTCTTCCAACGCTCATCCTTTCACCTCCCAGTAGGGATGGGACGATAAACTTATTTCACCTTACGATATGATAACGACATACGATAACAGAGGGAGCTATCGTCCCATCCCTACCTCCCAGCAGAGAACAGCAAACAGTGATACACACACACGCAAAATACCTACAGGAACGCAAACACATACACACATGCACATCGCATGCATATTCATGACACGTTGTTTTCTAGCTTTGACTATCGGCAAATAATATTGGATAGTGGCTACTTTCCAGTCCTGTTTAAGAATTCTGCCGACAGGTGGCGACACTCTCCGCGTGCCGTCCAGGCGGAATCCTGCTGAAATGGCTTTGCTGAGCGAGTGCCACACCGTGATGAAGCCCGTGCTGCGAGCTTTAACCGTCCTTCAATGGGGGACAAGCACACACACGGCTGCCGGCCGCTGTGGCTAAACTTCCAAGCAAAAGTCAGAAGACTGGAAGCGTCCCGGAAAGAGCGTGCAACGTCATCAGAGCCATTCAGGATGGAGGCCCAAAGCACGTTGGTGGAAGGATGCAAGAGTGAAGCCAGGGAAGTGACGCTACAGCAATAGCTTCAAATTACTTCATTGTTACCTATAGTGAGTTATAAAGTCAATCCACTGTTTATGAAAACTGTAAAACTAATTTCAGCTAGCCTATGCATTCCCACATTCTACATTAAAATGTCACAGAATTTGCTATACAACCTCTTCAGACACTCTTGTTATACATCTACAGGGTTTTTAAATAAAAACCGAAAAAAACCCAAAAAACTGAACCCACAGCGCGTGAAAATGTTTGACTGTAAATTGTACTGTACTCATCAAAATTCATGCATAATAAATGTCCAATCTTCATGGAAATATAGTGTAGATTAACTGTGCAATTTCAGAATTTCCTATTTTGTGAATGTTGCCATCATGTAAACTACTACAGCCAGTGGAAAATCAGAATCTTGCTCTCAGTAAAAAAAAACAAAAATACAAACATTTCCACATTGTCCACAGAAAATGTCAATTATAAGACTTTTTCCTTTAAAACATTTTTTTTTAGATGAGTTTTAATTCTATAGGGAAGAAAAGTCACAGAAGTACTTCAATGCCTGTTAACGATGTAGCTTCTCTTTTTATTCCTCCACCACCTTCTATATTCTTCTTTTTAGTTCTTTCTCCTAACTCCTGACCACTTGCAGCCCTGGTTCTTTAAGGCATTATAAACCCATTTATTTGTTGAACATGTAAAATAATTACTAGAGTATTTAAATTCAACAGGGCCGATGAATAAAATTAGTTTTTTTCTTCCTAAATCCCATGTATTATTATTAGGTACAGTGTAAATCCTCAGTCTATCAGCTGGTGGCGGTAATGCGCACTTAAGTTGTTGCCAACCGCCAATAAATCAGAGAGGAGGAAGAAGAAGACAAAGAAGAAGAAAAAGAAAAACGACTATACCGAGTAGGCCATCATAAGATAAAAGCTTTCAGTTTTTAAGTTCTACAGGATTGGGGAAAAAAATTTTTTTGTATACTTTACACCATAAAGTAGTTGATTCCTCGATTTATACTTCTATCCACTTGGTGGCGGTAATGCGCCATAAAGTTGTTTACCAACTGCCATAAAACAACGAGGAAGAAGAAAGAAGGAAAGAGACCAAGCATGGCTGGAAACATAAGCAGCGCGGGTCCTAGAAGTGTTTCTCTAGCTAAACTGCAGTCGCTGAACGGACTGTTTGCAGTATATAAAAAACAAGGACCAACGTCGGCGGACGTGTTAAACAACTTAAAAGAAGCTTTACTTAAGGGTAATATGGCATGACATCATCAGGGACTAAGGTAGATAACCTCAGTCTGCTCTGTCATTTGTTGAACCTGACAGTTAAATGTGTTTTATTTTCCGTATTGCTTAGAGGCTGGTGTGAAAAACCCCAATCCACGAAAAAGGAAAAAGCAAGATGTGAAAATGGGGCATGGCGGGACTCTGGACAGTGCAGCCAGTGGTGTACTGGGTAAGTCGGTTGTCTCATTCATAATAAGAACACAACGTGTAGCTAGCTGTGTAGCTGGAGCTGATATTAAAGGAGAAATTCAACCTAAAATACCTTAAGACAGCTATTGGTGTATTTTTACTTATTCTCTATAACTGGCCAAATGTAGCCGATAGTGACGTCACGTCCAGATATTTCCAATCATCTTAACTTTACGACGCTGAAGTTGGCATCCGATTCGCAGCTTCTGATTGGAATTTTCCGGTCCACCTTAAAAGTGGCATAACGTCTGTAGATGGCGTTGTTCAGTCATTTTCAAGCTAATTCATGAACTGAAAAACGTAACAAATAGGGAAAGATGAAATGAGAATGAATCATAGAATGAAATGGTCTTTAATTGATTTACAATCCTGGATTTTGATCATTTTAACTGTAGCATTTTTTTCTTATTGCCCTGACTCATGGTAAACTGATTTTCAGTATTATTGTTATTTCTTTTGCTGTGGTCCTACCTGCTCAGTATTAAAAAGTCTCAAGAAACCAATACTCCAATATGACAGGGACATCACAGGATATCATAATCCTGAGTTTTATTCATTTTTACTGCAGCATTTTTTTCTTATTGACCTCAAAACCTTTATTCTATTTGTGAAAATGCAAAAAAATGAGATTTCACTGCTTTTTTCACGTCTAGACCAGATTGGACCAGGTCCAGATCAAAAACCACTAGAGTCCCTGGCTTCTCTGGGATCTGGGTCTAGTCCAGATTTGACAAGTCTAAGTATAGTGGTTTTAAATCTGGACCTGGTCTAATGTGGTCTGGATGGAGAAATATCAGTGAAATTGCCCTTTTTTCAGTTTTAACAAATAGAATAAAGGTTTCACAAATCTGAAACTGTGTTTTAATGAGTCTCTGGAGTCTCCTTGGTAATCTAGTCCAGATTTGACAGGTCTTAACTTTGACAGCTTTTTGCTGTTCACATTACTTGTACACACTGTCACACAGATGTGTCACGTGAGGGATAAAATCAGAATTGGGACACATTCAGCTGCAGGGTAAACGTGGCCTTAGAATATGACTTATTGTGAGATGCAAGTATACACTTTAATGCATTAACTAATACAATAATAACTAATAAGACTAAACTCACTGATTTAGCAAAGCAAGCCTGTGCCCAATTTTCCACCTCTCTGGCTGCAATTTGCACTCACGTCCCTTTACATTTTTAAAAATGTCTTCACAAGTTATGGGGCTGAAATTATTTTTTCAATCATCATTTTTAACATTGGTATTATTCCAATACCCAAGGTCAATGTAGGGATGTTTGAGGTAGATTTGACAAAATTGTGGTACCATTTGATGAAGCCTGATATAGTCTCTGTGGTTCTTTCAGTTGTTGGTGTTGGGACTGGTACAAAAATGCTCAGCACAATGTTGACTGGCTCTAAGGTGAGTTTGTTTGCACTGATGTTAGAGAATAAGTTAGGCTTGGAGGTCACAACGATAATATCTGTAGTATTGGAATCGGTCCAGATTCAGCTTCCAAATACTCATATACAGATTGGCAAATGAAGCTCTCCTGATACCAATTCTAATGAGCAATAAAAGACTTTTCTAGTGGGAGGAAAAATGTCAGCAATGTGGCTATTCTTTGATCTGAGTGAAGCAAAGTGCCAACTGTGCCAAGCTACGTAATGGTGTCTGATTGTGTTGAGAGTGGAGGAGAGGTGAAGCAGCAGATAGTTAGGATTATACTGTAAGTTGGTGGTTCTCAACGTGGGGTCCGGGGACCACCAGGGGTCCTTGAGGGGGTTCCAGGGGGTCCCCAGCAAATTGATGAAGTGTTAAAATTCTGCGTTATTTCATTTACAAGAAGTTAACACAATTAGAGAATGTAGAAGAATGACTATTTTGATCGTAATTTCACTGTTATCTCTCTACCTACAATACAGATAGTTATGCAATTCTGGACAAAATGAAAATATTTTGATTTGGGTCCGAGAGACAAAATCTCATCAAATGGGGGTCCGTGGCTCTAATGTGGACTAAATTAGGGTCCTTGATATGAAAAAGGTTGATGCGATTTCCCTTCAAAAAATAAAAGTGTCACTTTTTGGAAAAGTAATGTTTGTAAAACTATGATGTGAAAAGGATTTTTCAGGGGGAAAACCCCCAAACACTACTTTTATTCACCACAGAATCCTCCTTAAATGTATTCACTCAACACATTTACTCAGCATAATGCGTAATAGGACAGATATTTGCTGTACCGTTTATTCATTGGTTCCATATAAATGGGCATAAATAGACATGATAGTGATGTGTACTTTTTATTTTTCAGAAGTACATTGCTGTGGGGGAACTGGGAAAGGCAACAGACACTCTCGATGCCACTGGCAGTGTGGTTCTCGAGAAGGACTTTGGTAAGTCGTGCAAGTACACATTATTTCAGGTTTTGGTTGATGATTGAGAAGAAAAGAGGAAAAGGCTGCATGGTCTAATGGGTTTTGCTCATTATTATTATTGCTAATACTACTTCTACTATTTTGTGCATTGTCTTCTGTTACAAATTGAGCTGAAAATACATACATTCATTTGGGATTTTAGATCTGAATGTGCAACCGTTCTCTCTGTGGAAAATTCAAGATATGTAATTTTGTGAAAGTAGAGAATTCCAATAACATAAAAACATGGTAACACTTTAGATTAGGGAACACATATTAACTATGAATACGTTGCTTATTAACATTCATATTAGTAGTGTATTGGTTCATTATGAGTCATTACAAGCCACTTATTAGCACCTTATTCTGCACTATTTTATTCTACAAGTAAACCCCATTAACTATGGGTTCTCCCTCAGTGGCCTCCTAATTAGTGCTTGCAGGCAGTGAGGAAGTTATTGCACATGAATTGGGCTCTTAGTCTGCTTTGCTCAGTATGTGGTTATAAGGAACTAGTATCACATATTATTGAGGGAAATTGTGAAACTATTGAGGGAAAACCCATACTGTTTTTTTGCACAACTTCATCATTTCATAACATATTTTGAGTGTATTTTTGATCAACTTGTGAAGCTGTGAGCATTTGAGTGAACGCTTGTTTAGCTGTTGCATTATTATCTGGTATACTCTACCGGTCTTACAGTAGCCAATCACACACCAGTTTTCACACTATTTGAATGTATGGAGTGTTTTTTCTTCTGTTTCACAGTATGTTGTTTATGTGATCATCACCCCACAGAACACATAACCAGAGTGGACTTTGAGGAGAAGCTGAAAACATTCACTGGTGACATCATGCAGGTGCCTCCACTGTGAGTAAAGCCTCCAGTATTGTGTTTTTTCATGACCATAACTTTTGTATATATTCAGATACATTGTTGAAGAGTTAGACTTGCAAATGAAAATATACTTTTAAATGAAATTGACTTGACTTTATTAATTCATGCTTGCAGTAAGGTGTGCTGAAAACGGCACAGAATTTGACAAAAAACACAAAATTTGTAACATAAAAAGAGCACATTTGTACACGTGAAACAAGACAAAGTACAAAAATATAAAGATTAAAAAGAAATTAAAAGTTTAATTAAAGAAAGAAATTTTAAGACGTATATGTACATACAAGGTTACTAAGAATAAGTGTAGCACAGACTATAAGTATACACAACCTATATTCCTAAAATTAATCATTTAAAGAAATGACTGCTGGAGTTTAATATAGAAATGTTGCCTAGTGCAGCCTTAATTTGTGAGTGGAAATAATAAATGAATCTCCAATAATCAATTTGTGTGATTTTGTATTTGTAGCTACTCTGCGCTGAAGAAAGATGGCCAGCGCCTCTCTGTCCTGCTTAAGAAAGGTCACAAGGTCGAGGCCAAACCCGCAAGAGCAGTCACTGTTTACAACTTGATCCTGCAGGACTTCAAGCCTCCTCTTTTCACTCTAGGTTAGCAGTTGTTGCAGATGTTGTCATGTATTTGTTTGTTTTGTTGTCTTCTTTATTACCGTATTTCCTCTAATAGTGGCCCGGGCCTTTATTTACCTCAACTGCAGAGGGTACCAGGCCTTTATTGGAAGCAGGCTTATATTAGAGACAGGCCTTTATTTCTAATTCCCTCTGTTTGATAAGTATATTTGCTCATATTTTAGTATGAAGTTTAGGGCTGGGTATCGCCACTGATTTCCCGAATCGATTCCGATTCACAAGGTTTCGATTCGATTTCCGATTCGATTCAATATCGATTCGGTTAGGGATATTTCAGTTACAATATCAATTTTGCTTGGATATGAAAGAGGTTCTTAGAGAACTAATGCTGTAAATTGTACAAGGAACCCTCTAACCTGGTGCATTATTAAAAATATTAATGTTTACATTAACAATTGACCCCAAAGCAGTTACATTAATGTACTTTTTATTTAACATGACCAACACACTACAGTAGTCAACACAATATAGTGCAAGCAGGGGGTTCCCCAAATTTTTGAGTAGCCAGCCAGATGGGAAAAGTAGCCGGCTAAGGGATGTTTGCGATGGCAAGATACATTTTTCCGGTGATGCATTTTTACCGAATTAATAAACAAACCTTAAATATGTTTATGAAAGCATGACTTAAAATAACATAAATAAACATTTTTATTACAGGATCAATGCTCAATTGAAAAATAAACTGATAATGTTTGACAATGTTTAATTGTGAATGTTTAATGTACTTTCTTCAGTCAGTGCAGAAGAAATAAGTAGTCTAAAACTAAAATATTATTACAAATAGTAATAAATATAATACCAAAGTGCATATTGTAGTCTTCTCAGAGCAAGACTAGATCTCTCTCCTGAGTACTACTGCACTCACAGAACTGAGATCCAATAATGATGGAAACATAAATCAGTTTAAATAATGATTTTACATGGTCATGGTAATGAAGCCCCTAAAATGATCTCCTCAGCTAAGGCCTTGTATTTAGCGTTATACAGCAGTTTCAGCTGTAACACTTCAGTTGAGTCCGTCATTACCATGGCAACCGTTCGCTGCGCGTTGCGCAGAGGCTCAGCAGAGATCGCTATTATTTTGAAACATCTAAAAAAAATGCACAACTCCCCTTGCAATTTCACACACAGTTCAGTTATTAAGGAGACTGACAACCGCATTCTATAACCAAACTCACTACCTGAAAAATTCAGGTACTGATACTGAATTTGAGAGCGGATTCGGTTAGTCCGAATAGTGTGAACCAGAACGGGACTGGACAGCTCGTTGTTACGTGACGTTAAGGCTCAACACTCGTTATGTAACATTATCATCCTTAATTTGAAAGAGACGGAGGTAAGTGTTGTGAGATATTCTCAATTTTTCGATCCAGTCTGTTTCCTCAACATTGCGGTTGTTCCAGTTCTGCGGCCTTCAGCCCAAATGTTGCTGTTAAAAGTATGAAGTTCCTGTGATGGAAAAAGAGAATATGATGCCGCTGTCAGTGGCGGTTTATTAAGATCTTATGGATAAACTGACGCCTCTGGTTACTGATGTTACTGGTGTCAAATAAACTGAAAATACAGGCGATGGTAGCCGCCATATTGGTCTGAAGTAAACGTTACTATGGTTACAGACATTATTTCCAGCCATCGTGAGATCGGAGGAGTGGAGTGACTCCTGTTACCCGTACAGACAGTCTGAGTCTAGTTATTTTACTTCAGTCTGCTCCAGTATGTAGGCTACCAGACATGCGCAGTCACTCTCATTCAAAAATTCTGTTGTCACTACCAAATTCTGGTAGTGTGAACATTTAGTGACATTCAGTTATAAAAGCAGCCGGCCAGACAGATGTGAGTAGATGGCTAAATAGCCGGCAGCCGGCGCTAGCAGGTTGTGCGACTCTACAGACTCTACAGGCATATATTGGGCATATATTAAAAGATCGATCTCGGGATTTTATGAATCGATATCGGATCATTCAAATGAAGATCGATTTGAATTGGAAAATCGATTTTTTAAACCCAGCCCTAATGAAGTTTGATTTTCTGATCTGCTTCTGTTGGGGTACGTCGACGGCATGCTCCAGAGACTTCCGCCGGCCGAGCCATCTTGTGGCACTTGTACGTCACTACAAACAGGCACCAGGAGTTTACCAGTATCCACCGTTGTTTGCATGTAAGCTGAAGCTAACTGAAGCTAAAGTAGAATCTATACAATTATATCATATCGCCGTTTATTTCGATGCGCAAGCTCAGTCCACCTGACAGCCCTCTGTTCTGTCGGCGGCATGGAGGTTTCGGTGCGCCGAGGGCTTACTGCCGACACTTCGAGTTTCCCGGGGAAACGGTTCCGTCCGGTGCCGATAGCTGGGTGCCGATTTGTTCCCGGTGATCCGGCCGAGATTTCGGCAGGGTCCTGACGCCGATGCGTCACCGGTTGTCCCCGATAGGTACGGGCCGTGGGCGCGGTGGAGAGGACAGCGGCGGAGAGAGGAGACGGACACGGTCCAGCCATATACTAGGTTTTGACCTAGTCTTGTTTCCTTTGTTTTTTTCCCCGGCCTGTATTTGAGGCCGGCCTTTATTTGTTCGTGTCGACCACAGCCCCGGCCATTATCGGAGACCCGGCTTTTAATTGACTACCGGCCACTATTAGAGGAAATACGGTATTCTATCCATTCATGATACCATCTCTCTCTTACTCTCTTTCTGGATTTCCGCTGTCTTCTTTGTCTTTGTCTTCCTCTTCTTTATATGCTGAATTATACATTTAGACCTACAAATGGTCAAAACTGATGGTTTTACTTCCTTAACAGACATTGAATGTGGCGGTGGATTTTATGTCAGGAGCTTGGTGGATGACCTGGGAAAAGGTGAGATTCATTTTGTCATAATTCCCTCATAAATCATAACATTTTTTAACATGGTAAAATGTGCAAACTAGTAGGGATGGGACAATATGTTTATCTCACAATACAATTCAATAACGCAATGTGTGGTTCGGGATTCAATACAACCACGAAACCATGTAATAAACAGTGACGTATGACGTATGTGAAGTATGACTGTAGAATTATTTTTATTTCTGCACCACTTTCTAGCGATGGCATTGGTTTACCAGAATGTAAACAACGATTTAAAAATGTCATTACAAAGTGACAATAATATAATTTGGATGGACAGCTTGTGAAACTATGATGGTCAAGCGTCTCATTTGTGATTACTACAGCAGAATAGCATGGAGCTGATATCACGATTAATTTTTCTGCTCCACAATACGTATTGTCACATTTTTGTATCGCGATATATTGAATTTCAATATATTGTCCCGTCCCTACAAACTAGGAAACTAGGTAAAGCATACATGGAAAAGTCAAATAACACATTAAGTAAGTAAACTATCAGGAATCAAAACTGCTAAACTACTTAATCCTCAGTAGGCTGTTGTCAGTTACAAATATGAAAGCGGCAAAATTCACGTGGCAGGCCTCTTTTTCATTGAAATCATTGCTGAATTAAGAACCAATGACCCCCCCTTTGCCGCAGCTCTGTCATCCTGCGCTCACGTCAAGGAGCTGAGCCGGACCAAACAGGGTCAGTTCACCCTAGAGGACCACGCCTTGCGCGAGGACCACTGGACGCTGGAACACATCCTCCGCTCGCTGCAGCCCTGCTCTGGGTCCGAGCAGCATGCTGAAGATGGACCAAACCCACCAGAGGCAGACGGCATAAGCACACACTCACCAAAAGCCCCAAAATAGTAGCATTTGGATTGGGTTAACAAGGACAATATGCTGTGTCTCAGTCTTGGATTTTCCAATGGAAGTGTGAAGAGAGACCATCAGGCTTCAACATCAAGGCTCGTCTAGTTCTCCTGGGTAATCGTCTTTATTGGTTCAGCAAGTGAAAAGTTTCAAACTGAGAAAACGGGTGATATTTTTGGAATCAGTGGTCCACAGTGTAATTATGCATTCTGTAGCTAAAAATATCATTCACAAAGCAGGTGAAATACAATGCATGATCTGTGGAAATGAATTCCCACACCTAACCTAAAGAACATCTCTAAACACAATGTGGGCCTAAAAGCATTTTTACTTTAGCTTTCAGCAGCCTGTGTTCTTTCCAATTTCTACACAGTATAGAGCTGAGCCTATTTTTTTATTATTTTATTTTATTTTTTTTTTTATTAATGTGCTGTGCCACTGAGAGCATTGTTGCATCAAAACTAAACTGCAGTGTTGTGTGTACAGTGACAACTTAACATAATTTGCTCTGTATTTGCAGAAAAATAAATTTGTTAAAATGAGACAGAATGCATGTATCTTTTGTAAATGAGAACTACTGCACTGAATACATCAGAAGGATGAACAGCTATTAGATTCCCTCTCACAGCAGAGAGGCTGCTGGACTTGAAGGAAGGATTCCTCGGGCGGACACTTGAACACTTCTCCCATGCAATGCTGCACTGGCTCGGGCAAAGCTTGGAGCCTGGCTTGCTCAACATCCTTGAAAGGAGTCGGCTTTGAGGAAAAGCATATTTCACTGTTGAAAGGATAGTATCTTTTCAGCTTCGCAGCATCACATGACTCCAGAAACTGTACACCACTTTTATTTCTGGCTAGAATGGTGTTTCCTAAGTTCTTGTCCTATCTTATCTTAAGTTTCAAAGATAGGAAAAGTCTTATTTTGCTATTACAGAAGCAAATCCTAGACTCATGGCAGTGTCCTATCTTATCTCACACCTCCTGGCTTCACTGAAGTAAGGAAATCCTAACTATTTTTGTAAATTCTAAATCTCAATCGGCAGTCGTATTCTCAAGTTAGGACACTTCTGTAATAGCTACATTCTGATATTAAGATAATAGGATTTTTTCCTAAATGCAGTCTGTAATACCAAATATCCTAAATATCATCCTAAACTGAGATGAGATAGATTTTCAGACTTAGGAACTTTCTGTAATGTACATCCAGAGCATCCTCTTCTCTTTCAGAACACAAGGAGTTGCACCTACTGCACAAGCTACTCTGTTGGTATGAACAGATTAAACAATGTTATAGCATTGTAGTATTATAATAAGTAACAGTATGATAAAATTGTCCCATTCGCGCCAAATTCTTGGTTTTGTGTGGTTTATAACTAAATCTTATTTGTTCACAGTGGTTGTTCACAAGATACAAGACACAATACCATCTTATATAGATCTATTTTCAGCTATTATTTTGCAATTGTAGCAATATTAAAGCATTATGTCATGATGCCACTCTTTAGGCAACCTCTGACTCTCATTCACTTCTCTACCATCTCTCATTTCTAATCAGAGATTCATATTTAGCTGCCTGTTGTTTTCTTTTTCTGTTTTTTTTTTTTTTTAATTAAAACTTGTTGCCTTTGTTTCTTTTCCATGTTGTGTTGTCATGTCACTTGACCATGAGCAGATTATTTTTTTTTTCCCCTACATCATTTATTCTTACTCCAAGTTAAATATTTGTACTTTACTGAAGTGCTTACATTTTAATAGGCTTTATAAGTTCACTCTTCTAAATGTAAAATTCAACTTACTATTTTTTTTACTCCAATTCTTTTATGACAGTGTACCAAATATGATCAGGTCAATAACATAATGAATTTTCCATCTTTACACCATCTTACTTGCCCTATAACTCCAACCCAACTAACTGGACACACAAGGAAAGCTACAAGATCACCAGAAGAGGGCAGCACTGAAATATTGGGATATTATACTGAACATGTACTGTGACTTCAAATGCTTAAGTACATAAAATATAAAATGCAATCATTTTTCTTGAGGGGAATTGTGGATGGAAGATTTTTACTTTTAGAAGAGTTGAACTTAAGAGTGTCATGCCAATATAATACCATTTGAAAAATGTGATACATATTACTGTGAAATAACCACTATGACCTTTACTTACAAAGCAGTGACATGTTAGATGACATAATAATCTGTATTTTTTAAATATTGAGTAATGAACATTAAAAAAATAGATATGTTTCTTGCTGGAATGAATCCCTTCATAGTTTTTCTTACATGAAAGATTTACTTCTTCCACAACTAATGATTTTTCTTTCTAGACATTCAGGCCATTAACTTTATTTCAAAGATAAATGAAAAAGGTCTATATATATTGTGACTGATGATGTACCCATCTTTCCCATCATGCTTTGCTGTATGGGCTACCATCTTATAAAACACGAATTATTAGGCTTATCTTAACTTCACAGTCCAATGCCTCACTACTGAGAACAGGGAAATGCTGCATCATCCAATAAAAGGCAAACATCAGTAAATTGGTGTAATCTCTATCAATAGAAATGAGATCATACTGGGATTGGTCTATGCCTTGGCGTTTATAGGGTCGCTGTTTACCTTATCACCTTTTATAGACTTATCCAGCTATTGACTTTTCCAACTTTTTCCAATTCATTCCCACCAACAGCTAATTAAAATATTATGATATGAATGATTCTTTTAATACTATTAGTTCTTAATAGTAGGCCGTATGAGGCGCCAGCTGAGTCGCCAAGGAGCCGCTTCACCTGATCTCCTCTGGACTTATCAATCGCTTTTTGGACAGGAGTCTGACGCCACGGGAGGCCGACCGGATCAATTACCTGCAATGATTGTCCCAGTCCAAATATTAGCCATTTAGTGATTTCTTTCATGTGGGGCGATGCGTCTTCAAGGCTGCTCACATCCCTGTTTGCTCCCCGCGTCCGTTTATCTAAATTACGGCCGTTAGAAAGTTGCTAGTTAGCGGTGGCGCTTTAAAGACGCGCAAAGGAAATCGAACCATTGAATTCTAAGTGGCCACATTTATCAATGATAGGCAATAGGCTTCCTAGGAATCCGCGCCTATCAATAAATCGTGACTTGGGAAATTATTAATGAACTACCCTGCAGGGCCATAACAAGTGCAAATGAATCCATCTGAATCGCAGAAAGGCGGGGCGGGTCTCTAACGCTGAAACAGAGAAGTTATTCGTTATTGTTTAACTAATTTGGGGAAACGATATGCGAGGGGCATACGCATATACTTGGTGAGCTATTAAAGTGACTAACGTTTATAGTGTTATCGCGTTAACCGCAGTGATAGGCCTTCAGCTTCACAGGAAAACATGAAACATTCAAATCGTGAGTTAATCACTCGCCACTCTGCTGCCGTTGGGGATGTGTATTGTAGGTAATTGTATTGTTAAAGATAGCATTCGAGCTGTTTGATTAGTCAAAACGCCATGTAACGCACGTTTGGGCCGTGCGTAAAACCAAGGGCGTAGGTTCATTTCAGCTTAGAGGATGTGGGCAGTGGATCAAACCTGGGCAGTAAATCACAATGACATACTATGGACATAATAGCAGCCTAACTACAACTCCGTTTTAGGCAAGACTAAATCGAATGATGCAAATTTACATAAGAAACATATGCAGGTATGAGAGACAGAGGAGAATTATCGGACAATGTGAAATACAGCCATATGCTGCTAAACTGAACACTGATCATTCATCAAAATATGAAAAATAGTTTAATTTGTTGTCGAAACACCTTAAATGCATGCGTTAATGGGAGTTTCAACCAACAAGGAGAAAGGCTCTATATTTTAAAGGGGGAGGGCTATGCAAGTGAAGGGCAAGTAAACCACAAAATGCGCTTTATTAAAACTCAGCTGTGCAAAACGGGTAAAAGTACAGAATCCAGTGAAGAAGAAATAGTAGACATAGAGATAGTTGGAGGGGTGAGGTGAGGTGGGGAAAATCCACCTCATGTCCCGGTGTCTCCCCTCAAATCTACTGTGCGTAAAGCTTCAGTACAGTAGGCCCGTAGTGCGTAAAAGTTTTGGCTGTTGGATCAGGTCAACCTGGTTACAGTGTGGGCGCTATGGCATTTGATTCAGCCTATAGTATACACTGGTTACAGCTGTGGGTACTATCGTATATACTGTGGTTTTGGTATCAATGGAGTGGATGATAGACCGACCCAGCGACCCGAAGTGAGACTATACATTGGTATTCCTATAAACGGTATAAACGCTATAAACATGACAGAGGAGCGGCCTGTTAGATTGCTAGATAGATAGTTTTCGATTCTCTCTTTTTTTTTCCATCTCTCTTATTGATGAAAGTGTTGAGAGGGATGTACAGTTTGTGTCCCATGTGTCCAAGGACTGTACTGGAGACGTCGTCCGGCACATCTCTCTCTCTCTCTCTCTCTCTCTCTCTCTCTCTCTCTCTCTCTTGACAATAACTATGAAAGTAAAGTAGAGAAAGTGAACATAGGATTGTGATGAAATGATTAAAGAAAACACAAGTGCATCATGTGAGCTCTTAAGCATCTCATCTTCAGTCTTTTTTCTCACCATGATTTTTTTTTACTGTTTTCCTTTAAAGTCTTTCTCTGAGATCACGTTGGATTCTAACTTCTTTCCAGAGATTTGGAGTGGATAAATTTTACTGTATATTTAAATTTCTGTACTCTCTCTCTCTCTCTCTCTCTCTCTCTCTCTCTCTCTCTCTCTCTCTCTCTCCCTCTCTCTCTCTCTCTCTCTCCCTCCCTCTCTCTCTCTCCCATATGTTTACTGTATATATGTTAAGTACTGTCTAATAAAGCAGAAATGCAACAACAATAAGAATAAAAATAATACCACAATATGAGATGGCCTATATGTTTCTCCTTGCAAATATGGCATTTGTGAAGGTGTGGCACCTATTAAAGTCAAAAATTGATCTTGTCGTTTTTATCATTATAGGCCTAATGAAGAATCATCAGAAATTTGGTTGGAAGCAAAAAAAAAAGATAATTTATGACCTATCCCGCAAAATGTAGATTTGCAGGTTTTGAAGGTTTTGGTGCCGAATGATTTTAGATGCAGGGACTTTTCCGCAGCTTAGGGCTTCGTGAATTTTAGTCTCCTGAAAACACGGCGTGAATTATCGCTCGACTCTTGCCATCTGATCATTCTGCGGGTCCACTGGAGCTGCGGGCCAATCAGAAGCAGCCGCTGGCCACCTGCAGGAAGTTGGCCGTCCCATTATCTCCTCCCTCCTCCGCCTGTAGCCAGATAACAGCCCCAAACAGTTGGCTCAAGTACCAGCTATAGTTCACCACCACAACCTGATGGACACACACACACGCGCGGTCTTCTTCACAGCCCGTAGAGCCTCTCTCTCTCTCTGGTTGGTAGAGGATAAGTCTGCAGTGGAAGTTAGGTGTCTAGTAGAATGTTAAAAAGAAGCTCCTGTCTCTCTCTCTCGGTCTTCTGAACTACTAAAGAGGAAGGTTGCAGGGAGAGAAGGGAGGGACGCGGGTTGCGGTTGACTCTTCAGTTCCAGCGCAGCAGCAGCAGCGGCGGCAGCGGCGTCTCCAGCGATGAGCGTCCCCCTTTACGCACCGACTCCCATCCAGCCGGCACACCCGACCCCCTTCTACATCGAGGACATCCTGGGGAGGAATGGATCGACGGCCGCCACCTCCTCCACCTCCTCCTCCTCCTGCTCTCCCTCCTCTTCATCCTCATCCTCCTCCTCCTCTTCGACGCCGGTCGTCCCCACGCCGACTCTCCCGTCTCCCAACTCCTCGTTCACGAGTTTGATTTCGCCGTACCGGACGCCCATTTACGAGCCCACACCCATCCACCCGGCGCTGTCACACCACGCCGCGGCGGCGTTGACGGCCACGTACGCCTCTACCGGAGCGTTCACCGGCTCCATCTACCCGTTCCACCACCACCACCACCGCTCCATGGGGGAGTACGCACAGGCGCTGCTGAGGCACGACCCTCTCGGTAAGTTGCGTGCGTAAAACTCTTGGATACGTTTAGAGTGACATTATCGCCTATAGGCTACACATTCTTCATTTGAGTAATATGAGTAATGTAAGTGGAAATACTCGTTAAACTCGCCTTGTTGTTAACCTAAATTCCACTAGTCTAGACTGTTGGCCTAGTGGCGACTAAGTATGCGCTAAAGTCAAGAGGTGAATATGTGGAATTCATCTTTTTGAGGTATTCAGTTGGAATAAATCATCTGCTTTTATAATATCTAATTTCATATGAGGCACTTCTTTTCTTTTTCTCGTCATCCTCCAAAAGAAGCGGCTGTCAATTTCTTTTATGCTTCAGGAATTACATATGGAACAAGCCTTTAAATGACGGTTATAACCTGTCATACGTCACGTATTTTCACGAGACAATGTTATCACACCTTATTGCACATGTGGCACACTTGGTGATTGTTTTTCATTCACTCTGCCTTTCTTTCATATTCCCCAAAAGCAACGAATTCACTTCACGTCGCCGCAAAAGAACATATTCAAAACCTGCTCGGATGATATCGGCATGACGTTTTTGCCCCTTGCATGAGCGCGTGGGGGGCCAAAACTTCGTTTCAGTGCGAACGAAACCACTTTGCATGAGTATATCACGCTTGGCCATGCATGTCGGAGCAAATTGTCTGCCACATTTATAGAAACAGATTTCATAATAACCCGCTGCAACTTCGGGGCCGTATTTGTTTTATATTCCCAAAGTGAATTACTTCCAGTTAGTTCGGTTCCACAGAACAGTCTGCACGAGTGCGCCGTGCCCGATCACGCATATGTGAGTCACACTGTTATTGTGACAGACATATTTGTGCTACAATAACAGTAGACTTGTCCATTCAGTCTGCTGGTGGTGTGTGTGTGTGTGTGTGTGTGTGTGTGTGTGTGTGTGTGTGTGGACGGGGGGTATTCTGTGGCAACCTTGACTTGCTTTCCTGACTCCCATTGTTCTGAAACATCAGAGGAGCAAGTCAGCTAGTGACTAAAACACACTGGGCTCTAAATCACTTGTTATTTCACCGCTGCATTGTGTGTGTGTGTGTGTGTGTGTGTGTGTGTGTTTGCATTCCTATAGCCTACTTTTGAGCACCAAGCACCTCACAAGGACAGAAAGATGAGGGAAAAATCCTCCAAATTGAGTTCTTTTGGCCTTGTCCTCGCTTTTTAAGGTTCTGGATTAGGATTAGGATTTGGGATTAGGGTTAAGATTACAATATGGACTAGGTTTAGGTAGGATAGGTATCAGGCTTAAAGTGTACGGCTAGTTTAAAGTTAGGACTTGGATTTAGGGTTAAGATTTGAATTAGGATTAGATTTAGGGAATTAAAGGTCCTCATAAATCTAGTAAAACAAACGTGCGTGTGTGTGTTTGTGTGTGCGCGCGCGCGCGCCTACCGGACCGTCTCTCTCTCTCTCTCTCTCTCTCTCTCTCTCTCTCTCTCTCTCTTTCTCTCTCGCTCTCTCTCTCTCTCTCTGTTGTTCTGCAGCGGCGCTGAACAAGCCGAGCCTTTTTCCGTTCATACCGGAAGCCGTGAGCCTGTCGATAGGAGTAAATCTGGTTTCAGAAGCTGTTAAATGTTTTCCTGGCTCACCCCGGCCAGCCGCTTCCTCGGGAGCCCGCTGCACGCTGCTGATTATTTTATCGACATCCTCAATACAGACATATTCAGGAAACACTCGGCCTCTGATAGCCCGGGATCCGTTTTTCACATATTGTTGCACTTCCTCTGGCTGGGCAGCGAGGATGTGACTGACTTTCTTTATGGTCGGCGGCGAAAAGAAAATAAACCGAACAGACCCAACGCATGAAATAACGCTCTGAAGGCAGCAAAGAAATAAGATTTTAAACATTTATAGTAAAAAGTGAGGGTTCTTCGCTCTTTTGAGGGCTCTTTCTCTTTAAAAAGAAACCCTTCTCTTTAAATCAGACCAAAGAGCCAAGTATGCTTCTTAAAAACTTCTAATTCAACTTTTCATTTTTAATACTGCTGGTTTGGAGCATTTCATACATTCTTAAATGGTTTTTTTTACAGCATTATAAAAGGCTCCGCTATGGTAAAAGTCTAAAAGAACCATTTTTCTGACCACTTTTGTTGAGAGTGCAGGATAATTCGTTCCCCCTTTCAGCTGCCTAGAATTAAAAAATAATACTAAATTGAATTAGGTGCGCCAAAGCTGTATAGGCTACTTTCTCTGCGACTTCATGGATCTTATCTTTGATGTGACAGGCTGTAAATCTTTCTTTCATTATTATATTATGATATCTAATAGGACTAGCCGACTTCCCTTGGTAAACCCTTGGATGCATTACAATAAGAAGGATTTTGACACCGTTTGGAAACGCTCTAAATCACAATGGATTCATAAGCCGAGCGTGTTGGCGGAGGGGAGGACATGACTTGTGTCTGTTAGTGAATGCCATCGGCTAATCACACCGCAAAGCAGGAAGCACATGAGCGGATATTTGGCCATAGTTTTCACTCTGTCACGACCTTCCTCAAAAGGCAGCGTGCAGCAGGCCAGTCTGCTGGCCGCAGCCGCTATTGTTTGCCTAAAGCCATTAACTGGAAAGGAAACGAGACAAAGAGAAAAACAATCTTGATTGGTTTTGGTTTGGGTCTTTTTTTTGGGTCTTATCCATCTGTTAAGTGTCCATTTGCAGTGACAAGTATAGACCAGCCAGGAACACTGACAATGATATTTTTTATATAATTGTTTTTATTATAGCCTAACAGCGTTTTCCCTCTTTATTCCTTTTTCATTTTTCGATGGGCGTCAATTAAATATGGCAAGATGTGTCACTCCCATACCTTAACCCGCGTCAGATTGGATCTTGTAGTTCTTACTATTATAATGAAGAGCAGATTGGATCTTGTAGTTTTTACTATTATAATGAAGGGAATTGATCTTTAGTTTTTACTATTATAATGAGGAGTAGATTGGATCTTGCAGTTTCCAATGGATCTGTTAGTTTTTACTATTATAATGAAGAGGAAAGTCTAAGTAAAAATTGCAAGACAACTATTTGGAGGCCATAACTACAAAAACACATTCAATGAACTACGTCTAATTATTTATCATATGGACCAAATCATATTTTGTCAGTCATCAGTCAGAAATTGAGTGGATATCAGCAGGTTTGGTCATTTTGGTGCTTATTAATATCCCATGCCGTATGAATTGACTGTCGTGTTTCTTCCACCTCTACAGGGAAACCTCTCCTGTGGACTCCGTTCATCCAGCGGCCCTTGCACAAAAGGAAGGGTGGCCAGGTGCGCTTCTCCAACGACCAGACCATCGAGCTGGAGAAAAAGTTCGAGACGCAGAAATACCTCTCGCCTCCGGAGAGGAAGCGACTGGCCAAGGTGCTGCAGCTCAGCGAGAGACAGGTGAGCTCAAATCAAATTTAATACGGCAATGTAACCCAAGGTGCTTTGCAGATATGATTAATAGCAGTTCTGGGTTATGAAAAAGACAGCCAAACAACAGAAACGTCCAGAAGTAATCACACATCAAACAACTCTAATTTTCTCTCTTGTAACATTTTGAGCGACAGTTGAGCTTTCATTAACACAATGAAAACAATTCCTAACCCGATAGAAAATTCCCATCAAGTTGAAAAAGATGTAAAAGATACGGTCTGTTCACTGTTCACAATCGAGTAACCTAATAATAACCATTAATCCAAATAATTGCTAGGCCTACTGAAAATCAGCACAATAGGAAATTTGCGCTGTAGGCCTACATGCTTTTTAGACCGATTACCACAATCTGGCATTATGACTTAATTTTCAAGATCGGACCGAAATCATAGGCTACTAAATTTAATGAAATCTATATTTAATGAAATCAGTTCATGGCCATCCTCATGTTTTAGATTTCAGTCCCCGGAGCAGCGAACGCATTTTGAACGGCTTATCCAATGATCAAATTAAATTGACTAGGTCCTGTTTGCGCCCATATTCGTTTGTTTTTTGCCCGTTATAGCAATATAATAGAATATAACATATTGAAAATGACAATAATTAGTTTCTGCCTGTTTTGTCTTTTAGGTTAAAACGTGGTTCCAAAATCGAAGAGCCAAGTGGCGACGACTTAAACAGGTGAGGCTGACAATATTCAAAAGTCACATTGTTCTATAGCATTAATGACTGTTTAAGCTTGGAAGACAAAGTAAACAATCATTAGACATTTCCTCATTAAAAACAGTTGAGTGATTATTACCCAAACGCTAATATTTAGGCTACGGTAAAGAAAATATAGGCCTATAATAATAAGTTGTATGGTCATAAGCGAACATAACAATTCTAAAAAAGCATCTATTTGATTTGCATCAGGAAAACCCCCAGGGAGGCAAGCGGGAGGTGGAGGACGAAGGCTCCGCCGGGAGGAGCAAAGGGGACGAGCCGACCGAGCCGCCCGGGGTCCAGAGCCCGGAGCACAGAGCGCCGGCCGCGGCCTCGGAGCTGCCGCAGGGCCGCTGCGCGCGCTCCGCCTCGCCGCAGTCCCACAGAGAGCTGGACTCTGACGTGTCAGACGACACAGACCAAGAACTGGACATAGAGGACGACGACGAGTTCACACTGAACCCCCAGTTCTGAGGAGATCGTTGATCTTGTCTAATGGAAGCTGGATGATAAAGACTACTTTTCTAACACTCATTCCCTTTTGCAGTTAAACCTTTGTATTTTTTACAGAATGACAGCCAGGTTGAAATAGTGCTCGAGTTGCTATTGAACTGAATGAATCAACTAGCGACAAATTCCGAAGTATGATATACCTGAAGAGTGGATATGGGACTTTTTTCTCGAAATGCAATTAATTTGAACGTAGGCCTACCCTACCGTTAAATGCATTAGGCCTATACAGCCGATGTGCCGCCACTTTATTCCTCAACTCATCCTTCCAGTGCCTTTCACACAGGCCTGATGTCTCAGTTTTAAAATATCCTAGAGATCTTTTTGTATATAATGTATAACCGCTCTATTTTGTGTTTGTTGTTGTGTTTTTTTCCATGTCGATATCCACTGATTAGTTTCTAGTGTCAGTCCAACACGTCGTTTTGGATGATAAACGCTCTTGAGTTGAGTTTTTTTTTTTTGCCTTTGAAAATAAGTGATTTGTCATTAAATAGTCGATGTAATTCAAACTATGTTTCGTTGGGTGATATCTAATAAACTATTTTGTGATAAGAAAAAAATACTTTTGGTTGCCGCTTAGCTGGAATTTGACTGGGATTTATGAATTATCATCATACTATAAAGCAAGGAATCTCTGTCTGTCTGTCTGTCTGTGTGTGTGTCTGTGTGTCTGTCTGTGTGTCCTTCGCATATCTCGAGAACCGTTCGTCCGATCGACTTCACACTTGGCGGGTGTATTGCTGGGGACCCAAGGAAGTGCAGTGTCGGATTTGGTGCAATTTGGAGACGCGACAATATTCAATATTAATAAACTTTGAATGAACAAGCGAACAGCGCTCAGCAGCAGGGCGAACGGGCACTGCACTAGTTATTTTCAATTGGGCAAATAAAACTGAACTAGAAAACAAAGAAAGAAAAAGTGGTTGACAAACATGAAGGGTTGGAAACTCTGGATAATGACAGCCCCCTTACTAAAATTACAGTAGCCTATGCCTTAACTAAAAAGAAAAGCTGTTCTATGCCCAGTTTTTTTTTGCTTCTTAAGAAGATTAATTAAAAGAAATTCAATATTTGCAGAGGGCAAGGCACAGCAGAGCTATATTATGATGTAGGCCCACCCTAGGTGTCATCCATCTATCTGTTAATAATGTTCATATTGTGTGAAGGGGGGGCATTGCCACTCTTGGATGGGCGTCTCTTGTATGGAGAGATATCACTGACACAATTTCAAAGCTTGAAACTTAAGTTTTGAAAAGCTTATGCTCAGTTTTGAATATGTGCAGAGTAGGGGAGAGCAGGGCATGTTGTCGCACTTTTTACTCATTGGTGTATTTCTCAGCAGTGCCTTACTACTGAGACAAAGGTCCCTTCCCTGAGCACATAGCTTCACTAAACCATTCAAATGTATTATCAGGTTATGCTGACCCTTGCTTTTATGTGTCACAATGTATCATTATTTTGATTCCTTTATAAGAAAAAAATGAGAAGGAAAAACATTTTCATTATTTACTTTCAGGTATCAAATTGCTTTTATGTTAGAGTGTTTTGACTTAGACTGTTGTATTCAACATATGTAACCTCTAATTAAGAAAGTAAACATTTTTGTAATTGGACTTTTGGCTCTAAAATATTTAGTTTCAGAAATAAAGCCACCCTCACCCAAGTGACAACTTGCCCCATATGTTAAGATGTAAAAAACTCAGTGTTGCCTTTGACTGATTCATAGGAAGTCCAGCCAATGGCTTCGATTTTGACAGAGGGCAGATGATTGGCCAAGAGCAAATAGCCCCACCCCCAGGCCCCACTAGTTTACAGACATCAAGTTCAAGCTGCCAAAAAACTGATCCCCCAGAAAGGATACTGACAGAAATCCCAGGATTCATAGCTGTAAAAATTAATTACTGAAACTTTGTATCTTTACATGTAAAAGTTTGGGGATTTCAACTATTAATCAGATTAATACAAACATTAAATTACAAGCATTCAAAAAATTCTCACTATTAAAACTGGAATTAGAAACACAATTCTTTTTTATTTTAAGTGTGCAAAACTATCTTAGATCCTTAAAAACAAGAACAAATGAATTCCTGCAAAAAAATCAAAACTGAGCCACAAGCTTTCAAAAGTAACATCAAGCTTTAAAAAATAAGTTTCAACCTTTCAAAATGATGTCAGTGATATCTCTCCGTACACTGGGTACCACATTGAGTATCATGGGCTCTGGAGCAGTTGCATTGCCTACACATCCTGTTTATAGATTTAAATAGATATTAAATAGATGACACTGTTATTCTCTGAAGTGATGGTGTGAGATTTACTTTACTGTGTTATTACATTGTAGTGGCCATTGGTGATCATCACACTCGTACAGTTATGTCTCTGTGATCGTCTCATAGCAGTCAGTTACACAGTATTATTTGACACCTTCAGTAAACTGTGACAAAGGGATGGGAGAAACTATGTAGTGGGGTTACACTGATATATTGGGCCAATATTGAATATTGAACACCTTAAATAAGTTTGTTGGTACGGCTTTCAATTAGGGTCACGGTTTGCCGATATATCGGGCCGATATCATTTTTTATTAAATATTAGAAATTGGCCGGTAATGTCATCCACCTCATTTAATTTTTATGAATTCCAATTTCCCTCTTATTTTTTCACTATGTGTAATGAAGACATTGTTAAAATTAAATTTTCTTTGAGTGGTTGAATTCATTGGCTCCCAATTCAAGCCTTATCTGACTTCAAAGTGCTTCTACTAATGTATAAATCGTCACATGGGCTCGTGCTGCCATATTTATCTGACTGCATCATCCCTTACGTTCCCTTGTGTCCTCCGATCGCAGGACGCCGGTTACTTTACTGTCCCGAGAATCGAGAAGAAATCGCCAGGCAGTGGAGCGAGTTCCCTGTCTCTGGAACTAACTGCCTGTTGCGATTAAGGAAGCAAATTCTTTGGAAATCTTAAAATCCAAACTCTAAACCTATCTACTTCCACTGTCACATGACCAACCCTAGCCCTGTCTAGTTTGGGACTGACAGTCTCTTTTCTTAGCTTCGTTTAGACAGCGTTAACATAGGAACCAACATGGGAACTCAGTCTAGAACTGCCTTGGTCTGTACGCATCATTACACTCACTGCCTGTCTGCTGTCTGTAGGAGTGTGGAGGTGGCTGAATGTCTTCTCCGAGTGCGTGGGTTGGACTCGTGCTTAGTATGGCTGTATGAGTGTGTCTGCTTGTCTTCCCTCTCTCTCTGCCTGAAGTCCCATCTTTCTGCTTTATCATGTTTCTCTTTGTCTTATTTAATTTCTTGTCCATGTCATTGTCCATTTTATTTTTTAGTCCCAGCACTGATTGCATGCTCAGCCTTCCTGGTGGGGGATCCCTCTGTGAAGTACCCCGCCCAAGGTTTCTTCTTCTTGGGAGTTTTTCCTGGTCTTCACTGAGGGTCTAAGGTTGGTGGTGTCAGGTAGGCTAGGCTCAGCTCGGTAGGACAGGTAGGCCAACATGCTATTTTGTGTCTTGTGCTTTGTTTTGCTTCCTTGTTGCTTGACTGTATTGCATCATTATGTTCTATGACTGATTGTGGATTAGTTAGATCTAGGCAGGCTCGCTTTCTGTAAAGTCCTTCGAGACATGCTTGTGCGAGTCGGATGTTTTTTCCTAAGTCAGCAAAATACCACATGGAATCTGATCTTTTGCGATTAGATTCAAACCACATTTGTATGTGGTTTAATTCAAATGTAGTTGTGAAAATGTGACTCACTGACCACTCAGATCAGATTTCAAGTGTTTTTCCCGTCACTCCTGACATGACACGCATTTGACAAGAAGAGCCAAATGTAAACATCAGGAGAGCCAGCAAGAAAACAAGGCGCAAACAAAGATGTTTCATGCCTCCCTAAAGTATATATGGCATATAACATCCTCCTCCGTCGCTGACATAACGAATGCGTTCTGCGCCATGACTACAACATGTCATGATATCAACAGTAAAAATTTGCAACTTCTATGTCGCTAGCAGTGCTAGTATCACCCAGACAGATGGTCAGAAAACACGCCCAGTCGGTGTGCGCCTGCATTGTTGCTATGACAACCAAGGAGGAGATGGCAGCAAATTATTATACTGTCGAAACACACAAATCTGATCTGGTCACTTGTGGTTTTGGCGTTCAGATTTGAAAAACATATCAGATTTCCAGTATTAATGTGAAGCAGGGCGCTGCTGGAAAACAGCTTGCTTGCTCTGATGACTTTCCATGGATGAATAAAGGATAAAAAAGAAATAAACCAATAAATCAGGCCTTGATGCTCTTCATGCTCATTCCGCTGCCGTTTCAGCGACTCCTGATCCGGAATCAAAGGCGACCACAGATTAGCAAACAGTTTTGCTCATGTCAATGGTTGTCCCATCAGCACATTCAACTTCAAATAGCTTATCATTTAGCTCACATGCAAACACTGTGAGGGAGTTTTTCGGTAAGTAGATTAGGTTAATGATTGTGTGAACCCTCAGAACAGCAGAGACAGCAGATAGATAGCAGTGTGAGTGATAGATAGTAGTGCCATATATTTTCACAGTATCAATTGTTGATATAAAAGTTGATTTTTGTCAGAGAAGCTGTCAGGTTAAGTGAGAATGTAGTACAGGAGTGATTAGTGGGATGATTAGATAAGGATAAGTGAATTTACAATCTATTTGTGATATTTGTAAGTATCACTAATTACTCCGCTAACCTTACTGGCTTGAGTTACTGCAAAATAAACAGCATTATAAAAGAAATGCTCAATTAATATTTATTTATTTACATTTTATAGAAATTCCAAGAAATGCCATCCGTGTATAGTTATGATTAGCAGTGTGATCGCTTACTAGGGGTTCAATGGCCTTACACATACAAGACCGGTCCAAAACCAACAGTATGCGCATTGATCTCCGGCTCTGTATTGTGTAATGGTTCACAAATTGTGCAGGGTAAAGTCAACATTTGGAGAAATAGCACACACAGTTTGGTGGGTAAAACGTTCAGCAGATAGCTAACTGGTTCCAAAGTGCCTGGCTGATCTGGTCAATTCACACAGGGTCACAACATCGGAGACCGAGACCTGTCACTGCTTCTACCATGTGGGTTAAAAGAGTCCTTGTGTAATGTTTTCACGACTACACAACCAGAACATGCAGGGTTCTGAAAGTGTTCTTCAGTTAGGGTGGTGGTTCTGTATAGGATCGTAAAATATGAATCTCGGCGAGTAAATACTCTGCCCCATGACAATATTTGAAATAATGATATTTCACTCTAATATTGATGAAAATATGATGAAACGAAAAACAGGTGCTACTCTTCGATTCTAAGGTTGAGCTGTAGAATTTTGGTCGACGATAGTGTAATCATTTTAGTTGAGTAAAATCATTAGTCATGATCAAAATGCCATGACTACAATGTGAGTAAGGCTTTAAAGACTTTTTGTCTAAGAGTTATCGGTGTTGACTAGTATGAGAGTATGACTAAATTTAAAAATGCTGTGGAAAATCTGAACTCGTAATGGCTCAAAGAAAGAATAAAAACAATCAGAATAAATCAGAATAAAGTGTTGTTCTTAAAAATGTCTTTTAATTCTGTTGCTTTGGAACATTTCATATGTTCTTCATGGGTTCTTTACAGCACCATAAAGGCTCTGTTATGGCAAATTGCCAGTTTTCTCTACTATTCTCTACTCTTTCCTGTTCAATTCTTTTCTACTCTACTCCATTGTGCTTTATTCTACTCGGCTCTATTCTATCCTCCTCTACTCTAGTCTACCTTTTTTCTCCATTCTATTCTACTCTATTCTACTCCACTCTACTCTATTCTCTACTGTACTCTGTTCTTCTCTACACCATTCTACTCTATTCCACTCCACTCTATTCTCTACTGTACTCCCTTCTTCTCTATACTTTACACCATTCTACTCTATTGTACTCTATTCTGCTCCACTCCACTCTATTCTACTCTACTGTATTCTGTTCTTCTCTACTACACCATTCTTCTCTGTTTTACTCCTCTCTACTGTATTCTACTCTATTCTACTCCTGTTTCTGTGTAACAGACCAATTTTGAGCCCAGGCCTAAGAGCAAAACTAAACTTCTAACAGCCAAAGATATGGAGTTTTTTCCACTGACTCATCCACGGTGTAATGTGTATGTCACAACAAAAGATGAATACTCTGTATTTTTTTAAATATTGAACAGGTAAAGCAACTTTTTCCCTCGACAGGTTAGCAACTCTGATATTCATATTGCCATTGGCTGACCAGGGATCAGAGACTTTATATTACCTCTCCAATAGGACCAAACCCTCATGCAGGACAGTATTACTCCAACTCACTAACAATCAATTAGTGTGTGTGTGTGTGTGTGTGTGTGTGTGTGTGTGTGTCCCTGTGCTACTGGTGGACACAAGTTAATGTGTGGTTATAATTGAACGACTGAGGAATGTGTTGACTGTTGACCTTGGCCAAATGGACGCCATTATCTTCCCCCACAGAGGCCTCCCTCCTCCACTGAGCTGATAAATTAATGAGAGAAAACACTGTTTGCATCGATACTACTGTCAAAGTATATGTGTATGTGTGTGTGTGTGTGTGTGGGGGTGGGGGGGGGGCACAAAGCCAGTAGAGAAAGAGAGAGAGATAGAGAGAGAGTATGACCAATATTCTTATTAATAAACAGGTGAGACAGTGAGGAAAGGAGAGAACAGAACAGAAACTTCACTATCAATAGCTGGGTTTTCCGTCCAAGTGTTTATTTGTGAATTATGACATATTGAATTGGAAAAGTTAACTGGAAACAGCACAAAAATGCTAAAATTACCCTCAGTATCGCAGAAAAGATTTTACTCTCGACTGAAGCGGAATTTGTCGATAAGGAAATTAATATTAATGGCGATGGAAACACACAACTGGTTCATTGTCATTGCCTTTTTTTTTTTAAACTGTTTTTCCTAGTTTTCTGTTTTTATTTATTTATTTATCTTTTTGCCTTTTATTGTTCCATCTTATTGTTGTTATTTTACTTTTTCTCTTTGAGTTATTATTATCTTTCTTCTATCTTTCTTTTACTTTGACTGTAAAGCACTTTGTAACTGTGTTTCAAAAAGTGCTATATAAATAAAGCTTATTGTTATTATTATTATTATTATTATTATTATTATTATTATTATAAATGGCTTTGGACTTTCTGAAATGTTGCAGTAATATCATACCTGTTGTTTCTAACATGTAAAAGTCTCCATTGTGGTTGTATGACCATCAGTTGGCACATAGAATGTCACCAAGTGCATTTCTCTGTTTTGCTCTCCAGATGAAAGCATGAAAATCTGCTAAACTACTAATTCAATCTTGAAAGACTTTTTCCGTTTTTCATGGATGTGGTTGTTTTTTTTGTCAATTTATTCACTTCAAACAAGCTTATGTGAATGCACCTAATTCACATTTTATTTTCTGCGACATTTCAAAGGTTTCTGTAAAATTTGCTTGACAGTTTGCACAGCACAGATACATGAATGAAAGGTAACACTGTTTATACTGATACTGTCCAGAGAGAGAGAGAGAGAGAGAGAGAGAAAGAAAGAGAAAACACAGCTTCCAGTGTGGGTTATTAATGAGCAGTGAGACCGTAGATGAGGGCCCCATTAGGTCTCTCTCTCTCTCGCTCTCTCTCTCTCTCTCTCTCTCTCTCTCACACACACACACACACACACACACACACAAGCTCTAGCTATAAATCTGTGGCTATCATTGCCCCTGGGACCCCCATCATCTCTTCACCTACCAGTGCAGAGGAACTAGGAGTTAAATTGGCCATGCAGTGATTTGTGTTGAAAGGTAGCAAACAGTGGCTCATGTGGTCTGGTGGGCGGCACAGAAAGCCAAACAGGTTTCTGAAGACCCATGATGATGAAAAATGCCTTTTTAGGGGGTGAACCATGAGGGAGAAGAAGGCTGTTTCCCCGACCATTAACCTGCCATTACAGATGGGGTGTGCTGCCATGTCAAGCAGAGCTGCAACACACCTAAAGGACATGAGACAGAGAGATGATTTGAAGGTGAATTTTGTTTACTTTTCTGTGACTGTCAACTTTTCTGACACTAGCTGAATGCACCTACTCCATGCAGGTTAAACAAACAAAGTAGAAGAATCAATTGCAAAAGCTTCTACAGGACACAAGTGGTTACATTATGAAACACATTTCACATAATTCTGGTCATGGAGCAATCTCTCTAATAACCATGCCACACTGCTGCCTTTTTTTTTTACTAACTGCATCAAAATCATTGACACTCTTTAAGGATCATCATAATGTAGAGAGGAGATAGTGAGTGTTGTCAGGGCAGAGTACGGTATTACTCATCAGTTCAACTACTGTGACTACACTGTAGTGATCGCAGGTTTAAGATGATAACAGCCCAATTTAACTGCAGAATTCCAAGGGAATTGGACATAAATTTCTTAGAAACACCTTCTATATTCTCCATCAATTCCAGGAACTATCTTGTAGGTACTGAAGGTTTATGTTAGCATTTGCCAAAGTTTAGTAGGAATTACAATTTGACAACACAATAAATAACAGAAGTTTAACTGCCTGCATTCAAAATGCATTTAACATACAAACTCTATGAATTGTAATAGTTCTTGCCTCTTGGCCAAAATAGAAGACAATAATTGGACTGCAATTGGGACCAAAATCTGCTAAGTGGCTAAATTAACTGGCCACTGTTAGCATCATGTAAAAACACTGCACATCCAACAACCTGGGTCTGACCATAGCCCTGGATTAGCCCTTTAAGAAAATATCATGTATAGGAAGATATCACCTTAATAACTAGAAAATACACAATTAAACGTGGGCAATTGCTAATATAAACCCTCAGTACCCACAAGATAGTTCCTTGAATTGATGGGCAATAGAGGAAGAAAGTGTAACCTAATTATGCCTAAACAAAAGTCATCATCTCCTCTCCACTAAATGTGATTTGTCAGTATTTACCTGCTTAGTTACTGTTGTAAATACTTGTTCATTTACTAATTGCACCATATTTACCTGGTAAATACCTAGTACTAAAAGGAAGGGTTACCTATGTGTCATTTCTTGGTTGATGAGGAGTGGTTGCATATGGGAATGCTAATCTGAGCCCAGTTTGACCAGTGAAGTGATTACAAAGTTTGGTTATCTATGATTGTGGATCAGGGGCTGGTTTGAATTTGGGTCTCATTTTAGGAGTTTCACTGTTGTCACATCATAATTTTCAATAGCGATAATGAAAACACGCTACCCACAGATCTAATTTAGTACTTCAGAAATGTAGTTTATAAATGTATCTTAAAAGGGTTTGCTTTATCTAACTGACTTCCACATTTGAACAAAAGACACTATCAAAAACCACTTATGACCTTATGAAGCCTAAACGTCAACTATTGTCCTTTATCTTATCTCTACTGTAGTTCCCATTATCTGTCTGTTTAGACACACACACACACATACGGACACACACACACAATTGGCTCACTATCAAACAGTTGTGGATGATGCTGTTTATGTTGGTTGATTGAAAACTCTTTTAATCATTAGAGAGGAGGAGGAACAAAGAGCCATTAAGGATACCACACGCAAGCACACACACACACACACACACACACAAACTGTGTTGTCACATACACACCAGAATCAACAGTCTATTCTTCTCATTTTGTGCTCACAGTATCTACAGGTTTACCTGACTGGAAACTTGCTATTTCAATTCTCCTATTCTCAGGTATAAATGAAAATATCAGATTTATGAGACAAAAAAACTGATTTGAGCTTCCCAGCCACAGTGCTCCATCATGAGATGAGTCATCCAAAATAAAGAGCACAATTCCAAAATCATTGCCTGTAGGTTGTGACTCAGTATTTTAGAGGATCCAGTATGAAAAATGACTCAGTATTCCAGAGGATCCAGTATATAAAACTATCATTTTTGTCATGCAAGGACTTAAGTTTCTTGCTATCATTTAAAAACAACACAGAATTCGTTTAAATTTATGGTGCGATCAAATATTCTTGATAGGCCTCACTTTGTTTCAAATGAATTTCTCATTTTGGAAAAAACCTCTTCAAATCCGCTTTGAGTATCCAGTGGAAGTCCGGGCCTCCCATCTGGTGAGTCAACACCCAGAAACCACTCTCTGTGTGTGTGAAAAGGGCTTGCATCAAGACATTAATCCCCAAAACATTAATCCAATAGATAATGCATCAGGGAGGCCATTTGAAGCAATGGAAAACAGGAGAAGGGAGCGAGGGCACGGCGAGAGAGACCCATTCCTCGGGCAGCTAAGGAGATATCACTCACCGATTCACGTGTGCGCCCAAGTGTGCTATTTGCTTTTCAATTAGGCCATATCCAAATGGGAGATAGGGACGTTTTAAAAGTATTCAGACGCCAGTTAACGGAGTACAGGATTTTCTGCCTCACCATCCAATTTAGATAGAGTCCGTCCGAACGATTAGCTGCTCAAACAAGCTCCCCTGGCAGAGCACACACACTGATAATAAATAGTTATGGCCAAATGTGGCAAACATCCGACTGAATTAAGGCGCTATTCAGGGCACAAGTGACATTTTAGGAACAATATAAAAGGATATCTCCCAAGGTTGGTAGGTGGCTGTTGGAAAATGGAGAGTTGTTGAATTTTCCATTGTGATAAGCTAATAGAAGACAGGCTTTTAAACTGTCTCTCACATTCTGAAAAGGTAATTAACAATTGACATAACCAGAAAAATTCGAAATTTATGAACAATCTTCAAAAGCATCACTCTTTACAAGCCACTTACTGTCTTAAAATCTTACTAGAAGTCCTCAAAAATCTTCATCTTAAACAAGTGCAACCTAACCTAAAAAAAGAGCCTTGAATCAAGTGACATTATCTGAGTGCAGAGATCTGCCTTATTTCAAGACACTGTCACTTATTCCACCGCTGCCAGATCATGTAAATGATCTGGCAGAAAGAAAAGATTTTCAGACTCAATACAAGATTAAAATGACTTCATAAGATGATTAATTTCTGCAGTGTGTGTGTGATCAAATAGGAAAAACCTCTGTGACTGACTCATATAAACCAACCACAAATGCATAGACTGAAAAAAAGAAAGATTATTCACCTTTGCATTCATCGACATATTTTTAGGGACAGAAATGTTAATGTGATTCATATTGGATTTCTTTCATTGAATTCATAAGTCTCTCACAGAGAAACACAAATAAGGACACATAACCAAATGTGAAAAACAAACCTTGATATTTACGTAAGACAAGCTGTTAAGCTTATGTGACCAAATATATAAAAGTGGTAGAAGAACTTTGTAGAGTTTTATTCACCATTGGGTTATTCACCTTTGCTTTGAAAGATAATTCAGTTGTGATTGTAGTTATTCTGACTAGTTTATACCTCTTTAGGCTTGTTCCCTATTAAAGATTACCAGAGTGATGTCACAGTTTAGCCTCCCACAATAATTTGATCAATAGGGACATTGTGAGACTTCAGGAAAGGTTCAATCAAGGTCAAGTCAAGTCAAGCCAAATTTATTCAGAAGTGGTTTGCAGAGACCAAAAGACATAAATATATAAAATAAAAAAGAACAAGCACATTGTAAATTTAAAGATATACAGCTAGAGCTTGTGCATGTGTGTGTGTGTATGTGTCTGTTCCTGTCTGTAAGAGATGTAAGAGGCATCATTTCTTGAGCTTATTTTTGTTTGTTTAGTTTTTTTTAACAAAACTGAGTTATCCATAAATTCTTCCATTCTATAAATTCTTCATAAAATCTTTGACCATTACTTTATGCTTGTGTGGCGTTATTTTTCTTTTAAAGAACAATTTAAAATAATAATTTAAATAAATATTTTAAAAGACATAGAGTTCTGTGACAGAGAACAACAGAAAGGAGTGAGACAGAAGAACAGAGAACAGTAGAGAAATGTGCAGAAACAATAGAGAACAGTGCAGAAAACGTAATAGTAGCCAAACATACAGTGACAGGCTGGTCAGTATAGTAGTAAAGTGATACAAACATTGTAATTTTTGAATTTTTTTTATTTTAATATTCAAAAAGTTGTGTGTTATTATCATGAAATTAGGTATTAAAGTGGAATCAGGTTTTAAGTGGCATTTTGTGTTTGGAAAGTGACATTACTGTGATTACAGAGGCTCATGATGTAATGTAAGGTAAAGGTTAGGGTTATAAGGTTTGTAGGAGAGCAGGACAGGTGGGGTATGTGTATGTGATTGTGTGTGTGTGTGTGTGTGTGGGGGGGGGGGGGGTGTCTAGGGAAAACTGCTAAATCAACATGATTTGATATTACCCAGGTGATATTGATATGAAAGTTTATTTACAAAATACCTAAAAAAGTACTGATAAAGTGTACATGCAATTCTACATAATGATCGGATTTCTCTCAAATAAATAGTATACCAAAATTGGTTTAATTTGATGCAATCTAGTTTTAATGTGTTTCAACATTGACCTAATCGTTACATTTTTCCATTAAATCATAATCATCGCATTAAGTTCATTATCTAGTTGTTGAACTGTTTAAGATGTGTCATGGGTTCAAAACCATCTACTTTTGTCATGTCAACTGCTCTCGCTCTCTCTCCACTGTACAGTTATTTTCATAAATGACTGTTTAAGTCAGTGCGCAGAGTTACTTGTGGGAAAAAAGTTACCACACAAAGGCTCCATCTGTCCCACCCCCTACATGAGCCTATGATGTTCTTTACAGAAACGCCAAATCATAAATCTTACTGTTTTTTCCCTCGCAGCCTCATTCTGCCTCTCTCCACACACAAAGAGAGTGTTGTTACGTATCGATGGCGTCGTGGAATGTTAGAGGAAATGGATCAAAAGCAGTGACTGAAGTCTTATCAGCCCTGCCCCAGTCATTGTTATACAGTGGGACTTTTCTATTACCAGTGCAGATTACCAGCCATTACATTTTAAAAACTGATGTGTTGAAATAACAGTGTGTTTTCCAGTACATTTGCATACAGATACGTTGAGACATTCTGTAACACGACCACAGATGTAGAGGAAGATAAACCCACCTAAACTCACTTTACCCACCTTTTTATTTGCAGAATAGAAGTTTACCCACATTAGTGACATACGATAGGCTACGATACTATACGATGCGATACTATACGATGCGATACTATACGATGCGATACAATACGATGCGATACAATACAATGCGATACGATATGACTATGATGATACGAAACGATATAATGTGATGATACGAAACGATATAATGTGATGATACGATACGATACAATATAATACGATATGCTACGATACGCTATGATGATACGACACGATACGATATAATGCGATACGATACAATACGATATGCTACGATATGCTACAATGATACAATACAATATAATACGATATGTTACGATATGCTACAATGATACGGTACGATACGAAATAATAAGATACGATACGTTACGATACACTACGATGATACGATGTGATCTAATACGATACGCTACGATAACGATGCAATATACTACGATATAATACGATACGATATGATACGATACGATACAATATACTTTACTGAATTTGAATTGGGCTGAATGTACAGTATATTCACAGTATACATCATAGTAAGTAGAGTCAAACTGATTTAAGTTATATGAGGATAAGGTCATTTAAGGGAAAAAACATAAATGAATGCTTTTCTGAAATAGAATTGATTTTTGTTCCTATTGGTGGTTGTTTGCTTTATGATGATCACAAACTGGAGATCATAGTTTACCCACCTTCTTATTTACCACTACATCAGTTATCGTGATTTAATAGCCACACGTCTTAAACACGTTGCTTAACTCCAGTGTGTGAGTGAGTGAGTGTATGTGTGTGTGAGTATCTGTACAGGTATGTGTGAATAGGAGCAACACAGCTTGTGTTATTTCAACATGTCCATTTTTACAGTCAACAGTGTTGAATAGCAGCTTTTATCAAGCCCTCATGAAGACAAACAGCGATAAATGATCCAGTTTAAAAGCTTTTATCGATCTGCTACTGGTGATTTTATGACACATCCTCGTGCTGTTGTTCCGAATCTAGGCCATTGATTTTTACTGCTTGTGTAAATGTCAGGCCCCGCTTGTAAAACTGGCTTAGTCCACAGCAATGAGTGAGGGACAGTGTGTGTGTGTATGTGTGTGTGTGTGTGTGTGTGTATGTACTGTGGCTGGAAGTTGATATGGTGATAATCACAGATCAATGAGAGATACTGTTTAACTCAGGGATGCTCCTCTTTCTAATGAGCTTTGACACAAGGAACCATAAAATGTTTTACTCTGTGTATTTTACCTTTCACTTAACCAAGCATGTCAGTTGAATTAACTCCTTAAAGAGAGAGGGATTTTGAAAGTCATTTTTTTTACTTACGGTATTCTAATCAAAACTTTAACCATTTCTCTGCAAGCCATTCTACTTACTTCCATAAGAGGTAGTAATAATTAAAACAGGTCATGAAACTGTAGCTGGTTCTTGTATGTCTATACTTATGAGCATCAAATGTCCTAACAAGGATAACAAAATGAGGAAATCCAACAAAATGAGGACATTCTGCTGCTTCTCAATTCTTTATCGTACTATTATAGGATTAGAATTTGTGTTTAGGGTTAAGATTAGAATTAGGATTAGGGTTAGGCTAGGGTAAGGGGTAAATGTGCAATAATCACAAAATGACCTTAATATATCTGCAGGTGGTTGATAGGGTTGTTGATCAATACCAATGACTCAACAATGATTTGGTCAGCTGCTGAGATTTCTGGCTTTCAAAACTCACTTTCATGGCCCGTATGTGTTACAGTGGCTGCAGTTCCTCTCTAAGTGGCCTGCCAAATGCTGCAGTCTTTATTTAGTTAACCTGGAGGTTGTTGTTTCAGAACTCAGGTAACTGGGGCACCACCTGGTTCACTGAGAGAAAATAAAGAGAGAGAAAATGTGAGCGTAGTGGTTTATCACGACTGTATGATGCCTTGGAGGTTGCCGGTGTTCAAACCCCTGGAGGGTTTTTTGGGCTTTCTCCTAACATGTCTCTTCACTCATACTTTTTTTTTTTACATAAGTGTGAATTAAACAATAACATTTTTTAAAAAGTTGAGTCATTTTAAAACATTGTTGATTGTCTGATTTAGGTTTTGCATACTGTTTGTTGGACTTATTCACTGTAAGTTAGAGTAATTTCAAGTTAATTCTGTAGATGTAAAGAGAAACATAGCATAGGCCCAACAGCTGTGCCATGTGTTGTGCTATGATAGCCTTTTATTAATTACCATATTACATGGAGTTATTATTTATGGACATATTATATTGACATCATTGCATTATTCGTTCATTAGGCCTATAATAGGCTAATCTGTGTTTTTATTTAATTTGATTTCAATATCAAGTTCTATAATTTGGAAAGATGTTGCCTATATTGAATACAATATCAGGCTAAAAACAAACAAAGCTGTTGTCTGTTGATATTGAATGCAAACCTAATCAAAAACACACAGTGGCTGCTGAATTTAACATCACCTTTTCTCCAGAGCAGACATTGTGTAACAGACAAGAACGTTACAAGTCAGAGTCCCAGAGATTTAGGGAACAACTCTTTTTCTGAATGCTAACCTGCACAATTTTGTGGAAAAATCCCCACTGCATGCGCTTATCTTTAAGAGTTATTATTAGTCAGTTATTTCTTTTGTTTCCCAGAATACCTTTCAACAGATCCCAGAGTAGGGGTGTGAACTTGTTGCTTTCAATCAAAGGCGGGTGTAGGGGTATATAAATGTAGCTAGCTAGCCAACTAGTCCAAGAACATTGGGGCGTGTCTATGACTTTGGATTCACCCCTTACTCAAAACATGTCTTGTGGCTGCATTGCATTCTGGTCTATTGAGGCTCCTGTGGGTGGAGAAATTGGTCTCTCTCCTCTTCTACGATGGATTTCTCCCTGTATGATAGTTGAACGTCGGTGCAAAATGGCGGCTCTAGGAAGAAGAAAGACTGAGTCTGTACACTGGAATAATGCTCCCAATTAGTGAATTTATTTTCTTTCAACCCAGCTGGGTTTTCGTCAGGATAGTGAAAAAACACCAATATTTTTTAGAGTATATATAATCTCCTATCCACATTCATTTCCATCAGGTGTGCTGTGGCTATGAAGGGAAAGATAGTCATTACGCACAATTACGCATGGGTGGTTATGGGAAGAATATAGAAAATCACAATTTGCACATATCAAGGTTTAAAAAACACTATTAAAAATATTTTCAGTACTATTTGTTTTCATCATTAATCCATCATAATCCCCTCATAGGAATAGTCCCATTCTTCATTTAAACCAATTGGCTTGAGTAGCTTGACTTGTTCAATGTCCACAAATCAGGAAACAGTGTGTCTCATCTGAAAAAAGTGGGCTGCTACTGGTTCTTGAGTTCCTTGTTGCAGATGCTGCTCCTATACTCAGATATTCTTGTCTAGGTTTGGCCAGTTATCCATGGGAATAAGAAAAATACCACCAAACAACAAAATGGACACAGAAATTGAAGGTACATCACCAATAGTAGTTTTTTAAGTGTTAAAGTGTTTTTAAATTTCCCCTTACATGAGCTATTACTGAGCAATTCTTGTTTTCTGAGTTTATTGCATTGTTTGCCAAGACCCTCACAGCTCACAAGCATGTAACTAGCGTTAAGCACAACATTTTCACTTGTCTTTCTCTGTATGTCTCTACTTCTGTTTCTCTCTCCCCCCTCTCTCCCCCGTCTGTCTCTCTGCTCTCTCAATGTCATTCTCTCTCTCTATCTCTCTCTTCCACAGACATTCTCTCTTTTCCTCTCTCTCTTTGTTTTACACATACAGAAGAGCACTAGAATCAGCAACACAGCTACTCAAGTCCTCAGTAGGTTCTCAGTTCACTAATTTCTAACAATGAAATGTGGAGCCCAATTGATTTTTGGAGAACACAAGACTCTCTCTTTAGGTAGGCCAAAAAAAAAAATTGACTGTCTTGACAAAGGCCTGAACTGGCAATTAAAACATCATGAAATCTAAATCCTACACACACATATAGACACAGATGTCTGCTCATACACACGTGCACAGAGTAACATACAAACACGCAATGCCTAGTACGAGAACCTCCTAAAAAGACTGAGGTAAGGTACCATATAGTGACTTTGAATGCAATATCATTGGCTCTGATACAACAGAGTGAAGTCAGCCCTTCACTGCTGGGTTTAAGCTAGGACTAGAATACAATACATACAATACAATATATTGCAATTTAATTTTTCCAATTCGGAAATGATTCTGCAAATCCTGATATTAATACTTGAATCTCTCCTTGTTTTACAGAAGAGCAGGTTTTTCACTTTTATAAAGATTCCAGTCCTATAGTGAGATAAATTCGCTGGAGCACCAAAACTTAAAATAAATAAGTAAATTTTGACTGTAGCCAGCAGAGGTGTGACCAAGTCAACTTTGTTCAAGTCCCAAGTCAGTCTCAAGTCTTGAGGCACAAGTCTCAAGTCAAGTCCCAAATCTAAATGTAGATTACCAAATCAAGTCCAAGTCAAGTCCATGTCATTAATGTCAAGTCTCAAGTCTAAATGTAGATTACCAAGTCAAGTCAGAACAAATTACTAAATATGTAGGACTTTTCAATGCAATATGGTTTTAATAGGATAAAAACTTGGTAAGAGCATCATGAGTTTGATTTCTATAATCAGTTTCAACTTCAATAAATTCAATCATTCCATACAAATTCAGAAAACAGAATTTAAATTCAGTCATCTGCTGGAACAAATCTCATCACTTTCAATCTAAGTCATTTGCACAAACACAAGATCTTTTGTCAAGACTTTAGAAACCTTTTCAAGTCATCAGAGTACAAGTCAAAGTCAAGTCCCAAGTCACCAGAACCCGAGTCAAGTCTCAAGTCTTCTCTTCATGCATCAAGTCAAGTCTCAAGCAATTAAAACTGTGACTCAAATCTGACTCAAGTCCAAGTCATGTGACTCGAGTCCCCACCTCTGGTAACCAGTAATGTTGTCTCCTTTCAGTTCCACCGTTAATGGTGAACAACCATTAATTGGATCTTATTTTGTAAAAATGTGTTTACTCTAAATGTTTATTCTAACAATTTGCTGATAAAGGTGATTAAGATGAATTTCCACTGTGGCTGGTGGACAAAAAATCATCTTTTGATGAGAAATATTTATTTACTACTACACTATAGACTTGCCAACAGCAAAAAACAATAAAAGCCAACCCATTATACCGATGTGTGATTTGCTGCAGTGTGTGCAAAGACAGAGACAGGGAGGGGAATTCAAAGGAAGAGAGGAGACGAACTTCAAGGCCTTTACCAGGCTTCATCTTTAGCTCATACAATAGATGGCACGCACGTACACACACACACACACACACACACACACACACACACACACAGAGGCACAAGCATACCTCTCTCAAACGTTTCTAATATCTCATATCACACCTTTCAAACACATATCACCATCCATACATTACACCCAAACACTCTTCCTCTGTCACACCTTGCACATACGTCTTCATCATATCAGACACACACACACACACACACACACACACACACATACGGCGTACCGCCACTGGCCTCTGCTTATTAATGTGGGGTTTCAGGAAGCTATTGCTGCGCCGATGTTTCCAGCCATAATGTGACTGGCCAGAACAATGCCGTGTTAATTTGTTTGGTTTCCGGCGAAGGGCTGTGAAAACAGTGATGGACACAGAGACAGGAAACAACAGTAATAGATGAAGGAATGCTGGAGGGAGAGAGAGAGAGAGGGGGGGGGGGGGTATTTCTCAAATGTAGAGGATCAGGATCTTAAATGACCTACTATCCTTTTTAAAAGAAACATTATTTGTATTGAATTTGTACCACCAATCATTTTGTCAAAGTATCAATTTCAGCTATCAATCTTTTCAAACTGTGGATTACTTTGAAAAACTCAGTCAGTTGTTGCATATGAGGTGAATTTTGTACATTATAGGCCTATACCTAGTTATTTTATGTCAGAAAACAAGCTCTCTGCGGCTCCTGCTGGATTCTTGTCATCCATGGAAAGTGTTATCTCAGACAGCGCGGCTAACAGGAAGCGCCGTTTTATCACTTCCTCCCAGTCCCACTTTGTTCAGGGCTGCATCACATGGTCAGAGAAAGGGAGAGAGATGGGAGGAGTTGAGCGAAGGAAAAGAGAGGAAACAGAAGAATTAGGGGGATAAAGAGGAAGTAGGGGAGAGTGGTTGACTGAAAAACAGCGTTAGCATTTAGGCTACATTCTTGTCGTTTGGCTGAAGTTCTTCTCCTGAGAAACGTACAGTGACTTAGGTAGGGGTGCAGTGTCTTTGACAGCGGTTCAGTTAGGGTAGGAATCTATTTTTCCACCACTTGACTGCATAATAAACATAAAACCTTATAAAAAACATAAAACATGTTCATATTCTACAAGGTATATGTGTTAACAGATAAGCAAGGCAACATAAAATTCCCGGTTTATGGACTTTAGCCTGAAATCCTCCCCCATACAAGAGAAGAGAAAGTTTGTGATTTTCCTAAAATAGTTCACCTTCATGTGGCAAATCTTGCAGATGAGATGAGATGAGATGAGATGAGATGGGATGAGATGAGATGAGATGGGATGAGATGAGATGAGATGAGATGAGATGGGATGGGATGGGATGGGATGGGATGAGATGAGATGAGATGAGATGGGATGGGATGGGATGGGATGGGATGGGATGAGATGAGATGAGATGAGATGAGATGGGATGGGATGGGATGGGATGGGATGGGATGGGATGAGATGAGATGAGATGAGATGGGATGGGATGGGATGGGATGGGATGAGATGAGATGAGATGAGATGAGATGAGATGAGATGAGATGAGATGGGATGGGATGGGATGAGATGAGATGGAATGTTAATGATCCTATGGGGAAATCAGGCTGTGATTAGGCAGGTAGGCAGATAGTAATAGGATACTTCAAAGAAAAAAATATTTAAGAATATAGCAAATGGGGGTTATTATATATCATGCGACTCTTTTCAAGCTCCTTTTCTTGAATGTCACAAAATACTTGCTTTTAATGCAAGACGAGCTGGCTTAACCATCCACTTTTCTGCTTCTGCCATGCTAGCAACACAGCTAAGCAGTTAGCTAAGCAGCTAACAGGGAATGATGGCTGTAAACTGGGTATGAAGGGTAAGAAGTTGCACATTTCAAACCACAGAAAAAGTGGATAAATGGAAAAATAAAAGACAAATTTTAAAAATGTTGAGCACCTGTTTTTTCTACAGGTTAATATATAGTATTAACTTGTGTGTACACAATATATAACATGTATAAAATATATAAAATGTAAATGCTCGACTGTTCTCCAAGCATAGTTTTTGAGACGCTTATTCCTGTAGTCTTTCAAATAGAAGTTGTAGAGAACTGGGAATCTTTGAATGCTGGAATCAACGTCTATCCAGGCAGAACTATTGTTCATGAAACAAAATAACATCATAGGAAAACAAGGAAGCACGGAAATCTGATTCTGACTCAGTCTTGGCCAACTCTTCTCGTCCAAGAATCAGTTGAGTTTCCCTGGTCGCTCAGTTCTATAGGAAATGAATGGACTTGTGGCCACTTGGTGATTTTGTTGTTTTTGTCTGAATGCATGGTGAGTGTTGAGCAATACAAATCCATGATAAAGTTATCAAAAACCTGATTCAACTAAATATATCTGTATTTAACAAACTTTCAGGCTAATTGCAATGCAATCAAGTAAACTCAACTAATTATGGCAAGCTGGTGAAAAGTGGGTGATCAGTCTGAAACTTGCAAATTTGAGCACAAGCTTTAAAAACGTACAAACATTTCATTAAATTGTGGGCATCTGTTAATTTGTTCACATAAATGATTAAAATGTGTACACAACATAATGAAAATGAGGGTAACAAATGAATTAAGACAACTTAAACAGAGGGACCGATACATATCGTGCACACAGGGCACAGAGCAGAGGTAGGGACTCGAGTCACATGACTTGGACTTGAGTCAGACTCGAGTCCCAGTTTTAATTGCTTGAGACTTGACTTGAAGAGAAGACTTGACTTGGGTTCTGGTGACTTGGGACTTGACTTTAACTTGTACTTTGATGACTTGAAAAGGTTTCTAAAGTCTTGACTTGAGATCTTGTGTTTGTGTAAATGACTTAGATTGAAAGTGATGAGATTTGTTCCAGCAGACGACTGAATTTAAATTCTGTTTTTTTAATTTGTATGGAATGATTGAATTTATTGAGTTAAGTTGAAACTGATTATAGAAATCAAACTCATGATGCTCTTACCAAGTTTTTATCCTATTAAAACCATATTGCATTGACAAGTCCTAGATATTTAGTTTTCTTTAAGATATTAAATTGATACTGGACTCTTGATTTGTTCTGACTTGACTTGCTGTTCTACATTTAGACTTGAGACTTGACATTAATGACATGGACTTGACTTGGCAATCTACATTTAGACTTGGGACTTGACTTGAGACTTATGCCTCAAGACTTGAGACTGACTTGTGACTCGAGCAAAGTTGACTTGGTCACACCTCTGACCTTTACAGTATGGCACAGAGGTCTATCTCGTTTGCATGCGATACCATCTTATACCCTCGATTTGGTAAATCATGGCCTCAAACTAGATATTTTTGTCTCCTGTGGCCCCTCCTAAGGCTCGGTACTTACTCCTCCTCTCTCTTCAGCTTTCTTTCCTCTCCCTGAGCCTCTCCCTTGTACTCTCTCTCCCTGGCCCTCTCTCTCTCTCTCTCTCTCTCTCTCTCTCTACATCTCTATCTCTCTCTCTCTCTCTCTCTCTCTCTCGAGTTGTGTGTGCGGAAGTTCCTTCTCAGCGAGGCAGAGCACTCTGAAGTCAGCGATGGCACCCAGAGGATTTGCCTATCAGTAACAGCATATGTTCTCCTGTTTAAAAACAACAAGCTATCTGAGGACCACACATCTGTCTGCTTGGGCGTATGACTGCACTGCTTTACTGAACACCCTGTGTGTGTGTGTGTGTGTGTGTGTGTGTGTGTGTGTGTGTGTGTGTGTGTCTGCCTTTCTTTCACTTCCCCATTCTAAGTGAACGCTGAGCCAATTTCACAACAATGACAGACGGGAGTAGCACACATACACTGCCAGTCACACGTGCACACACACACACACACACACAAACACGCCATTCAACTTTCGAAGAGGAAACAATGTGTGTGTTGAGATTGTCTCCTGTTGCTTTTTCAGTCACACTATCCACATACAAGACTCTGCACCATGTTACACAGATGGATGTAATGACAACACACACTGCACTAGGCCATTTTAATGCATGCTTTCATCCAAAGCAACAAGAGTACATTCATTTTTAGCATGTGTGGCCCCAGTGGGAACCGAACTCCAACCCTTGTCAGTATTAAGTATTCACACTACAGGCCTTCATGCTCAATTCTGAATTGCAGCTCATATCTGATTTCTTGGATGACTGTTCATATCTATTCTGAGGTATAACCCATATCCCATACAAATATGAACTGACAGATGTTGCAAACACGTGTGCACAGAGTAAAAATAACAAAAGACATTACACCAAGTACCAATCAGGTCACTATTTGTCTTTATTTCCATTGTTGTGTCGTGTCTTGTCCTCCATGCTAACACTGGCTCAGCAAACCTGTCAAAATTCTGACAGTTGTCTCAGGTGAAAGATGCGAGATTTACTTATTGTCATTGATTTGAGTGTTCAAATACATGTAGGTCTCATGCCTCAGGATGCGATTTTGTACCACATATGGGATGGAAAACTACATCAAAACTACATGGACATCACCAGGAAAACTCAACTACTTTTTGTCAACTAGGTAGGAGGTAGGAGGGGAGAGGCAGTTATCTTTGTTTAACTTCCGTCTCTTAGTGTCTGATTAATCTACCTGCCGGGACAAGCTTGACCTCCTCATTCAAGGAAACAGAGCTGGAGATGAGTCCACATCCACGTTATTAACATAAGAGAGAGGCAGATAGGGAGACTACACTGCAAAAAATGACAAGCTCGGCAAGAAGTTTTATTCTTACACTTTCTCTCAAGCAATTTATTCCTTTTATTTTATTGTTGTTACATGCAGACTTGTAAATCTTACGTCATTCGTTTATTCTAACCTTCATTTATCCAGGGAGAGTCAACTGAGCTCCTTGCTCTTTTCTCTTTTGTTATCTTACTGCACTGGCAGATCATTTTGCTAATGAATTGAATGTATCACATCCATATCCATCACACCCATATGACTTCTTTCAAGAAAAAAAAATCACAAACCAAAAATCACTAACCGACAAATTAAATCTTCTAAACTCATTTTAGGACAATTTCCCTTGTTTCAGGCAAATTATCAGCCAGTGCTTTGATATAGTTTGACTAAAACTATCCTCAAGTCATGTTTTGCAGTGAGAGAGAGAGAGAGAGAGAGAGAGAGAGAGGGGCGGGGGGTGGGGGTGGGGGGGGGATAAAGTGTGTGTACATATCTTAACATTCCTACTTGTTCTCCCCACTTGAAGGAGACAGGAGAGAGAGCTGACAAGACCTGAGAGGTTTTTGTCTACTGAGCAATGATAATGTGTGCGTGTGTGTGTGTGTGTGTGTGTGTGTGTGTGTGTGTGGTGGATGTGGCTGGGTAAACTAGACAATAAGAGAGACACTCAAAGACCCACCGGAGCTGTTTGCCTTGCTGAGAAGAGCCCTTTACACACACACGGACACACACACACACACACATACACTGATAGCCACTTACTGGCTTTTGAAAGATTTGTATAATTACATGCTCTCAATTTTGGATTATAGATACTGATGATTATGTACTATTGTATAGTTTGTGTTTTTAAACCACATAATGAATCATCTCAGTATGGTTTGAATGGAAAAGCTATTATTATTTCTAATAATATTAATAATAATAAACATCTTGGCCCATTGTCCTCTGTCAGCTCAAATAGCAGAAATCAAGGCATCATCCTTGATAACAAGATGAATTTAGACAAACACACGCAGTTGTGCAGTCCCGTTGCTTACAATGACGGAAAATGTCTAAGATGACATAACTTCTCTTGTAGAAACTGTTATTCATGCATTCATCACATCTGGTCTTGACCACTGCATTTCATTGTACAGTTGCTTCAGTCAGCAGAATCTTTCTAGACTGCAGTTAGTCAGCCAGAATCCTCACAAACTACTAATCACTATTAAGACACGCACTGGCCCAGCACCCTTAAACGTATCGCAATGCGACAGACATGTACAGGCCCACGGCACGTGTGTTGAATTCCACTAGCTGCCACACTGATCTGTCGGAAAACGAACAGAATTATTGACAGATAGATTTCTGTCCATTGGGCTGTTTTGGAACGTCAACATGGTGGGAGAGGCAGAAATACAGCAGCAGCTTCGCTCATAACGGAGCTGCTGCATAGGAACAAGTTAAATTCACTTGAACACATTGTTTTATCACATTGGGTTGAAAATAGGAAAGAATGTCTAGTTTCTTCTTTCTCTACATTTTCACAACACAACCTGTCAGCTCCGCGGCTCAGATTAAACTGTCTGTGCTTGTCATTTGATTGTGTGTTTATTTAATGTGGCCCAGCATCCCGGTTGAGTGGAGTTTTCCGTTTTTAAGCACTGTGATTGGCCCGAAGGTCTAAAACTTTGGTGATAAAACGAACTGAGCCAGTAGTTTAAGCTCCTAAAACAGGTACAACCACCGGTACTGCTCTGTATTTATTTTTTCAGAACCGGAACGCGCGCTACATCGTCAAATTCACTCTTGGTGTGTTCCGGCCCAGTGACCCCCTCGATATAGCCTAGATTTGTTTCCTCTGTCAAGAGACTTGAGGCCATCTCTTAGTCAGAGACACCCTCTAGAGGCCATCTCACGAAGCGACATCTCACTAATTGTTACCTGACTGACTGACTGACTGACTGACTGACTGACTGACTGACCTGAATTTGCCGCGTGATGCCCTCGGTTGCGCCGTGGGAAAAATAAATAGAACACATAACTTTCTATGGTCTTATCCTCATTGGTTGCGTGCAACATCGAACATACAGCGCGATGTCGTTCAGCTCCATGTCACCGCTCGCTCTGTCTCTATTTCAACAACATTTCGCTGGTGTACACCCGCCTCCAAAGTGCTGCCATTGGCTGACCGAACTGTGTGCTCACTTCCTCTTCCAGGTTTCCAGTACACAGGTCTAGAGCAAGGGTGAATGTATGCATTGATGGGGAAAGGTAGGCAATGTCTGGAAGTTTTATGATTATATTTAGAGTATATAGTATAGAGTGTTTTCGTATTCTATTTATGTTTTACCTCTTTATCCTTATCTCAGCTGTCTTTTACCCCAGTGAAGCACTTTGTAATTCTGTTTTGATAAGCACTATATTATTATTATATTGTTTCTGATAAATAGTCATGATGATAAAATAACTTGATGAATTGAGAGAAATTAGATGTAGTGCTCTCTAGAATTAAACTAAACATGTCTGAGTCTTACAAACACTGAAGTACAAAGTTGTTACATGACCAAGTGGATGTTTCAGTGGAGAGTTTTAGTGTCCCATGATGGTCTAAATGCTGTTTCAGAGGCTTTTCCACCCTGACAACAATACAATTCTGGGAAACACTGAATACTTGGAATATTTTATGATTTTTGGGGCATGAAAATGGTCAGAAGAGGTTTAAAGATATATTGAGCAGTGGCACAAAGTATCAGCCATCATCAGCTTCAATTAAAAAATATAGGTATCAGTATCGACCTTCAAAACCTCATATCGGTCAAACTCTAGTGGAGACTATTCAAGTGAGTTCAGTTTAAAGTAACAATCCACAACTTTTTCATATTAATAAATGTCCGTTTTGCTCCTCTCTATCACTAATTGCTATAAAACAACAGTGATTCAACCTATAGCCAGTTCACGAAAGCTTTTCCATTTGCTGCTCTGTCTGGTAGCTCTTTCCTGGGAAGAATCCTCTGGCACAAATCTGGCACAAATCAACAGAAGAAGAACTGGGTAGTTAGCATGAGCAGTGATAGCCACCATGACTGAACAGACAAAGAAAAGAGCGCCACCTACAGAAAATTCAAGGAAAAGGAAACAGATGAATCACTCAGGGGAAGGCAAGCGTATTAAAAAGGAAAACAACCGTCTCTGAGCCAAAACTTACAGAAGCTGAGAGCATTTTACTCCCGTTATTTCAAGATCATGACTTAATTATTTCATTATCTCAAGATATCGAACTTTGTTTTCTCGTGGTTAATTATCTCTTTATCATGTGATAATAAAAATGTTTTTCTCGAGATCACAACTTCAATTTCTGTCTGTCATACCTTTACTACAGTGCAATCTATTGCGCTGATCAGTTGTGATCTCTGCTTCTGATATCGTCAGTTCCACTTCAGTCTGTCTACATTTTGGCTACAATAACATAGGGCTTGCCTCTCATGAAGGCAGCAGCAATGGGACAAAAGTTGTGAAACACACACAAACCATTGGTTTGTTAACCATGATCTCGAGATAGTAAAGTGTAGTAAGAGAGTAAAAAATGAGCAACCACGGCCACATACAGAGATAGTACATTTGTCAATTGAAGCCATACTTTTAAGTGGATGAGCATTCTCCCGATAAAGACCTTGACCTTGAAGTGTGACATCATCACAACATGACCCAATTAAAATCAGTTACCTAATTAAGTTGTGATATCAAGAAAACCATTTTTGTTATCGTGGGATAATGAGATAATTAAATCATGAGAAAACAAAGTTTGATATCTCGAAATAACGAGATAATTAAGTTGTGACAATAACGGCATCAACAACTGAAGATCCTTAAAAACTAGGCTGCATGTTAAAAGACGGCTTCTTCTGTAAGAGTTATAATGTAATTACATTTTACATTTTAGTCATTTAACTCAGTGGTTCTCAACGTGGGTTCAGCAAATTGATGAATTGTTAAACTTCAGCATTATTTCATTTACAAGAAGTTAACACAATTAGAGAATGTAGAAGATTATACAACAGTTAGTTCCGGTCGAGCAATTTGATTGGACAAGAGGCTTTCCATGAGTGCTGATATACAGTATAACAGCACTGGGGCGCTGTACTGTATGTATCACTTCGCTTCACAGGTGTTCTAATGTAACCTTGATTAGGCTACGTTCACACATAGTGTTTTTTTGTGTGGAGAAAGCTCTGCCTGGAACGCTTCTTGTGAGGAGAAATAAAAAGCGGATCACAACAACGTCATCTGACGTTAGCTGAGTAGCTGGCGAGCTAACCAGCTGGTTAGCACTTCTAGCAGACAATACAGTGTTGTGCAACAAACAAATGCTTACCAGATATTCCCAGTACACGTCCACACAAAACTCTAACTTCATTCACACCTAGTAGCGACAGCGCAAATATGGATACATTTGACCTTAATTATGAACGGTCGGCCAAGGCAGAAGATTTGAAAGAAAGTACGCTGAAATCGTCTGTGCTAACCTAAAAGTAGCAGCTAGCTTGCAGTCGGGAAACAGTTTACCTGTTGCTTGGCAACACTTGGTAGTGTAATCCTGACTGTTTTTGTTGGCGGAGACAAATAACAGACAAAACTCACCTGTTGTCTCAAATTACCATTACTTGATGAATAGCTTTGTTTATACAACTGTTGTATAAAAGCAATATCACACGAGAAGTTGTGCTGTTGTACTGTATATCAGCACCGTACTGATATACAGTACAACAGCACTCCCTCTCGTGTGATATTGCTTAAGTGACTGTTTTGATCATAGTTTCACTGTTATCTGTCTCCTACAGTACAGATAGTCATGGAATTCTGGACAAAATCATATCTAACAATAAAAATATTCTCAGATTTGGGTCAGAGAGACAAAATCTCATCAAATGGGGGTCCATGGCTTTAATGTGGACTAAATTAGGGTCCTTGATATGAAAAAGGTTGAGGATCCCTGATTTAACTGTCGCTCTTATCCAGAGTGACTTACACTGAGGGGTCAGGTTGGGGTTCAGTGTTTTGGTCATGGACATGTATCAGCAGTAGCAGGGTTGTCGGTTACAGGACGGCCTCTCTAACCACCAGGCCATCTTGCCACCCCAAGATAAGCTACAAACTGTTTGGTAACATCTTGCTTGAAGTGTTTGCTCACACATTTGACTACCAGTGACTGCTCTAGCTTTACACTGAAGGCAACATCAGCTCTGACGGTGGTGGCCCTCAGTAAAATGGCCACCTATGGGTGTCCTGGTGGCTCAGATGGTTTGGTTCAAATCCAGCTTGAGGACTTTGTTGCATGTCATCCTCTCTCTCTCTCTTCCATCATGCCTGTCACTCTTTACTGTATATATTCCAATACAAATGCACTTCACTAACTACAGCAACTATCGCACTTTGCGGACATTCCATGTACTGCTGCATATGTTTTATGTTTTATGATGCTTTTATTTTGTTTCTTATGTGTCTTTGTCCTTTGTTACCTTGTCTCTTATGTGTTTTTGCCTGAATGACTTGAGGCTTGTGATCAAGAATTCTAATACATTTTTATGTAAATAAACTTGAAACTAAGCGATTAAGATTTTCACCTATTTGGGGGTTCTAAGAAAAAAAAACATATTCTCTTTGGAGGGGCAAACAGCTTGGAAAAAAACACCTTACTACATGTGGGAATACCCAGAATGAAAAGGTCTGAGAAAGCCAAGGCAATGGCTCCTACATATCTCCTATGGCTCCCTCTGCAGGTTAAAGTCAGTCAGTGCTGCCATCACAATCAGGTGGTTTCAACTGTTTGACTAACCCTAACCCTAACCATGGGCTCAAACAATACATCAATTAAAGACAAAAACAAACAAATAAACAAACAAATAAAAGATACTACTGACAGTCTCAATTTTAATATTGCATAATAACAAAAGACATATCAAATTAAATTGTATCAATAATTGATAATATGGTGAGTTTTGTTCCATGATACGATGTTCACCATTTGAAAACCACAAAATCAAACAAATGATGGTATAATAATTTGGTTTGTCCTTGGTTGACAAAATAATAAGACTCTTCAAGACTATACTCTATATTTTTGAGACATTGGATCATAAACTTCAGGTATTGATTTTCTCCCCCCAAAAAAGGGATATGTAGCACTTTGGAATAGAACTAATTATAAAACAAAATCTTAATATCTTGGAAGCTTGTGGAGGATCAAGATTATTACATTATTACATTTTGAGGCCTTGTAGATGACAATTGCGACAAAAGATATACCTAGTTGTATTTTTTAATTGGTTCTATAATATAAATAGGTAATTCTTTAAAGAAGCTGCCTAGTAGTAATAGTAGTAGTCCTGGAAGTGGCTAATACTGCTGACACGCCCTGAACCGAACCACCATATAACGATGAAGAATTGAATTTATACAGCACTTTTCCACACATAGTTACAATGCTTAAAAAACATAAAAACAAAATAGGTAAAAACAAATTAGATAAAAGAATGCCTGAAAAAGTATGTTTCAAAAGGTGATTTAAAAATTACAGTACCAACCTACAGTCTAATGTGTAATATGTTCAGTACCATCATGTTCCATGGATTGTCTCCGTAGAAATAAACATATACTATATATCTATATACAGGGAAATTTCCTCAGCATAGCAAATAATGTTATCCATGTTGATTTCATCCGATCTGGAAAAATAACAGACAACACCCATACTTGTTGCAAGCAATATTGCCTATCTCCATTGCCTCAGGAAGTTGCCCTTGTATCAGTTTTGTGCCTTCATTTATCCAGAATGAAGGTTGATGGAGCACAGATCCTTTCCTCTGCCAAGCCCCACTTTACTCTCACACAGTTCTACACATTCACACTGGGAGCTGCCCAGTGCAGCCACAGTTTCACACACACACATATACACAAATACACAAACATACATAATACTCTCTCTCTCTCTCTCTCTCTCTCGCTCTCTCTCTCACACACACACACACACACACACACACACACAGAGAACACGTGTATATTAATGCCTGCATGCCCCCCACACAGAGGCATGGACACACACCGCAAACACACAAACATACATAACACGCTGAGAGACTCACATAGACACACACACACGCACACACACACCTACACACACACACACACACACACTCACACGCACACACACACACACACACCCACACACACACTTCAGGCAAACTAATCTAATCTAGCAACTGACAGGGAAACACAAATGAGTCCCCTAACTAAATTAATTTCTAACAAAGAGATAACCCAGTCTCTCTTCTCTCTCAGCCAATGGCTTTGGTCTTTGTTTACCCAGAGTCTTATTGCAGGACTGCTGGTCTATGATCAGTTTTTGCCTTTGGGATTATAACAGTCTTCAATGTTTCCACTGTTGGGCCAAGTGGGGATTTCCAAAGACAGGGCCAAGCATTTGTGAGAAATTATTTGTGTTGGTCACAAGATTAAAATATTCATCTGTGCTATTTTGTAATTAAATATCTGTTTTGCTACTCTCTATCACTGGCTGATATAACACAATAATGATTCAACCTATATCCAGTTCATGAAAGTGACTTGATTTGGCTTGGCTTGGCTCCGAGCAAGACAACAACCTGTTCTCTGAACCTAGGTCAGTCTTATCTGCACTTCTATAAACACACCAGCTTTCATCTATGGCAGCTGGATTCATTAACTGATGGATGAATTGATCAGTTTATTGATTAAGTTAGCCCACTTAACCAAGCGGGTGATTTGGTGACTAGACTGGAGTCTGCATTGTCATGACTATACAAATGTGTCTGTGGCTTGTGACTGTGTGTTGTCATCTGCTCTCTATATATCTCACTATATCATATCACTATAGAATCCTATTTATTGTGCTTGCTCCAGGGCTGCAGTGAAGAACGACAAAGTCAATTCGTCCAATTTTCTCAAGGCCGTAACTGATAAACTGCACATGATGCCACATGATTTCAAATGATGGACGAATATACTAGAGACTATAGCCCCTAAACATATGCCTGATATCAATTCAGAACTGTTTCCAAAGCTGTTTTAACATGAATTTTTACTGTGCCATAATATCACACAGGGCCGGCTCTAAACTGCTGGAGGCCCTGGGCAACATTTTCTGTGGAGGCCCCCTTTGGAGACAAATCCTACCCAACATCAAGCAATCAAGTAAAAGTTTGTGTCTAAAGCATTGTATGTTTGTTGCCTGTTATAAGATACAGCACATGAATATCAAAATAAAATGTAACAAATACAAAGATGAATGTGGCTCTCTCCTCTTGTGTGGACATGAGCTTAAAATGAAGACTTTCAAGGGGGGCTCAGCCAATAAGATCCATCTCTTGCTGGAGGTGGGCCTTCTGATTGGTTTTATGATCACTGGCACATAATGTATCCAATAAGAACAAAAAATGCATTGAAGGATGCGTGAGGCCCTAGGCATTTGTCTATTCAGCCTATAGGGAGAACTGTGATATCACATGTGAAAACTGTGTGCTTTTTTGGGTTGACCATGGACTGGACGAGCTATATGGACGCTGATCCATATTGAACCCGTCCGTCGAGAACATAGTGGGTGGAATGAGCTTCAAGACCGAAGACTGAGTCAAAACAGGCCTTTAGTCTGAGACCATAGAAACCTGGTTTTATCCGTGGACTGCGTCTCCATTCCAGGATGTCCCTCCGTGCCGTTTTGTTTGAGTGTGACTTACAATTGAGGTCAGCGGTTGTGCAGCAGTTGAGCCTGTGGCCTGCACAGACACAGGAAGCTGGCAGGAAGCTGGCAGAGCGTGGACAGGAAGAGCGCAGGATGGGCCGAGTGAGCAGTTTAACAGTGGGAGCCCACGGTCCTGATCCTTATATCCTATTTCACTAGGGACACACTCACTAGGTAAAGGTATGGAGTATGTATTCTTTCATTTTCCCAGAGGCCGATTGTTCTGTGCATGGCTAAAGTGCATGGCTAAACACTCATCTACCTATCTACACTTTCTGTACATATGTATGGCCCTCTGTACATGTGTGGCCCTCTCATCTTATTCTTTCATTTGCTGTATATTGTAGATATTTTTTGTTTTTTTCACTTATTTCATGCAATTTTTCTGCCTCGTCTACTTCTTCTCCTTCCTTCGTTTCCCAGAATGCCTTTTGACAACCCCTAGAGTAGGGGTGTGAACTTGTTGCTTTCAGTGAAAGGTACTGGGCAGCTCCCAGTGGGAATCAGCTTTCCCTGGAGAAATACTGTGAAGGTCAGAGGTGTGACCAAGTCAACTTTGCTCGAGTCCCAGGTCAGTCTCAAGTCTTGAGGCATAAGTCTCAAGTCAAGTCCCAAGTCTAAATGTAGATTACCAAGTCAAGTCCATGTCATTAATGTCAAGTCTCAAGTCTAAATGTAGAACAGCAAGTCAAGTCAGAACAAATCAAGAGTCCAGTATCAATTTAATATCTTAAAGAAAACTAAATATCTAGGACTTTTCAATGCAATATGGTTTTAATAGGATAAAAACTTGGTAAGAGCGTCATGAGTTTGATTTCTATAATCAGTTTCAACTTCAATAAATTCAATCATTCCATACAAATTCAGAAAACAGAATTTAAATTCAGTCGTCTGCTGGAACAAATCTCATCACTTTCAACTTAAGTCATTTACACAAACACAAGATATCAAGTCAAGACTTTAGAAACCTTTTCAAGTCATCAAAGTACAAGTCAAAGTCAAGTCCCAAGTCACCAGAACCCAAGTCAAGTCGAGTCTCAAGTCTTCTCTTCATGCATCAAGTCAAGTCTCAGGCAGTTACAACTGTGACTCGAGTCCAAGTCATGTGACTCCAGCCTCTCTCCCTCTCACCTTTCCTGTCTCTCTCTATAGTTCATTGTCAAATGAGATAGCTTCATTGAAGGAAAACCCTGCAAAAGAGCTGAGTGAAAAGACAGGATGTGCAGATCAACAGCACCTCATGATACCACCGCTCACACTCATCTGGTTTCCTTTCTTCCTGTTTTCTTTCTTTTTTCCTCCCTTTCTTTTTATGCAACACTATCGCTGCTGTCAGCCAGTGTATCCGTCTGATAGGTGATCCTCAGAGCTTGTGTGTGTGTGTGTGTGTAATAGAGAGAGAGAGAGAGAGGAGACAATGAGAGAAGCGAAGTGAGAGAGAGCTATATGTGCATGTCGGCGTGTGTGTGTGTGAGTGTGTGTCTGTGTATATCTTTCTGTGTGTGTGTGTGTGTGTGTGTGTGTGTGTGTGTGTGCGTATGTGAGAGAAAGAAAGAGTGACGTGACAGACAGAGAAGGAAAGAGACAAAGGAGAAAAACAAGAGGAAGATGTTTATATGTGTGTGAGAGAGAGAAAGAGAGAGACCTCGAGAGAGAACAAAGTGAGAGAGCGCTCTGTTTGTTTGTGTGTGCGTGTTTGTTCTCCATCTTTCTCTCTTTCTATCTTTTTGCATGTACGCCTGTCTGCCTCTCTCTTTCCCCATTGTGTCGCATCAAGCCATCTGTGTGTCTTTTTCCTGTAACTCTGACACATTTCCTATACTGGTGGTGTGTATGTGTGTGTGTGTGTGTGTGTGTGTGTGAGTGTGTGTGTGTGTGTGTGCACGCAGGCTTGTTTGCGGTCATGTGTGTGCCACCCACTTCTTGTTTTTGGTGGGGTAATAAGGAAACTCATAGTCAGGGCTTTTGTTAAGGGTTTCTTGTCAACTCCTACATCCACACTCCTAATGGGCCAATCCATCTGGAGAAGAATAGTAGGAAGTAGAAAGTGGTTTGGATAAACCGCATCACCTAAAATGGAGCGGTCAGATAACACGGCAACCTTTTCTCTCGTAACACCTATTTTCATCAACGCTTTCCATCAACTGGCTCTACATGCTGCAAGAAACCTCTTACACGAGTACCAGAAATGATAATCGTGTAATAATTTGACAGGTGTGTCAGATGTTATTGGTTGGCAGAAAGACAATATCACACCTCTTACCTCTCTACGATCCAGTAATCCCTTAAAATAACCTTACATTTTCATTCATTTACCCCTTAATTCATGCAAAATCCCCTTCAAATTGATTAAGGGAGTTATTAATGGAGGAGATCCCATCGAAACCTCCTTAAACACCCATTAATCTTGACTCCTTACTTTGCAACTTTTCCATTAATTTCCACTTAATAACCCTGTAAACCATGCACAAAAGGTATGAAAAATCCTTTAATTAGCCTACTAATGTCTCTGTGAATCAACCCATGAAATCCCATAAAAAATCCCATAAATACCCATGATACTAACCTTAGTTTTCTCAAGCTATGTTATTTTTAATAGATAATTAATGTTTATGTAATGGAGAAATTAAAGGGTAACTTCAACCTGGACCCTATTTTCCCATCTTTTTGTGTCTAAGTGACTAAAGGGGACAACAATTTTTGAAATTGGTCCAGTATTGAGCAAGATCGCATCGCTGGCAGCCGCAAAACGGGCTGCAATGTAATCCGACGGGGGAAATCGCACCATCAATGTACGTCCACTAAAAGTGCTTGTTTTTGCCACTGACAGGCTCAGTTTACCTTTCACTTGATCCGGTCTGTGTGTAACCAAGTCTCACTCAAGTCTCGCGAGAGTTGAGTTGTTGCAGGAAGTTACACACAGACCAGATCAAGCGAAAGGTAAAGAAAAACGTTTCATTTCTCTGTAGGGTCCTTTCCATAATGCTGTCAGACACTTAATAATATAATAATAATAATAATAACAATCTGAGCCCGTCAGTGGCAAAAACAAGCACTTTTAGTGGATGTACATTGACGGTGCGATTTGCCCCGTCGGACATTTCAGGGATAAAATTAAGGGGTTTGGTGTGGGACCACCGGTATCTGATATTTGAAAACACTGGGATCTACTGTAACTAATGCTGTTACTTTTCTATCCTGTCTGATTTGCCCATACTAGGGTTCAACCTTTAAGTATTCAGTGTTTCACTCAGACTTTTATTCTTCATTCTTTCATGGGACACTAAAACTCTCCATTGAAAGCCACACTAATGAAATTCTTTTAGGTGGGTTAGCAGCTCTTTGAGGCAGGGTGAGGCAGGTTTCACTGCAGATTTTACAGACTGCTGTTGAGTAAAATCAAACCCTCACCTCTATCATGTTGCATCTCATGTTGATAGTATATGTATATTTATATCTAGTTTACTCAGTTTTGTATATGCATAGTTGTCTACATATACTGCAGATTGCACAGGCACTTTCTTTCTTTCCCAGTCTCTGCCAGGACTGGTTTTTATCTCTGTTTATTCCTATGTGTTTTAGTCTCTTACCTTGCTTTTTAAAAAAAATGTATTGTACCTTTCTCACGTTGGAAGCTACTGTACACCAGAATTTCCTTCGGGATCAATAAAGTATCTATCTATCTATCTATCTATCTATCTATCTATCTACCTATCTACCTATCTATCTATCTATCTATCTATCTATCTATCTATCTATCTATCTATCTATCATATCAGAGGAAAATGACCTACATCAGCCTGATATATTGTCAAACTAAAATGCCAGGCTGATCCTTACCCATACACACACACACACACACACACACACACAGAGAAACATGGACAATATGGACAGTTCAGTCAAAATGACTGTTTTATTAACCCTCTGGTTTAGGAAAACAGATGATTTAAACATGAATAATATACAGGCTTCTGGAGCAGCACTGCTTTGGCTTTGCTTCTCCAGCTCTTCAGGCTCTGCTCTCTCTCCACCGCCTACTAACAGAACTTACAGAACTTGCAGAAATTGACTGATCCCGAATGGGACTTTTATCTAAATTTTATCCTTTAATCTTAAGACTAGACTTAATATAGTCTAGATTGTGATATAGTTTAGAACCAGACCAATCTGTGCTTTCCAAGTGATTTGTAAATACTTCAAATCAATTCTAAATCTACAACAGGTGAAAAGATGCCAGAATTGGAGTGATGTGATTTTGTCTGTAATGCAGTAAAGATCCTAGCTGCTGCATTTTGAACAAGCTGGACTGGAATGGGAAAGCATGATAGTGACTGTTCAGCACAGAGTAAAGCCCAGACCCAACATTTAAGATTCAAGATTACGTTTTATTTTGTAAGTCCAGGGGAACAAAATAAATAGTCTCGGTTTTAATGCAGAGCAAGGTTAGAAAACGGTGGTGAGTGTGGGATTAGGTGACAGTAAAATTATTAATTGTTAAACTTCACCATTATTTCTTTTACAAAAAGTTAACACAATTACAGAATGTAGAATAAATGTAGACTATTTTGATCATAGTTTCACTGTTATTTCTCTTCAGATAGATACAGATAGTCATGGAATTCTGGACAAAATCATATCTAACAATAAAAAATATTCTCAGATTTGGGTCAAATGGGGGTCTGTGGGCCTAATGTGTGCTACATTAGGGGTCCTTGATATGAAAAAGGTTGAGAATCACTGGCCTAGAGATTAAAGAAATGGGTTTAGGATGTGTTTGTTATTGTGCTTGTATATTATTTAGTTAATTGCCAGTCATTCTAATGCTATAACTAGTCATTGCATCTGTTTTACTTGGATATTACTCAGTTATTTCCAGTCATTACAATGTAATTAATGGCCTGTAATTTAAAGGGTTGCCCAAATTTTTATTGCGTTAATGGTTTATTACATTAATGGGAAATGTATTAACAGGATTATTATAGATGCACATTTTTATGACGTTATTGGTTTATTACATCAATGGGAAGTTATTATAGTTACACATTTAGTGTGAATGTGTGGAGCTGCATGAATGTCAGCTAACTTTCCCAGTCCAAAAACAGTCCAAATGGGTTCAAACAAAAAAATAAAGGCTACAGTAAAAGACACGGTTCCTTAGGTTTTACATGAGACAATCTTTAACACAGAGAGCTGCTCAAGTTACTTTTGTTGGATTCAAAGTTCTGCGAATCACAAGGTCTCTGTTTCCTGTAGCTCCCTCTTTTTCTGCTGACCATAGCAGGTGCCCTGGAACACCCCCCCCCCCACACACACACACACACACACACACACACACACACACACAAACACACACACAAACACACAGGAGTTCACTCTCTCCTTCTCTCTCTCATACACGCTGAGATTTTGCACTCCTCACACTCACAGCCTGCTACAACACAGGCTAAGAAGAGAAATGGCGAGTGACAGGGTGAACGCTGCTTTACCTGAGCCTCCCATTCAAAGTGAAGAGGAGAACAAAGACGAGGAGAAGGCTTATGGAAATATTTTCGCTGAGCTGGAGTCAGTGGACTTGCCCCTGGGAACCACCTTAAGGTACATTTTTATCATATTCAGGGCACAAAACTACAAAAAAAGTCAATCACTGACATTTGAAATGACGACTGCACTTCTTATGCCGGTGCAGCCCAGCTGATGAACTCCAGCCCATTTATGTAGCAACCAGCATGTATTTGAGAAGGACTACAATCCAATTATGACTGAAGCAATCTGGACAGAACTTCATACTGCACTGTAGCTTAAAGGCCACAGCCAGAATTGGACATTTTCTAGTGCAAGTAGAAGAAGAAGATATAGTAGAAGTCGTTTTTCAGAAGAAAGAAGGAGATGCGATTCAGGGAGATGTGACATATTTCTTGAAGAAATGAGATTTCGGGTTATGATGCAGGATAAGGACTGATTCCACTGTCCATGGCCAGAAGATATGTGCTTGCAGCTCTCTTAGGCTCGAGTCACACTAGAGGACTTTTAAAATCCTAACCAATTTTGCATTAATATGTACTGAAAAAAACAAAGACAAAAGCAAAGAAAAACACAAAAGGTGAATTTGGGAAAAGCTGCGGCTCTAGAGACCCCGTCTGTACACTTTTCAGTATCTGAAGGTGAATAGGCCTAAAGGTTTCTAGTTTCAATGATCTTGAAAAGGTACAAATTATTATTATTAATACAACTTTTTAACATAATACTTCTGCCTAACCTTACTGTAAACTGGGCCCTTATTGGCTATTAGCAGTCTCCGCTGACCTCACTCTAAACTCGTCTCTCATTGGCTGTCCAGATCTCCAAACACTGACCCTATCCAAATTTACTCATTCTATAGGCTACATGTTATTTAGATCTATAAATTTAATATATTTGATAAGGTGTGTAGTTTTCTTTATCATGTATGTCTATACACTTAGACATCTGTTGTACATATGTATGGGCCTCTGTATACCTGAATATGAATACATTTTTGCACATCCTGTACATTTTGCAAATCCTGTACATATGCTGTCTTCACACTTATATTGTACATATTTTTCACACATTTTTTGCCTCACTAAGCTCTACTGCTACTACTCCTAACACTGTAATCCATACTTGTTCATACTTTTATTAACACATTTCTACCTAACATGTTCTAGCTTTGAAATTGTTGGTTGTGCATGTTTGTATAACCCTCATTTTCCTATATTCTTATTTATATTCTATTTTTGTTTGCTGTATCCTGATTATATGGCTAGAATGAAAACCAGCAGGGCTCTGAAACCGAGAACTGGGATTGACAACCATTGCCTTAATTTAAAAGAGTCTAACTTTGATTTTATGTTTTTATCATCACAATGGAGAACGAAGCAAAAAAAAAAAAAAATAAGTCAGAAAACTATTTGGAAGCCATATCCAAAAAAAAAATCACATCCAGGACTCTTAGCTGATAGTGTGTGGAACTATGTCTAATTTATCACATTGATGAAATAATGCCTTGTCAGTCATCAGTCATTGCACCACATTGTCTCCGGAAGTGTAGCAGCCTACATATAAGTTGAAAGCTTTGTTGCCAAATTTTATTAAAAGCCATAAGTCAAAAAGAGCAGGGAAAGGTTTGGCACTTGTAACTGCAGCTGTGAACAACTTGTATGGTGTTTGTGGGGAACAAGCTGCTGTCATTGAAGTCCTTACAGTTGTAGTGCGCCCCCCGTCGGCAAGTCCTCGTACTGACGTGTCTTCCGCTGCAGTGTGTCTGGTTTGCCACAGATAGCCATAATACACAAACACAACCATCATGGCGGAGAATGAAACCCTGGAGTGTATAACGGAGCACGAACGGATTTTACAGGAAATTGAGAGCACCGACACGGCTTGTGTCGGTCCCACCCTTCGGTAGGGAAATATGGCTTCTTTGCAAATCCTTATCTATCATATGTCTGCGTCTTTGCTTGTGGTCATTACATTGCAAGACCTTTGTTCGTTAGCCACCCTAGCACTGGCTACTTAGCTATCGTTAGCAATTGTAGCCAATAAGCTACACAGTGAGGTATGTTGAATTGAGGAGTGCGGCTAGCTGGTTGGCTAGCTAGCAAGCAGGCTAACATTAGCCATTGTTTCAGCCTATAATATGCAGCTTTACTGAAACCGTGTTTGCCTGGGTTTCCCTGTGTGTGTCTATTGATGGACAGCCGGTGACCTGTCAGAAATGTAAACATCATTAGTGGGTGTGGCTGTGGGACTTTAGATGTTGTTATTATCAGCTAGCTAACGTTAGCTAACGATGTTAGCAGTTTCAGCCTGTGTTAGTTGTTCAGCTGCAATTATTTGCTGGCAATTCATTATATCAGAGTTAGATGAGTCATCTTGACCCCACGCTCTGTGATGTGGTTGTCAAACAACTTGATAGCGGTGAGATGGGATGTTGAATCGTCCATGCTACGCTCTCTAGGTAGCTAACTGCAGCCATTAGCTGAGCAAGCTAGTCAGTTACTGGGTTGGCTTCCAAGGCCTTGGGCAGAGACTGTAGCGTTATGATCTTGAATTAATTTAGATCTTGATTTAGAAATTGTGTTTATAAACTGACTAAAGCAACGAAGCTCAATACCTCTAATTCCACCAGACCTGTAGACGTACCTGTAGGCCATGGTTGTCTTTCAGCATTCCAAGGGTAAGCACTGAATGTGTGCCCTAAGGATACTGAACTGCTCTTAGCTGTCTAGTTCTGTCGGGTATTAGCTCCTCATGCGTTATTATGATAAGTTAGGACAATTCAGTCAACATTTGCGTCCAGAAAGCCAGTCTCCTCTGTCAAGCAGTTCCAGGTTTTGTCTGTTGATGACATTACATGTTCAGGCCTGGATTCTCTGGTTTCTAGCTTTGTTGGAGACTTGTTTGGGTTGATAGATACTGATTTCTCTGCCTACGACGAACGTTTTTTAATTTGAGGGTGGCTTTTCACTTGATGCAACATAAAAAAAAATCAGCCTCTTTAGTTAGCTTGGTTGTCAGCAGCAGGCCTAGCTTGCTCAGTAACACACTTCCTTATTGGAACTGTATGCATTGTAGACTGTTATCAGTTTCCTATGGTTATAAAATCACACACACACACACACACACACACACACACAGCAGATATAGCCTTTGACCACTGACCAGTTTTAGTGTCAGTGGATGTAACTAATGTCAAAGTCAGGGTGTCAATCATTAATGGTGGACAAGCCTATATTTGTACACAGCCTAGAACAGTTGTAGAATTACAGTATATATACATATATATATGTAAAGCTTTTTGAGACATGCTTGTAATAAAGGGCTATATAAATAAACTTGACTTGAGTATCAACATAGTCAGAAATGGGGACCATATGTGCAGTGAGAAATGTATTGTTTGTCTAGCGCACTTTAATCACTAATTTACACATTCTGAAATCAGGAATGTGTTTCATAATGTATGCCTCGGAGGAACTTACATATGTATTTGCCCAGAGGGAGGTAGGGGTTTAGTGTCTTGCTTAAGGACACTGCAACAGGAATGGACACATTGGCTGTAACAGGGACCACATATTGACCACACATTGACATTAACCACCAGACCACCCTAACACCATGTTCCCACATGGTGTATCAAGTGGGCAAACATGTTACTGTTCTGACTGGTCTCTTTGATATTGGCTGATATTGGAGTGCAGTCAACTGTGCTTGCTGCCCGCAGCTATAGTGGTGGCTGTTTTAGTGTGGGCGGCCTGGCAGTTTTAGTATTGGATAATGCATGCTCTTCCTACTGAGTGTGGAGTAATAGATGGTTAGATGAGAAGAGGAAGTCACTTTGTTGCAGTTATAAAAGCTGTGTTCTGTGTGACATATATGCCAATTTGTCAATGTGTCCTCTATTTATTCGGCAGTGGTGTGCCATCACAGCAAGAAAATTACCACCACTGGAGAAAAGGCAAAATAGGAAAAAAAACAGTATAATTTAGTATATTTCCCATTGAAAACCAGCCCAGCCAGCAGTTCATATAATTTAGCCTACATGCCTGTCCTTCATCTAATCAACACAAACTATGTCCTTGTCCCAGCAGTTCTTATACTTGGCTGGCGTGCCTGTTTGCTGGACAGCCATTGGTGGACTGCTTTTGTTGGATCGAACTGCTCAGTGCTAGGGCCCTCTAGAGAGATTCGCACCAGGCCCTCTGTGGTGGAGATGTGCAATCTGCTGCGGCTGGAATTCTTGATTCGGCTTTGCGCTGAGAAAGCCTCTCTCACATCGTGCGGCCGAGATGGGCAGGGTCAACATGATTTCTACTAAATGTAGAATGTCCTGTGAAAGAGAAGAGAATACCAGACATAATCATCAGTTTGTGAAACTGCATTGTTATTCAATGAAATTCAAATCAAAAGTTTCTTTGTTGACCAACCATGTAGTTATGAATAATAACATAAGGCTCCTTTGCGAGCAGTGTCTGCCACAGGGCGCAGTAGCTCTTATCTCTCATGTTGTTGGAGATGAACGCCTTCAGCCTCTGCCACTCTCCAGGCACTTTGTCTATGTTACATCCAGATCTATGGAGATGTCTGCTAAGTAGGGCTGCAACTACCGATTATTTTGGTAATCGATTAATCTGTCGACTATTTTTTCGATTAATCTAATGATTATTTTCTTAGTTACATTAGTCATAACGAAATAAAAATGAATCAAGCAGCTCAAAATTCAAAGCTTTATTGAGCTCTCAAGTCTTTGAGGAGCAGGTGGAGGATGCTTTACATACACATATACACCTTTGTTTGTATGTTATGATAGAATAATGTTGTTTTAGGTGTTGATAATACAGAAACGTATTGATGAATTTTATTCAGTAATTTCATGCCTGCAAATGCCATGGATTCTCTGTGTACAAGTAGAGGTGAGAGACCAGATGAATTTACTACTTTAATTTTTGGCTTGTTCATTTAACATTGTGCAACTGTTATTTGAGTGCCTTTGTTTAATTCTAAATTCTAAAATACTCTTCACATAGGCTAAACATTAATTTAGTGCCAAAGAAAATAGCAGACTGTGGATTATGGCTTTTAAGTTTTATGAAAAAGTTTTGCTTGGAGATGTGAGCTGTCAGTTATCTTTATCCTCTCAGGTCAGTAGTTACCTAACCACAACTATTCCAGAGCTTCAGCACATCAGGTCTGTAGTCACGTTACTCATCACTGACAGCCAGGTAGTATAAACAACTAGGGATGCACCGATCCGATACTTGGTATTGGTATCGGGCCGATATTGGCCTAAAATGCTGGATCGGACATCGGTGGCAGCTAACGTTATAATCCGATCGGATCCAGAGCAATCAGTTCGAGCCCCCGGAGTAATAAACGGGCGTAGTTGCCTGCCGTAAAACATGCCTGAGTTTGCACGTGACGCGACACGAGTGAGTGAAGAAGTTGGAAAAAGAAAGCGAGCATGCAGGCAATGTGCTGATGTAAACATGTCAGCGGTTGGGAATTATTTTAGCCACAAAGGGATGCTAGATGGCTATGCCATTACTAGCGTCCCAAAGATCTTTATCCAACTCACTTTACCAAGAACTTCATCTGGCGACGCCTTCCAAACGCCTGCTCCTTAGCTCAAACTTACATCGAGTGTCCTTGGGCCACCATAAAGGTTTCAATTAAGTCTTCCGTTTTCACAAAACGAAGCTTTTTGGAGATGGGGGCTAAAGCTAATGCTACCGCGCTGATGACGCTGACGCACGCACAGGTCGCGTCAGCGTCATCAGCGCGGTAGCATTAGCTTGTCAGTGACTGTCAACACTGTCAGTGAACGGAGGAACAGGCTGACAGCAGAGAGAGGTGAGATGCTTCTGTTTCTGAAGAAAAACCTGCCTCTTGTCCTTAAGTGATTAAAACTAGACTAGACTTGGCACACACTGGATGTTATGCCCAGAAAAAGCCTATGTTTAGCAGTATTTTTTCTGTCAGTTATTCACACTAAAGAAGAGGAAAAAAAATATAAGCAAAGGCTGTATGGTTGTTTCAATATTGTTTTGTAGCAGTATGCACTGGTCAGTTTATTGCTCTTTTGCACTTTTGTGAGTTTCTTTGCACTGTATCCCTACATTGCAGCAATCTTTTATATATCCTAGGAACTGTCATTCCTATTTTGGTCAGTTCTTTTGCCCTGCTGCTTTTCCTTTTTTTAACAATAAAATTATTGTTCCCATGTTATTTACATGTTGTATGCAGCTGTGTAATTACAGAAGAAAAAAAGCGGTCAATATCGGATCGGTACTCGGTATCGGTTGATACTCAAAATTCTGGTATCGTTATCGGATCGGCAGTAAAAAAACGGTATCGGTGCATCCCTATAAACAATATTACTCACCAACTACTATCAGTTTCAGAAGTGGCTCCGGGATACTTTAGTTTTAAATGTCGGTGTGGTGCTGTTCTCCAGTCTATGCTACAGAGGTTTTACTCTGCTGTATCGAGTGCTTTAGAGTAGGGATGCCCCGATAACGTTTTTTGCCACTGATCGTCTATGAGCCATATCTGCCAATACCGACTGGCCATAGATAGTTTATGTGTTTTGTTATAGCAGCTGGTATAGCAGTATTATAGGTCAGTTTCCATTTTACATACATTTCATCCATCAAATTGAGTCCTGGTTAAAAAGTATCCACATTTTCTTTTTTTCTACCTCAATATTTAGTTGATCATTATGTAAACAAAACCATGTGCGTTCTAGGTAGCGCAACATGATTTGGTGAGATAACGAAGCACAAGACTCAGACTGTTGCCACTTGCCTGTGTTGTTGAGTCGAGTTAAATAAATGGAGACACCCTCCGAAGATATATATCTGTTTCAGTCTTTGTTTTTGTATAGCCTACGTGAATGTTCTTAAGAGAGAGAGAAATTAGACTTTTCAGTTGCCTCTCCGCTGTTAGGGTCTCGACCAGACCTTAGATCTGGCCCAAAAAAACAAGCCCGACCCTACCTGAGCCCATGCACGTTCTGTCTGAGCCCGGCACGGCCCGTCCCATTGGCTGCATTTATGGGCCCGAGCCCGAAATTTTCTTAGTAAGTTGGCTGTTTATAAGTAAACTAATTCCGAGTTGTTTGAATGACAAAAATCTGTTCAGAATTACGTGCGGGATCTTACTGAATAGCCTACTTCCTCTCGCAAAGGACTCGCAAAGCGGGTGTGGTGCCGTAGGCAGCGAAAACCCGACACTTACATTTCAAATAGTAACCTTTGATTGACTGGTGATAAAAACATAATTGACACAAGGAATTAACAATCAGACTTTGCGGATAACAGAGAAATTTGAATGACAGAAATCTGTTCAGAATTACACACAGGATCCATGGTTATCAACCTGCCTGCGTGCGCACGGCGCCAGAGGAGAGGAGGAGACGCTGTGCCGCTGCTGACTGAGATGTGAATATGTATCGATCACAGTGATTGATACATAAGGTTTAAGGTTACAATGTTATAATACATATAACATTCTGATTATCACACCAAATAGCTTACTCCCCACCCCAATTATTTAAAAAAAAAAAAAAAAGACGGTATATCTCTGAGCACGAGACCGGCCCGGCCCGGGCCCGAGGAATGGAGGGGAAATTCCTACCCGACCCGGCTCAGGTTCGGGCAGAGAATCAAACCTCTGGTCTCGACCGTCGTCCAGTTCAGCACCGCGGACAGCGGTGCAGAGTGCAGACCATTATGTAAACAAACGGACATGGCTCACGTGTTTTGCGTCATCGATCGGTTTTTGCAATCGGCGACTATAAAGCATTATCGGAATTCTCCGATCTCATATTTATACTGAATATCGGCCGATTCCGATTGCTGGCTGATCGATCGCGGCATCCCTACTTTCCCAGACTTTGTTTTGAAACTCGCAGTCTCGCGGTAAATTTCTTTGAATGTCCCGCAGGTCCGGTTGTATTTTCAATGGTATTTTAGAGTAGTAGAGTAGAAATCTTTATTGTCCCCAATGGGGCAATTCAGTTCACAGCAAGCAGTTGCAATACATCAACAAACATCAAAGAAACATAATCACGTATTACAAAAACACAGACACATGACACAATATAAATTTATGCCGACAAGAAAACTGTAGGCCTACATCCTACCCCCAGTATGCATAAGTAGGGACAGGCCCTTGTTCCACACATCTAACTGCAGTGAGCCTACACATTCAATCTGTGGATTGCCTCGGGGATAAAAGAGCGCTGAAATCTGTTACTGCTACCTTTAGGGAGCCTGAACCTACGCCCAGAGGGAAGAAGGGATAACTCAGAGAAAAGAGGGTGCAGGGGCTCCTGAAGAACATCCTGAGCTTTCTTAGTAACTCTCTTCTGATAGATATAACTAAGATCATTGAGGTCAGTGCCAGTGATTTTAGAGCACAACTTCACAATTCCTCTTAACAAGTTCTTTTCTCTCTGATTTAGATGACCAAATCAGCAGATGAGAGCAAAAGTAAGAATAGACTCAGTGCAGGATGAATAGAAAATTTTCATAAGAGACTTCTCCACATTAAAACTACGGAGCTTCCTTAAAAAGAATAAACATTGATGACCTTTTTCAGCCATCTTCAATTAGGGAAATGTCTTCTTTGCCTGTTTACTGCATGTCGATCAGCTTGACATTTTAAGCACTGCTGCCACCTAGCGCTGCCATTGCACATTGCATCATTGACTGTATATAGCCGTGGTACAAAATCCACGTTGACGTATTTTCGTAATCGACTAATCGCTACTGCTAAGAAGCGAGAGATGGTCTACAATATTAAAAAGGAAAATACAAGCTTTGTTTTCAAATCAAAATCATGATAAAAATAGAAAATTGTATTCATAACTTGCCGCCTTTGCTCGCCCCATGATTTCAACATTGGGTGATGCAGATGCAAGATGCTCCATATGGGCATGGATGGCTGCATACTGTCCACAGGAGTCAGAAGTACCATCTTGACTTGGACAGAGGAAGACCTTTAGGGCTCTGTAGACATGAGGGATCCACCGGGGGCCTTTCACACTGGATGGATTTTAGATTTTGACTCCAAGTTCCTCTTTTATAACCCATAGCTCTCGCATTGATTTGGGGCTAAAGTGGTAGGTCTTCCATACGAGATGCAACAGCTCACAAACAGCAGCCACCATTGACTCTTTTCAGTGGATAGTTAGGAGGGCAAGCTCAAGCTTGGCAACCTGGAGAGGAAATAGTAGTCTAAAATACTAGATTAACATGTGGATTTTTATTAACACTGTCTGAGTCTTGATGCAGCAGAGCAATAAACGCTCGCTTGGTAGCATCCAAGACACCTCCAAGAGGAAAACATGAAATTAATCTCTATTCCTTGGTAAGTTATAATGCTGCACTGCAACAATGAAGCCAGTAACATTAACCGTTAGCCTGAAGACACACACCTAATGCATGTGAACGCTGCAGTCTCTGCTGTTTGGTTTCCCATCACTCAACAGACGGACGTAAAACAATCTCGCACTCCTCGTTGGAGATGTCTGTATCCCCGTCGATGAGAAGGGAGAGGTTTCATGTTGCTCAAACTGCCCAATCATCTCGGCACAACGGACATCGTCATCATACGCTGGATTAATATCCAAGCCGTTTTTCCTCGTCAGAGTGAGTAGTGGTGAGAACTTTGCGAAGGGGAGTTCCTCAGCCGCGATGCAGTATACGAAATTTAACTTTATTTTCAGCTGTCTAACCTGTTCGTCATCCCCGTGCACCACCTGCCTGATGGCTGCATTCTGCAATGTACCCGGGTGAGCTTGTTTTTTTTTGGTCATGTACAAGTCTCTATAAATGGTGTTATGACGAGCAGAGTTGTGCTTGGCAATACTGTCTCGCTTGAGAACTGAACAGCCCGTCACAAACGTGGATTAGCCTGAATGCTTAATGCCAGCCACACAACACCATTTGCAAAAAATTTGGCTTTTCTCCCGGACGTCCTTGACATCCTCGTGAGCGGTGTTTGTTTTCTTCTGTGGAGGTTGTCCTGCCTCCGATTCCACTGGACGAAAATATGACATAGAGCCCATCAACTAAATTGCTTACAGTGTGAACATATGGTAACCCTCACCATAGGGCCTAGAGGTGTGGAAATTTCTCGATTCTAAGATGCATCGCGATGCGGACGTGGACGATTCTGCATCGATGCAGTGACAGAACATAATCGATTATAGCCTACTAACGTTGATTGTTGATTTTCCGACCTCGGCTGGACAATAAAGTTGTAAAGTTACAATTACTTCCGCGAGCAACGTCGCATTGAATTGTGGGCGAACGTTAGGCTAACGTTACGGGAGATATGGCGGAGAGAGGCAGAGGTCAGCAGCAAGTGATAAAAAACGCACCCAGTATTTTGAAAGCGGACATCTGGGCACATTTCGGATTTTATGAACTTACTGGGAAGCATGAACTGGACAAGACGCACGCTGTGTGTAAAATCTGCCACACAAAAATTAAATACTTTGGTAATACGACGAATTTGAGGAACCACGTTAGCCGTTTTCACCCTGAGCTAACGTCTGCAACCATAAAGAAAACAGCGGACCCAGGCCAGCCTAGAATTGAGGAGACGCTGTCAACTTTGCCGTCCAACTCGGAGAGAGGGAAGAGAATCACCGAATCTGTGGCAGCTTTCATAGCTAAGGATCTACGGCCTTATTCGGTCGTGGAGAACCCCGGGTTTCGCCACCTGCTAAAGACCCTGGAGCCACGGTATAAGCTCCCATCACGAAGTCACTTTACAGAAACGACTATACCTGCACTCTACCGCGAAACCAAAGCCCAGGTAATGGAGTCAATGAGTAAAGCTAGTCGAGTAGCCATTACATGTGATTCCTGGACTTCTGTCGCAACGGACTCGTATGTAACAATAACAACACATTATATTAGCGAGGACTGGCAGATTTTATCGCATGTGCTGCAAACGAGAGCCGTTTATCACAGTCACACGGGTTCTCATCTGGCGGAGCTACTGTTTAATGTCGTGGAAGAATGGCAGCTAACCGATAAAGATGTAGTGCTGGTGATGGACAACGCATCTAACATGGTAGTTGCAGCTCAAGTCGGAAAATTCGCTCATATAAAATGCTTCGCTCATACGTTGAATCTCGCATCACAGCGGGCGCTTAAAGTATCCACTGTCTCCAGGCTTCTGGGCAGAATCCGACGGATATCAACATTCTTCCACCGCAGCACTACCGCGAACCACCATCTGAAAGTGAAACAGAAACTTCTTGGCCTGCCAAGTCATAAACTGAAAACTGACGTTGCCACCAGGTGGAACAGCGCATATGACATGGTGGAGAGGTTTTTGGAACAACAACCTGCGATTTGTGCCACCTTGCTGTCTCCTGAGGTGAGAAGAGGAGAGTCCGACCTCTGCACTCTCAGTGAAACAGATGTGTCAAATGCAGAGGACGCTGTGAAGGCATTAAAGCCAATGAAGGATGCCACTACATTGATGTCAGAGGAGAGCAATCCAACAGTTTGTCTCATTGCTCCACTAAATGCACAGCTCCTCCAGAACATGACAGACACCATTGGAGACTCACCAATGATCCAAGAGATAAAGCATGCCATCAAAGCAGATCTCCTTAAGAGGTACAACAGTGAGGCAGAGAAGAACATCCTTCATACAGCCTCTGCCCTGGATCCCCGTTTTAAGGGACTGCCTTTCCTCAGAGGAGGAGAGATTGGAGATCTACAGAGGAGTGACTACAGAGGCTGCATCCTTGGAGGTAATTTCACCATGTTTCATGTAAAACTTATAAAATTAAAACAAACTTAAAATTGTCATAACAATATTAAGTAGCTACAATGAGTAAAAGTTTTATAAGACTGAGAAAAACAGTTATCCTAATAGATGTGAGCTGTTGCATTGACTGAGAAAGTGCTAACTGCTGGTTTAATGCTATTCTTCTTCAAACACAGAATGAGAGGACACTCAGGACAGAAGCGGATGAAGCGCCTGGGGGAACAGGAACTCTGGAAGAAGAAACGCTGCCCGTGGAGGACGATAGGCCTACATGCTCCTCTGCTCCCAAAAGAAAGGCCTCATCGCTGCTCGTGAGTTTGCTGGGACATGCTTTCACTGACACTGAAGGTACAGTACAAACCAAGACCGCCTATGCCAGGGCTGAGGAGGAAATGGAGAGATACTGTAAAGCCCCATCTCTGCCTCTCACTGAGGATCCTTTGAACTGGTGGCGTGTCCATGAGGTCACATTTCCTCTCCTCTCCAGGCTGTCGAAGAAATACTTGTGTATCCCAGGCACAAGCGTGTCTGCAGAGAGAGTTTTCTCCACTGCAGGAGATGTGGTCACTGCAAAAAGAAGCACTCTCAAACCAGAACATGTGGATCACCTAGTGTTCTTACACAAGAACCTACAAATTCCCAAATGCTGAGCAGTGAGCAATTTTGTACTTGTCATATTTTACTTCTACTGAAAATGTCAAAAGGTACATTTACACTGGGATTGAACATTTTCACAAAAATATAGGTAGGCTAGGCCTATACCATTTATTTTGGTTTACAATTTAATTTAATTTTAAGACATTTATGTTAACATTTTGATATTTTCTTTTATGAACAAGTACACTACAATATATAAACTACTTAGTAGTTTGATGCTATTTAGTATTTACTGTCGCAGTCTTGTTGTCTGCTGTGTTCAGAGTCATGCTTGTGATGTTTGCCACATTCAGGAAGTGCCCTGTGTTAGCTGCTATGTGAAAACCTTATTTTTTGTAGATTACAGCACACTTGTAATGCACTGCAGAAGGATTTATGTTTTGTTTTTGAGGATTGAACATTTTCACACACAAATATAGGTATAGGCTAGGCCTATAGCATTTATTTTGGTTTACAATTTAATTTAATTTAATGTTAAGACATTTATGTTTAACATTTATCTTAAACATAAACATTTAGGTTGATATTCTGATTTTTAAAGCACTTTCTAAATAAAAAAAGGAGTTCATATTTATCTGACTGCTTGTATTAATTGATGAAAAAGTAGCCATGTGCAGTAATATAGAAAATTGAGGATGCGATACATTGAGATGCATCGAGATGCATCGAGATGCATCATGATGCATCGTGGAATCGAATCGAATCGAATCGTTGACAGGTGAATCGTAATCGAATCGAATCGTGAGGCCAGTGAAGATTCACACCTCTAATAGGGCCACCAGTCAAGGAAATCAAGGAAATTCAAAAATTTAAATAGAACTTGGAACACCCTGACACATAATAATGAAAAATTAGCTTGTAAATTGGAAAAATAGAATATGCTCAAAAATGTAATTGAGTTAACACATCAACTGCATGTAAATCAACGGTGCAAAAAACAAATTCAAGTAAATTAAACAACTCCATAACTACATTACAAAGTGCAGGATACAGTCGCAAATATAGAAATGTAGTATTTCTTTAACTCATAGATTATGGTTAAAATTGCTAAAGCTATCCCCTGGCATTATATAGGCTAATGTATTAATCAGAGGTAAACACTTAACCAATCACAACTGGTCATAGTTAACATAGAAAAGAAAATTTTTGAACCGTCAAATCATGTATTTCACTCTGCTTTGCTATTGACTTTCATCACATTGCATTGTTTTGATGAGTTAACATAGCTACCTAGCAAGCACTAATTAGGCAGCAGAAAAAACAACAACTCAATAATATGAATAAAGAGCTTACCATCGACCCCTACGATGGATACAACCAGAAGCTAGACTGTCTCAGTTGTCCTAAGTGACATCTAGAACTGCAACTGCAGAGAAATTTGGATGGTTTTCTGCAGGATTCCATGACGCAGCCCATTTTCAGTGATTTAGCCAGTTTTCTGTGAAAACTTTTGCAGGCTCTTTAGAATTAGAATTCTGTTGCACTTCATGATGAATTACAAACTTAGTAGTGATTGTAGTGTAAATGAGTGAGGAAGTTTTTAATTGACACACAGTACCTGATTCCATACACAAGATAGCAATGAAAACAGGTAGGGGGCATATTTCTAGAAAATGTGTATTAGACCTAATTATTTAAAAAAGTATTGTTGGATTTAGTTTACCATTTCTTGGCGGTGAGCCAAAAAGTTAATTTCAGACACTGGTGAGGATGCATACTCTATATTTAAATGCAGGGAAATGCATTGTCCTACTATCTTTGCCTTAGTACATTGACTTAAATATAACGTCAGCTGGCAGTTGTTGCACTTTTTGATTTGACATCATCTCTCTTTCCACTACGGCTGAGCAACCATTACCTGCAGTTATCTTAGATTAATCTTAAGCTACTAAATCAAATGAGGGGGCGTAGATATTGACATTCAGCCAAAATTGTGTTTGTGTATAAATATGTGTTTGTATTACATGAGAAATAAGACCAGATGATGATTTTTTCCTTTGTCTTTATGTTCTTGTGGTGGTAATTTCCCCCGTAATGTGGGACCACCACTGGTGAATGAATGTAGAGGAAACATTGGAGTACAAGCAGAGATGACCCCTGCTGGTCTATTGTTTGAGGATACCTCTCCACAGCAGTGGTGTCTTTATCTGAGTTGTCAGGCGCAAGGCCAAGGGCAGGCAGGAAGCAGCGTTGGAGAAACGGCATTCCCTTGCCCAAATGCTGGTATATTTTAATTGTGGCTGCAGGGCTTCACAATAAATACAACATACCAAGAGAGATTTCACACAGCTTCCTAAACAAGGTATTCTGGTACTATGTAGAATCCAGGGCGGACAGATCAAGTTGTATTTGTTTTTGACATGGGCACATCTTAAAGGGAAACACCCCCTTGGATAGTCTTCCACCAACCCGCCTCGTCTCCTTCTACTTCAGTTAGTGATTTCCTACATTTCCCAGAATGCCTTTCGACAGCCCCCAGAAAAGGGCCGTGAACTTGTTACATTCAACTGCGGGTTACACATGTAGGTGGAGAGAGCATGAACGATAGCAGAGCGAGAATTTTTCCAGTTAAAGTGACAGCTGCCCCTTACTCAAAACACAATGTCACATGTCTTGTGGCTGCATTGCATTCTGGTCTGTTGAGGCTATTGTGGGTGGAGAAATTGGTCTCTCTCCTTTTCTATGATGGATTTCTCCCTGAATGATTGTTGAACACTGGTGCAAAATTGCGGCTCTAGAAAGAAGCCTTTGAGGGTTAGGGTTAGGGTTTGGGTTAGCTCATTCAGCTGGTGACTTAGTGTTATCTGGGATGTTAGAGGAAAGATGTGAGTGTTATTGGGATTGTCAAATGGCCACTTGCCATCACAGATGTTTAATTTAATTAGGCCCACAACACCCCCTGATGTAGTAAAGACTAAAATCCACTTTGGATGGTAAAATGATAAAATGTGATATTTGTAATCCAGAAGCCACTCTGGACTCTGGGTGAAAAATTGAGGGTAGTTTCCCGTCCTGACAGGAAGACGGTGACCTATTTAGTGCAGCTGCCACCTGCTTGAAAATCTTAACAACAGGAAAGAGGAAACTCATATGGGATCATGGAGGCTGAAGATTACTGGGTTGCGCGTGTGTCGATGTGCTATGGTGCTCACTAAATCAGGCCTGGTTTCTAGTTTTAGTTCCCTTGAGCAATGCTAGCTTGCTTGTCCTTTGCTATGGTTTGGGAAAACACTAGTTGGGTACAAGGAAAATCCATAGATAGGCTATATATTGTATACATTTTATAAAATAGATAGTTCAAGATAGTGTCAGAAATTAACTTCTCGGCTCGCCTGCCAAAGGCTGGTAAACTAAAAGAATTCACCTGCCAAGAAGAATTTTCCTGGCCAAAATAATTCATATACAGTTTTCATAGAACCCCCCCCCCCCCCAACTGGTTCCTCTTTTACAGACACCTTTCCATGTAATGTCCTATAATTGCTGTGCTGATTTTGTCATGTCTGCAGAAAATTCAGTAAAAAGAAAAAAGAAAACCCCCCACCAGTTTTCAGTGCTATTTCCTGTCCCTTGGTCCCGCGGAGATTTCATTGAGCTCTGAACTCTGGACGGATCAAATACAGTCAATCAGCATCTGATTTGTTTAACAAAATTTCTTCAACTGCTGGCCACTGAATAGCTCTGCTGAAGCAGTAGTAGGTACTTTGTCAGAAGGGTTAGGGTTAGGGTTCGATGGGGTAAAGGGACTCGTGTGGAGAGAGATACTTTCTCTTACAATCCTCATCCAGTACACAGGAAGCACCTGCTGTACCCCCACCCATATCACTCTCTCTGTCTTTCTCCCCCTCTTTCTCTGCTGCCTGTCTCCTCCCTCTCTCCCTCTCTTCTACCAGTTCCTAACATACTGTGAGCCAGCGAATGCCCGATGATGTCACTTTGGAAAATACCTTGAAGTCATCTGAACAGAATGGGAACCAATCAGCTTTCAGGGTTTTTTCCCCCCTCAAAATCTGTGAGATCTAACCTCAATAGTTTGTAAAAAAAAAAAAAAAAACATTCTTTATCATAATGCAATCTAATGCTCTAAAGATTAATAGCAATAAACCTCTCGCTGCGATTAATATGTAATCCAATCTAAAAATTACAGGTATAAATGGAAATACAATATGAAATCTCATTGTTTAGCAAAATAATTTTAATTTTCCAGAAACTATAGAAAAAATAGATAATAAAGCACTCAACCAGTGTTTCAGTTTATATAAAATAGCTAGTGTTAGTATTTAGAAATTTAAATGTCCACTTTCTTGCAGGAGTTGCACTATATACAATCCATTCCTCCCACAATGATACAGAGCACCATGCACAGCCTACCCCTTCCGTCTGGACACCAACCCTGTGGACACTGCTCCATCTGCCCTCTCGCCAACAAACTCAAGGCTTTCCTGAACCCCGCGACTGGTGAGATGAACAAATTGAAAACACATCCTGTGCCCTTGCCCCAAACTATTCATAGGGAAGACATCACGGCATCTCAGGACTCGCATCATCGGAACACAAGAGCAGCATCAACAGGAGAGACTCTTCCTCCCCTCTCGCCAACCACTTTGTTGCACTTGGACACCTGGCCACAGAACTCAAGTTCTGGGCCATACAGAAGGTCAAACTGACTATACTACAGACTATGACCAGGTTCTCCTCAAGGCAGAAGCCCAATGGATTTTTAACCTGGGCACTTTATCCCTGAGGGTCTCAATGAAGAACTGGATCTCTCATGTTTTTTGTGATCATGTGTTTTGTGCCATTCTGTCTCTGTGTCATCATGTTATCTTGAATTTGTTGCATTAGAGTCTTACTTCTCCTTGCCGCCACTATTTTATTTCAGTTTGTTATAATGCTATGTTATGCTAGACAGTGCCATAAGATTGTATATTTGTTTTATATTATACTACAGAATATAGTATTAGAAGTTTCTCTGTTTTGTCTAGTGGCTATATATATAGTCCGGCAGAAATATTCACTATTTACTATTATCTATTTACTATTATCCTATAGTTGTATTTATTTGTATTTAGTTTCTTGATTTAATCTAGTCTGTCCCAGGTGAGGTCACGTTATTTCGTCATGTTATGTTTATGGCCAATATATGTTTGCTTGCTCGTGATGCGCTGTTGTACACTGATGCGCTTCTGAAGCTTCAATAAATCGTTTATGATGCTTCCAGTCCTTCTATTTTGATTATTCTTGTGCCATTTTGGAAGCTCTTTCCTTCCCACTGTTTTTTTGACGGGGTTATATCATGGCCAGGAAGCTGCAACTCACGTGTCCCCCAAGCAGCCAAAACCACGGGCCAATTTTGAAGCCAGTACGGAAGTGGTGGCAGCGGCAGTAGCTAATTTCAGTAGCTAATTTCACTTCTTCGAATGTGTGTCCTTATGGCGACTTTCAAAATAATTATGTCATTAATAGGATATAACGGTTATAAACCGAGTTTTCCTAGTGATTGACAGGAGGCCTGTCCAGTGATTGACAGGTTGCCAATTACTGGCCAATAGCAGGCGGAGCTGCGGCTCTGCGGACAACCCTTGGCCTCACTTTGGCTGCTCTGGGTCCAAAAAATGTCAACATGGCGGCGACCGTAAACCCAAACTCCAGGCTTCAAAACGGCCCTTCGGAAGCCTATGGGTGACGTCACACTCACTGCGTCCATCATTCTTTACAGTCTATGGTGTTCCCCTGCTCAAAGAAAACAAAGTTCTCCGTGCTCCTCTGCTCAATGTGCCCATTCTTTTGTGAAGGACGTTGGTTAGCTCTAGGATGTAACTAGGATGTACATCTTTCTCTCTTACATATAACTGGATTAATTAATGTATGTATTGCATCGTATCACACCGCATCGTATTGCATCGATACATGTCTGAATCAAATCGTATTGATTCATCGGCTGCTTAAAATCTCTCTTAGGTGCATTGAATCATTGATACCATATTGAGATGTGTATCGAATCGGTCTCAGAAGGAGAGATACACAACCCTATCGAATGCAGATTGCATTTTAATACCAGGTATAAATGGGGCCTCTAATTAACCCCTTGCACCCCGACTTTCCCCTTAAATTTCCCCTTAAGTAGCTTCAAAGTTAGAATTTTTTTTTTCCATACTGTACGCAATGTCACATCCATATTCTGTATCTGCTCGTTCCAACGCTTTCTTGAAGCTCTAGCTGCTTATATTGAGTGAAATATTAAAATACAAAATGCCATCTTTTTATGGCTGCACCATTACATCAAATGGAAAAAATCTAGATGTTTGTGCATTATTGTATACACATTTCCCTGTAATTCAGCATGACATATTTGGTATCTTTGTAAACCTTGGGATCTTGACTAGAATTTAAAATAAAGTTCTGTGGGTTTGAACAAAGCTTGGGTGTGCAACCTGCGTTTGTAATGATGGATTCATTACAAACTGGCAGAATCTGTGGGATTTAGGCCGTTAACTGAACTAACAGCACACTCAAATTTATTGACCATTGCCATCATAGTGCAATTTTTCATATGTAAATCATACTGTATATTGTTTTTAAACTTGAACACCCATTGGCATGGGCCCAGGAGCCAAATCACCCCCAACCCCACATCTGCAGGACACATGGCTGTTATGGGGCTTAAAATCTTCGTTGACTTTTTAATCATGGGATGGTGTTTCTAACGACTATGCGGACCCACCATTGCAAAAGTATTGACAGTTGACAGTAAATTTGAATATTGAAGTCTAAAGAAGTGCCTCATTTATTAAAATAACTCCCACTTTGTGGCAGTCGTTTTCTTTGATTTCCTCCCACAGGGAATTTCTCCTGAAAATTGTTATCGTATTATTTCCTGCTGTTCCCATGGCCAAATGTTGGCTCAACAGTTACGACATTGTTGATTCGTTGGAAACTGAAGGTGTGGGCTGAACAGAGCAGTTGGGATTTTCATCTTAACGGTTTTGCAGAGTGCTTTTATTGACCCTGTGGTGGTGGTGATGGGGGATATAAAGTGTCTTAGCCCAGCTTGTTATACTGTCCTCATAAAATTAAATTCTGTCATACAAATAGCCCACTACCATCACTTTATTATATTTATCTTGTTGATACACAGACAAAATTCATACAATACTCCACAGTGAGTTTACTTGCAGAGATTATTCTGGCTACTAGCTCATATCCCTGCCAAGGTGAAATCCAGGATAAGCTGATATGCGTCATCATGTCCCAACAGCTAAATACTGTATATAACTGAATTTTCTGGCTATTTACATGGAAACATGTATATGTATGCACATGTATGTAGCATTTTCTGCCATTCTGTTCTTTTTTTACGTTTCTTGTCTAGTTTTTGCTGGAGCTGCTTGCGTCTGTGAAGAGTGGAAACACACTATTTTGACTTGTGGGTGTATCTATACACAATAAAGAAGTAGAAAATCTGAAATTTTGGCACAATACATAAAGAGTTCAGTGTGAAACCAATGAATGAATGATGATACCCACTCACTATCAGCTCACTATAGAATATCATAGATATGCTAAGTCCCTATAGTAATACTATACTAGGAATATTATAGTGATTTTTTTCTCTTTGTTTTTAGGCTGTACTTTAGCCTACCTTTTGTTGTCTGTGGCCTAGTTTATTATAGCCTAAACTAACCTTTTTTTTTTTATTGTACCAGGAGTTGAGTTTCCAGATTCATCATCATGATAATATGCAGAACCAAATGCTGGAGGCCTTTGGCTGATTATAATGGACAACTTTGACTCTGTCTCAATAGTCTTTCAGTATGCAACATAATTGAGATGTGAGGGCCTAGAATTCAAACATATTTGACCATAATCATGAATACATGAGATGGTCATTAGTACAGCCACTAGGACACTCAGCTGGCCAGTAGGGTTTACTCTACCGCATTTGGCAATTATTATTAGTAATAGTTTATGTGTGTGTGTGTGTGTGTGTGTGTGTGTGTGTGTAAAGTGTATGCAAATGACTAGTACGGGGGGGGGGGGGGGGGGGCAACATGCACCTGCATTTCTAGAGATTTCCATAAAGGTTTATCAGTAGTTGGTGTCGTCTGTTTGAGATAACATGCTTCGAGACAAATGCTGTCTGTGTTCATATTGCTCTGTCATGGAATAACTGCTGAAATGGACAGAGAGAGATGGGTCTATAGGCACAGACATGCAGACAGATAGAGGCGGATGCATGTCGACAGACAGGCACAGACACTGGAGTGGAGTTTTTTTGTGATTATTGCGGCCAAAAATGCTTGATTTTGCTGCGGCTTTTCTCAAAAATTGCGATATAATTTGTGAGGTTTTATGTGCTCTTTTTGGGAATTGGGAAAAATTGCAAGCAAAGGAAAAAAAAAAATGTTTTCTCTCTCTCTCTCTCTCTCTCTCACTCACTCACTCACTCACTCACTCACTCACTCACTCACTCACTCACTCACTCACTCACTCACACACACACATACAGCCTCCCCCTATTCTCTCCCACTCTCCGTTTAAGCTATTAACTCTTCCAAGAGCTTGAATTTTGCACTCACCTCGATTCTTGCTGCTTTTGTTTTGTTTTGCACGGTCTATTCATCTTCTACCTGAATGCGCGCTGCGATGACGTAAGTTACCACGACCCCGAATGCGACAATTGGTCCAAATCACAAGCGGTCTGTTGATAGAGAGCCTAAGTCCCTCCCCTTCCGCTGTCCCCCATGGGACCTTATTTCGGAAAAAATATGTACGGTAGTCAACGGCGAGAGACAAATAATTGTTTGATCCCGTTTGAATTGTGCCATGACTTACACATATGATGTTTTGTCAATTTAAAAGATAATTTTGCAAGTCAAGAAAGTCGCAGTTTGTTGTAAAACAGTACAGTAACGTTTAGTTTTGTGTGAAACCGCTCAGTGAACTACATCTCTCGTCTCGCACAATATACGTCACCAACATGGAACGAAACATAGGAAACACACACAGGCATCGCGTTAACGGTAGCCCCCACTGTACTAAAACTATCCTAAACCAGTTTAAATCCATTCTTACTGTCTACCTTCCAGGTTGTGTATAATACTCCTGCTATCTGAGAGGGACTTAGCTTCAGCGGCTCTGGGTAGCTTGTGGAGAGAGGAAGTTACGTCACTTGCGCGACTTTTGGGTGTGTAGTCTTTATAATTACGCATTTTTACAGTCTTATAGTTCAACAGTTTTACCACAAACTGCGACTTTCTTGACTTGCAAAATTATCATTTAAAGTGACAAAACATCATATGTGTAATTCATGGCACAATTCAAACGGGATCAAACAATTATTTGTCTCTCGCCGTTGACTACCGTACATATTTTTTCCGAAATAAGGTCCCATGGTGGTCCACCGGAAGGGGAGGGACTTAGGCTCTCTATTTGGCTGTTGATTTCATGCGGAAAAGTTGCGGCAATTTTGCAAAACTGCAAGCTCTCGCAAATATTGCGGAGATTTCTTCAATTTGCGTTAATTATTGCGATCGCAAAATCGCAAGTTCCTGGAGGGACTGAAAATTCAATATATCGCGATACAAAAAAGTGACAGTAGTATGGTGGGGCAGAAAAATGAATCGTGATATTAGCTCCATTTCATTCTGCTGTAGTAATCACAAATGAGACGCTTGACCATCACAATTTCACAAACTCCACTGAAATTATATTATTTGCACTTTGTAATGACATTTTTAAATTGTTTACATTCTAGCGAGCCAATGCCATCACTAGAACGATCTGTGTCTCAGAAATAACATAATTCTGCACTGTCACTTTTTAAAATCTCAAATTCAGCTGTTTAGTGACACAAGTTTCAGTCCATATGTTTAGCACTAGCTATGTTTTGCAGCAATAGGGGCAGAGGTAGCTCAGGGTTCGTTCAGGGTTTAGCCTAGTCTCATTCGTTATTCTTTTTCATACTGTGGAAGACGGAAGCACATTTGCATGCCGTTTGTTTAATAGAATCAGATCTTGATCTTGATCTAGATCTTGATCTGACATTGAGAGTGAGACACTTCCACAGAACAGCCCTCAGGCTTGTGTAAATCCTGACTTGTCCCTTCTAAGAATCCAATATTTTAAAGCTTTTTGATACCTGGCATTTTGAATGCCTTAAAAATTGGTATTGATATCAACATTTGGTATAGGCCTGTACAGTGCAGATGTCAGTAGGCAGTGTTTCCCCTACCATTATTTTTTGCTGCCCGGCTTGGACAAGGGGTTACAAAAAACAAAAGAAAATTACTAAATAAAATAAAAATAAAAACAAATATATATATATATATATATATATATATATATATATATATATATATATATATATATATTTGTTTTTATTTTTATTTTATTTAGTAATTTATATATATATATACATATATATATATATATCCCCCAAAAAATAGAAATAAAAACAAATCTCCAGAGGGCTTTAAAGAGCTTACCACCCAGCCTGAAAAAAAATCTAGGTGAAAACTAGTAGGTATTGTTTTTGGCTACACAGCCCTACAAGTGACAGTTGCACTATTCCACTATTTTGGTTAATCAAGATTGTTGACATTTTTCTGGCAGGTACATTTTCCTGCTTTGTGTGGATCTGGGGGTGGGAGGGTGGATACGGTTATTGAACAAATGCAGAGTAGCTTTTATATCATGATGTCTAATGTCACAAGTTGCTACTTCCTGCTTCTCTGGGTTTTCCCAACTTGTGGACACGCTTAGGTGATAAAGTTGCCAGTTCACACCTGGCACATGGAAAATGCAGTCATATAAAAAAACAAATAAATAACTAGAAGGGCACTCGGAGAGCGCAGACCTCTGCCAAGGTTCGTGCTATTATTGCTTGTTCGTGAGTCGGATCTGGATCCGCTCCAAAATTTAATGGGTTCTTCCTTGGCCCATGCTACACCCTTCCACGAAGTTTCATGAAAATCAGGCCAGTAGTTTTCTGTAATCCTGCTAACAGACAAACAAGCAGACAAACAAACAAACGGCACCGAAAACATAACCTCCTTGGCGGAGATCAGATAGGGATCCCTGGATAAAGATTGTATCAAATGAGTATCCATGACCAAATGTGTAAAGACTTTGATATTTCATGGCATCTCAGCAGCTTATTTTGGCATGATGCCATATCTTATGCTCATGTAGTTTAGTTTATTTCTAGTGGGTCCCTTTGTGACAACATCACCTTGGATGTTGTAATCAATTTGAGGTCCCAAGGTGAGACTAAGTTGACTTGGCATGCATCCAGAGCTGAATAAGTTCAGGAGGCCTTGATTTCTGGTTAATTTGCAGGTCACAGAAATCCAGTCCATTTACAAATGTGACTTTTGATTAAGAAATCAGAAGAGGACTCTGTGTGTAAATGTGCCATTGCATTATCTCACCACTAGATGGAGCTATAAGTCCAGGTGAAATGACTCAGGGTGGTCGTCAGTAGTGCAGATTTTCCAGCCTGGGATCCTGATGAGAAATATGAGGGACACACCAGAACAACACACCCAACACCCATTTTGGGTCCTGACTCATAGTTTGCTAAGGCAGGCTTAGGGTTAGAGGCTTTATCATATTATTATCAACTGGTTTATCTATCAATGGACAATTAATATTGCATGGAATCCAGTGTTTTCACTGCATGTCAAACCCTCAGGCGGCTGCTCGAAGTGCTTTTTCTCATCACCTAAAGGAAAATGTTTAGATCCTGTTATTTTTAGTCCTATTCCTATGTTGGTCACTATTTTGCCTTTCCTAACAAATACACACACACTCAACACCCAATGACTCACACAGTCACTCTCAAGCTTGCACACACACACAGCCACGTATACGATACGTATACACACAGCCATCTGGGCCTGTTGAAGCCGGGCCAGGATTTGACAGATAGAGAGGGAAGTGTGTGTGTGTGTGTGTGTGTGTGTGTGGTTGGATGAGCAGCAGTGATTCATAGCAGGGTTCTTTACAGTACTGTGCTAACAACTGGCCACCTGGGCATGCCCATTGCCAAAATGTACTGTTGGTTTTCAAAAATTTTTCAATGCATTTCATAGTTGTGATAGGTAAGGAGGCATTGTGAATTGTAAAAAGTGGGATCATACATAGCATATCAGCAAAGTGATATATCAGTCTAACTCTACTATCTTTGTTGAACGAAAAAGCACATTCACATTTCTTCTTCTTCTGTCTTTCCCTTCCCTCCCTTCCCCTTCCCTTTTCTCCCTCTCCTCTACCCCCATTTTCCCCCTCGCCCGATTCTCCGTCTCAGGTCGGTTTACGATGACCAGCCCAACGCCCACAAGCGCTTCATGGAGAAGCTGGACGCCAGGATAAGGAACCACGACCGGGAGATCGAGAAGATGTGCAACTTCCACCACCAGGGGTTCGTGGACGCCATCACAGAGCTCCTCAAAGTCCGCGCTGACGCGGAGAAACTGATGGTGAGAGAGAGAGAGAGAGAGAGAGTGGAGTAAAGAAAATAGAGATTCGGCAGCTACTTTCACTGTTTCTGGTAAAAGAGTGAAAGCAGCTGCCGAATTTTGAGACTAGATCTTAAGAACCCCCCCAACAGCTTCATGGATTCTCAAAATCTGCACCCATGTAGAAAAAGGAATGACTCCTGTCACTAACACATCACATTATTCCATTAACTGACAGTAATTCATAAGCGGTGTAACAGTTTATGAATCGATGATTAATAATAATTTTGAGAACGACTCATGAATTTGAAGTACGTAAGTTGTTACATTATCCAGCCATGTATTACATTATCAGGTTTAATTACATTTTGGACTCATTTAGAGGGACATTTTATTGCGTTGTGACAAGTTATTTGTGTGTGTGTGTGTGTGTGTGTGTGCACGTGAGCTTGCATTGCAATCGTCAACAGTCAGTCCCCCTTAACTCCTTTCAATGCATTGTGGTGGATGATTAGTGCTTTCAGTGTCTGGGGACCCTGACCTCACAGCCTAGCAATTAGAACAGCATTATATAAAAGCCACCATATTTTAGATGACATACACACATACACTCAGTATAATTACATAAATTAGCAACATTCATAAATGCGACCTTGAATTTATAAGGTTTCATCTGTGTTTAGAGTAGGAGATATTGAGCTTGAAAGGTTCTCAAAAGTCTGGGAATTACACAAATAATCTTGAAAAATAATGTTCATTCTCAATGCACGTCTCACAGTGTATTTTATGTAGTTATCATTTCATATGTTGTGGCATTTGATTTTGTGAAGAGTCATTTCTAGTCATGTTTGCAGCCATCTTTCCTATCCATAATTACAATCCAGAATACATTGCATTGAACACTGACCAGAATCTTCAAGTCCAGTTGAGAAATGAAGGTCTGGAAAAAAGTCTGCAGTCTTGAAATAGCGAACAAAGCTGCTGGATCTCATTCAGAAACCCTTAAATAAGCAGAAGGCTCTATTACAAATCATTCATAAGCCATATGCAAACAAAGCACAAAGTTATCATATGTCGCATTCATTCATTTTCAAATAATTTTTCTTGTATCTTTCTTCAGACACAACAGGGACAAATGTTCCTCTATTGTATTCACACTTCATTAAATCATCTTGGTAGCATTTCTCAGTGAAATCAATCAATACAATTCGCTACAAACTTGCCCATCAGAATGGAGCTAACTGTACATATTAATTTAAATGAGAAATATTAAGCTGTAACATTTTACTCATGGTTAAAGCGCCTGATGAAAAATAGCAGACATCAACATATTGTTAGAAAAGTTGAATTAATAATGTGTCAGTTGAGTGTCTCGCTGTCACAGGCTCTTGAACCCAGGTCGGCCAGTTGAAGAACGCTCTGCCTGCTCACTATGCCACCCTACTTTCTATAATTGGCAGTGGGGGAAAAAAACAGAAAAACGTATTCAGACTGTAGCCATACAGCTGTCAGATTACATAAAGACAGCATATTATTCAGCAGATAACCCGACCACACAGTCCCCCAATTATATAAAGGCAACATACTCAGATAAATAGCCAAGAGGCCATTCAGGTCAGTGGCCCCAGCCATTGTCCTCCAGGAAGTAATGAGAGTTTTACAAAAAATGGCCGCGTTATGACTGCCATGACCTAATGAGAGACGGCAAGCATGTGGGAAACTGTTCAGATCATTGACTGCACCTGCACTCCCAAACATCCATCCATCCATCTATCCATCTGTTCATCCATCCATCCATCCTTTCATCCATCATCGTGTTTTATTCCGAAAGGATGAGAGAGACAGAAAGGCAGAGTGGAGGCAGGCAAAAGTGAAGAACACAAATAGGACCAGAATGAAATGCTAAACATGGAGAGAGAAAAAGAGAGAGAGACAAATTCCGAACACAGAGAGATAGATATAGAGGGAGGAAGTTAAGTTGGCAGAAATGAGTGTAGAGTGCGCGAGCCCTGTTCCCACTACAGGGCCAAACAGGGCTAACCGAGGCTTCGTTCTCTCAGGCGACAGGCCGGCTAATGATTACAGACACCGTCCCATAATGGAAAGGTCATGGGTTCCATTCCCGCAGCAGCCAATTTGTGTCTGTCAGCAGCCACATGTCCACTGAACCTCTACCTGTGCAATCATAAGAGTGTCAGCTAAATGTCTAAAAATATAAAATATTGTTTTGCGTGTATGTCACTGACTGTTCCTCATTTAATGATTCCTACATTTCATTCAGCTTAAATTTTCCTTTATATCACCAACATGATGGAGAATGAGCAAGAACTTCATCGCGGCTAAGGCTTGCTCGTTTTTTTCTAGCGTGATTTTAATTTCAATTTCAACTTCAGTTCCACATCTTTCCCTGTTTTGGTTTATGGACAAAACAAATTCTAAACATTAGAACTGCACGTTTTTGCTATAGAGGGACATTTGGCTAAATCATTTTTCCGCTCATGTTTTCTTAAGCAGTGGTGGAGATGCCGTTGCTCTGGTGCTGCACCGCTGCTGAAAGACTACAGAAGAACCAGTAATTATCTAGTTGGTCCCCAATCCCTGGCAAAGCCCTTGTTTGGAAGCGCCGCTGTGGAAGGGATTGTCATCAGAAAGCCCAGTGGTCAATTGGGTCATGGCTCTCAGCCGTTTGACAAGAGCCGAGAGTTCAAAAATCCCCATCCAGAATCGAGAAGTTTGTCACTGAATCTGTGAGAAAGAGCCTGTCACAAGCCATTAAACCCCATGAAAGGCCCAGCGCACCGACGACGGGTTCAGGTCCCCACCGCCCGGTTAATCTGAATTTGCCCGCCTTTGTCCCTGTCCCTTCATGGACAATGAGCTGATTACAAGGCTGAGCAGTTGCAGCGAGGGAGGTAGAGAGGGCATGGAGAGAGGGGGAGCAGATGGAGAGAGAGAGTGAGGGATGGACAGAGATGCGGCAGGATGTGTGACTGCGTGAACGGAGGGAGACCAGGGTTATCCACGGGTTCTTAAGGAGTCTGAAAAAGTCTTAAATCATCTCATTTGAAGGCCTTAAAAAGCTGTGAAATGTCTTGAATACAATGATGGGTCTTATTTTTTTCATGATGTTATGCAGATTTCATTTGAATTAAGTTGGTGCAACTACGCCATGAATTATGTAGTTTCACCAAAAGATGCAAAAATTTATTTTCTTATATTGTGCATTACTTGCACTTAACTCCAGCTTTTTATTTCTTTATTTTGATTTTTAAATTGGTCTTAAATTCAATTCCAGGTAGCATTCAAAAGTCTTAAGAGGGCAGGAGTAATGAAAGGGTTAAGGACAAGCATTTGTTAAACCAAAAACTGATCTTATTTTTAATAACTGAAATAAACAGTTACTTTGGAGGGATGGAGAGAGAAAGAGGAGGGGACCGAGTGAAGGAAAGAAAGAGAAATGGACAACGTTTCTTTACCATTATGGAAAGTCTGAAATGGTATGAAAAATCAACTGGATCACTTCCAGGTCCTGAAAAGTTTGTGAATCGTACAAAAAAAAGCTGGAAAAGCTTGGAAAACATGTTGTCGTTCACTCCCACAGGGTTCCCACTCCTGCAGTCTTGGAATTTCTGGAATGTCATGGAATTTTGAGACGTGTATTCCAGACAGGGAAAGTCAGGGAATGTGATAAATTCTCCAGGGAAATCAGGGAATATCAGGGAATTTTACAAATGGGTCACTGTACAGGAAGACAGCAGAATGTATTTTCCAACTTGTTTGACACATTCATTCACCTGTTGCACAATTTTATGTTGTGAATAATGTTCAGCTATAATGATATGGTGTAGTAGTTGACAGTCATATAGGTTAGCCAATATCAGCATGTATCATAATGAACACCGAATAAGATCTTCAAATTGAGTCCAGAAATAAAAATAGAGCTGCACTATACAAGATTTTTATGTAAATATCGATCTCTTATCAGCCTGGGCTGAAATGGAGAAGACTGTCCCATCCCCACTAATTGAGATGCTGTAGATTCACACTATTTGCCCAAATTAAATTGTGTCTGATATGGGCACTGGAGAGAAGTCTTCTCCACACATGAAGTGAAAAATTGAAACTTAAAAGCCAAATCCAAAAGTGTCTCCTAAACAGAACTGAGCGAGCACTCTGTCCAGAGAAAGTGGCTGAACCTCTTCACCACCACCACACACTAAGAAGACATCTAGTTTAGGACAGTGGTTCTCAACGTGGGGTCCGGGGACCACCAGGGGTTCTTGGGGGTGTTCCATGGGGTCCCCAGCAAATTGATGAATTGTTAAACTTACCATTATAAACCATTATTTCATTTACAAGAAGTTAACAGAATTAGAGAATGTAGAAGAATGACTATTTTGATCATATCATAGTTTGACTGTTATCTCTCTACCTGTCATGGAATTCTGGACAATTTCTGAGTGCAGCTTTAAGGTCTAGATGGAATTTTGAAATGGAAAATATTTAGGAACCCTGGATAGAGGAAAGGAAGAATGAAAGGAGAGATGAAGAGGTTGTGTAATTAAAACTGATGCTGTGTCTGTTTTCAAAGGGCCAAGTCACAGACACTAATCGAAGACTACAGGAAGCCGGGAGGGAGGTAAGGACATGAACGTATGCATGTACAGCACACACACACACACACACACACAGAGTTTTTGTTGTGCTGTCAGCATATATGCGTGCTCGTCAACTGTGAAGACGTTCAAGTTAAGACGTGACCGTTCTGTAACCTTAGTGGTTAATGGTGGTGGCCTCTTTCTCTTTCTTTCTTCCTTCCTTCCTCCCTTCCTTCCTCCCTCCCTCCATCCCTCCCTCCCTCCATCAGGTGACAGCTCAGACGGAGGAGGTGATTCGCTGTCGGATCCAGCAGAGGAATATGGCCACCACCGTGGAGAAGCTGCAGCTCTGTATTCCAGGTAGCACAGCTGCTTGTTTGTCAACGTGTTTTTTTAATTTTTTATTTTATTCAACCTTTATTTTACCAGGCAGGTCACTTAAGAACAAATCCTTATTTATAAGGATGGCCTGGCAAGATGTTAGCCTTTTGGGGGAAAGTGGGAAACGTTCAACATTATGGGACATAACAGATGGACAATGTCAATGTATGACAATAAAAAGGATCATTGTTGTTGTGGAAAAACATGTATGAGTAAGAATGTCCATGATGTCCATGTTAATGAGATTAAATTGTCCAGTGTTAGTGATTATTACAGTTGATGGTTCTTTTCCAGAGTTGGTGTAATGTTATCTTGTACGACCTCAAGATGGCGCTGCAGTTCATTTGCATTTACTTGTATCTCTTGAATCCGAACATTGACCTATTGCCCAAGAAGCAGCTGGTCGAAGACGGGATCTGATGTGATGGCTTCCTCCTGAGGATATAGAAAATGGATGGATGTGAAAAATAGACACTCAAAAGTTTTATTTTGTCATTTTGAAATCAACTTTGAACGTCCTAGAAATCAAAAGCTCCATGCACAAGTCCATCATTCACCATCAGTCAAAGCTATTGATTGGGTTTGTTGGGTTTGTGTTGTCTGCATATCACTCTTTGAGTTTTCTGTTTCTGAGATGTTCAAAGTGGATTTTCAAACTTTTGAGTGTCTATTTTTCACATTTATAAACTCGAGGAGGTAACCGTCACATCTGATCCTGTCTTCAACCAGCCGCTTCTTGCTGCTTTGTATGTGGCCAAGATTTCCCTGAATGGGTCATGTTCGGACCTAAGATGCAAGTACAGCCAAACAAATTGCAGCTGCATCTTAATGCCTTTTGGACTAGTTTTGTACAGGTACTAACAACTCTTTCTGGAACCACATATACCCCCACTGGTCCGGCATCAAATCCCACTACAGTCTTCTCTCTCAGAGCGAAAGTTGACATTGAAACGCTTTGGACAGTTCGGGCGTGTATGAAGTCACGTCAGACCAAGAGAACACAATTTCTATGGACCTTGTCCGTTTTTTTTTATCTGAACTTGGACACTTTCGTAAACACAGATACTATCTCATCTGCAGGGCATAAGTAGGTAAAGCAATATATACTGTGATGTGTGTGTTGAATTTTGTTACAGTGCATCACTAATGTACACTATCTCTTTCTTTCCCTTCCTCCCTTTGCAGTTCTGGAGATGTACAGCAAACTAAAGGAGCAGCTGGAATCCAAAAGGTATCCATCTCGCATATCGATTCATCACACAGTGGTTTGACGTATAACCTGGGTCAGACAAATAAACTCATTGATGGTTTGGAAACCTTATTTAAGTTTCCTACATTCTGATTACATGGAACTATTGATAATACCATTGATAAAATGTCTATTGTGCATTCCAAAGAAATGTTTGGGGGCCACCTTTCCACTGTTGTCCATTGTGCAATACAAAAAGCAGCCTACCAAACCTACCTATTTCTAAAATCATGCACCATTAGTTAAGGAAAGATGCAGGTTTGAGGGTGACCAGTACCATGGCTACCACCCTACCTAAATTCCAATTCGCCTACTGTGATGCAGGTTTGGTTGAACCTCACTTTTACCCTGTGACCTTCACGCTTGGCCGGTGTGGTGGGTAGTATTTACACGTAGATCTGTAAAAAGAGGGGAGCCAAGTTCACTTGGGACGGGAAAATAATGACCCTTCCTTGTTCATTACTGTCTGCCAGGGCCTCCATAAAGGAAGGGGCCATTCACTGGCAGGACAATTGACCCTCAATGTGCCCTTGTTCACAGCAAGGCCCCCTCACTGCAGCCCTGTCACGGCCCACAGCCAAATGAAGGCAATTAGACCATGCTAGCCACCTTGTGTGAGTGTGTGCGTGTGTCTGTCTATGTTGTGCGTATGAGTGTGTGCATGTATGTATGTGTGTGTGTGGAGTCTTCTTTAAGCACTAATGACATGGCCTAAACGCTGTTACTGGGAATGGGGATGAGTTCACATGTAGCGCACACACACACCATTATCATACAGAGCATGTATACACTGATGCTTGGGCCACATTCTGTTTGAAGTCATGCCACTTGCTAGTTTTGTGGCCTTTGTGACCACCGTCCGGGAGCCCAGCACATTGACAAACCTTTCTACTGTAGATTTTATGAAGCCGTCTTCTGTTCATGTGTATCCAACACATTTTACACTCATTGACCGACCAATTAGATCCCTCCACAGCCTGCCCATCAGCCTAATGATGGGAGCTCAGCACATTGACCCGCAGCTGAACCCTCTGTGACGTGTGCACAACATGAAAGACCACAATATCTTGATCACAAAGGATGCAAAATAGTGCATTTTAAAATACAATTTCACAAGGCATGCAATCAATAACTAAAAGAATGAAATTGTCTGGTAGACATGCCTCTCTGGAATCCCGGAAAGGCTGTGAAATTGAAGCAGAGTGGCCATCAGGAGGATGAAGATAGCATGATTCCTTAAATGGGTAAATGGATTCCCACCATTTAGAGTGACTACTTCTACTATTGATAGTAATCTAATAACTCAATTTGTATTGCACTTTTCTAAAATAGAGTTTACAAAGTGCCTCACAATCAAGACGAAATTGACATCTGATAGCCAGCAAACAAAATACATAGAGGGCAAACCGCAGTCTGGACTGATGCTCATATTCAGCTATTTCTTCATGTGTTCTTAACTAGTATGAACACCAGAGAGGGTAAAATACAGTAAAGAGGGCAGACAAGGCCATCACTCTTAGCTAAAGTTACAGGGACTGGAACCCCCCCACCAAATCTCTGTGACCTCGCAGGATGACCAATCATCTGTCCAATAAACAAGATACTTGTGAGTCCATGTGACTTTTATGTAGAAGCCCTGGTTCACTTGTAATTGGACAGTGGAAACCTCAGTGAACCAAAGACAAAAGTGTAACAAAGTAGTTTTCCACTATGGTTCAGACCAAAGAATCACCCTAACTTACGTTCTCTATTGTTCTGTCCGTCTCTCCAGATACTACGCTGCGTTGAAAACCATGGAGCAACTGGAGAAGGTCTACATCCCCAGGTAGGCTTACAGCTACAGTGGTTCTCACACAGGTCTGGACAGTCCGTAAAAGTATGGAAGGTGAATTTGAAAACATATTACTGCTTATGACTATTTAAAATGGATACAACTGGATTATTGTGTTGTGCCCCCTGTAGGGTCAGTCATTACAGGTTCTGTCAGATCATGGCGGAAAATCTTCCCAGACTGAGAGAGGAGATCAAGGAGATCTCCATGTCGGACCTCAAGGACTTCCTGGAGAGCATCAGAAAGCACTCCGACAAGGTCGGAGAGACCGCAATGAGACAGGTATGTGAGTGCATCTGTAACACACACCCACACACACACACACACACACACACACACACACACACACACTTAACATTCTGTTTATTTCTGTTGTATTCTGTCCTATTCTGTTCTAATGTTGCATTGGCTAAATCCAGCATTCAACTATAATTCTACCAATAATTCACTCAAATCTCAGCAGTAATTGTTGTTTCATTGGTATTGTTCAACAACCATATCAACTTCCCACAGATATATTATGGTCATTTTGGGCTATGGGACAGTCAAATTCTTACTTATTGCCCCTATAATCATTCCCTGTCTTTTTTTAAGTAGAATATTGTATTTACCAGTACTTGTACATTTATGTTTTTATCCAGCGTCCACAAAGGGGCCCTAGCACACTTATATTTGCGATGTGAAAGGCTTTGCCAAATCCATACACTTTGGCAGCAATGCCTTCATGATAGCCCGTCTCTTCCCCTCAGAAAAGCCTTAACTAGCCTTAAGCAGCCTTAACTAGCCAGTGAAAAAATAGAAGAAAAGGTTTTGTCAGCAGTAGTTACGATATGGAAGTAGCAGAAAAACACAACCTCAGAAAATACGGCATTTATAAAGAAATAAAAATGGCTATCTAAAATGTAATCTAACGGTTTGTACTTTTTAAGTTGATAACATAATTGATATATGCGTATCTAATATGTGTGAGTTCACATTACCAGCCTTTTAGGAGGGAACTCAGGAGGGAAAATACTTGCACTAAAAGACTAGAAACCACATTAAAGAGTTTGTCCAGGGATGTCCAGATCTGGCCACAGTTTCACTAAGAGTTTGTATGTGTGTGTGTGTGTGTGTGTGTGTGTGTGTGTGTGTTTGATGTCCCTCCAGGCACAGCAGCACAGGACCTTTAACAGCGCCGTAGCCAAGCAGGCCAGTATGGGCCACTACACCAAGCCTGTGTACTCCCTCAACGGGCGAACACACACCCACACACACAACGGACTGATGATGGATGACACAGGAGAGGAGGAGGAAGGAGATGAAGAGGTGAAGAAACCGCATGTGTGTGTGTGTGTGTGTTTGGGTGTCTGAGGGACTGAGCCAGAAGGGGGCAGGGGGCGATATTCGATACCACAGAAATATCGCAATATTAGAGAATATCGCGATATTGGTGTATAGGTCCAAGCCTATAAGGCAAATAATTGTCATTGTTTTCTACTTGTTTTGAATGAATGTTTGGGAAATATATATAAACTAATCATGCTTCCTTATGTCTTTGTCTGACAGGTTCTTACAGCTCAGGACCTGGTGGACTTTTCACCTGTCTACAGGTGTTTACACATCTACACTATACTGGTAGGTCACACACACACACACACACACACTATCAATTCTTTGTTAAAACCTCTGCCCTTCCATTCATCAGCGCATCATCACATTCAGACTAAGTCAGGGAATGCGGAACAGATTTGTGAACACTCTCGCTCACACACACACACACACACACACACACACACACACACACACACGCAAATACACATCGGTGGTCTAATAAGATTGACCGAGCGGTAACCTTGTTGTTGTTGTGTTTTTTGTTTTTTTTGTTGTTGTTGTTGTTTTTTGGGGGGTGGAGGGATTGACGCCATGGCGGTCCCTGCATTCATGTTGGGCACGAACAGCCCGTGATTGAGTTGGAGAGTGGTTGAGACACACACACACACACACACACACGTCTCTTCAACAAATAGAGCCCCCTCTAATGAGAGAAAATAAACTTCTGACTGAGCCAAGAGGAACTGAGGGGACACACGCACACGCCCATACACACACACACACTACACACACCACACACACACACACACACACCACACACAGAGGAGATAATGAGTTCACATACACAAATTTCGTGTCAAAAAACACAACAAAACTGGAATTTTGTGTTTCTATTTTAGAACGCACGCACAAAAACACACACACACACACACACACACACACACACACAGGATATAAAGAGTACACACACACGCACACAAAGTACTTTTTCAGAACTCACATGCGTAGACACACACGCACACACACACACACATAAACAAGTGTCAGGCCCAAACATTACGGACATACACATGCACATAAACACAAAGCACACACACATACAGTATAGTGGCATAGCTTGTTTTCACAGTGAGTTTAAATGACATGTCCAGATTCTGTCCAGTCCCACCACTCAATCATAGTGATGACCAAATTAATAATTAAATCATTTAGGTTTTTACCGCCCCGTATCATAAAATGACCATCATTTCTATATGTATATATACATTTCTGCCTTTCAAAACTCACTTTGCAGCCTGCACTCTGTCTGTTTTGGAACAAAAACCCCTCACCCACTGAAATTTCAAGCCTCTTTCCCTCTTTTTCTCTCTCCTCTCTTTCCCTCTGTGTATCTTTTTCTCTCTTTTCCCTCTGTAGTTCAAACTATTTGATTGAGAAATATATCAAGCTGTGTTTGTAGAGTTTGTAGAAGGTTTTGACTTGTTCCAGGTACAACAGCCTCAGGTAGTGTTGGTTTTGGCATTTACTCAGTCTGCAGGCTGACTGAATACCTTTCCACTGTGTAAGGTTCAGTCTAGGACGCACACATCTACTTAGAGTAGTTTTTCAGAAAACCTTATGTCAAGATGGTCTATTAAGTCGGCTTATTACACTACAAAACATAGAGAATATTGCATGAACACAAAATATATCATGTTCTTCGTTGTGGCCGTCATTTCTTCCAGTATGTTCTCTGGGGTTGAAGCTCAATCAGTCTGATCAGTCATCAGTCTTGGAATGACTTGGTAGAAAGTGCAAATTAACTTTAGATGGGGCTTGATAGGGAATGGGTAGATTCAAAGATAAAAGTCTTTGGTAACACTTTACAGTGCATTGTGACACTACATCAGTGCAGTGTAATTGTATTTGCACTATGCTGATGTCATGATCATGCAAACACAGCCAAAACACAGTTTCTGGGCAGTGGGAATAAAAGCCACATGCTGCCTAATACACAATGGGTTCTTCAATGTTTTCACCCTGATTTTGCAATTTTAGTCTCTCGCTCTTTCTTTCTACGATGTTATTTTTATCTGTATTTATCCAGAGATAGACGACCAAGCACACATGCTTCCAGCAAAAGGAATCCACATCTGACCTTTGCTCTCATTAACAATGAGTTTTGGGATGTTGTCAAGATGCTGGAGTCTCTTTTCTCTCTGTGTCTGCAGGGCGACCGAGAAACGTTTGAGAACTACTACAGGAAACAGAGGAAAAAACAGGCCCGGCTGGTACTGCAGCCACAGGCTAACATGGTGAGCAACACACACACATATACATACACATACACACACACACACCAAGCTGACCCTGCCGGTGAGTTTTATGAATAACCCCTTATGTGTGTGTTTGTCTCCAGCATGAGACAGTGGAGGGCTACAGAAGATACTTCAATCAGATTGTTGGGTAAGATCTCTCTCTCTGCCTGATCTTTCACTTCAACCTCACACTGCAATCACATATTGTTTTAACACTGAATTGTACTGAACTTGAATTCTCTTCATTTGTGTGTGTGTGTGCAGGTTCTTCGTGGTTGAAGACCATATCCTCCATGCCACAAGGGGGCTGGTGACCAGAGCTTTCACTGATGAACTGTGGAACATGGCCCTGTCTAAGATCATCGCCGTGCTTCGTACACTCTCTGTAGGCACACACACACACACGCACGCAAACACACACACACACACACACACACGCACACACACACAGCAGGCAGGGAGTTGACTCTGAATGCTAAAGAGACTGTTGAGAGAGTTAATAGAGATAACAGAGCCTGCTGTGGATCTATTCAGCCCGGGAGAACCTCCATTCACCGGGTGATGCTCGAGAGCTACACACACACACACACACACACCGTCGAGGAGGTCATTGCACCCACCAACACACTGAAGAGGTCACTCACTCACACACAGAGAAGAGGTCAAAACACACACACGCATGCGGCCAAAGGAGAGGTCATTGGGGCTTAATGAGGGACAGATTGCAACAATAACAGCAGATTAAGACTGCATATTCCCCACCGCTGGGCTCCAGTCAGTTGTAAATCACTCAGAGGATTATGCTAACAGGCCCCAGAATGGGCTGCACAGCCTGGGGTAAGGAGGCCAACAAAGCCCCTTGTCTTCCCCCCTGGCCTCCGTCAAGCACCCCCTTCTGCTAGTCCACGACACAGGCAGGTCCCCGGTGCTTCGGACCATTCTCGGGGGACGTTGCCGCTGTCCCGCAATTAGAATTGGCTGCTGACTTTTGAGCCCACAAGTGTTTTTCAAGCCAAACCATTACAAATGCATTGTCAAATTGTCCAAAATGCATGGAAAAATCAACCGGTTTTCTCAAATTCCTGAAAAGTTGATGATCTCAAGATGCACCATTTGCACCAATGGAGGGCATTGTTGTATATGTAACTTAGTTCTAAACTCATTCTATATAGATCTACTCCCTGACCGTCCTTGACCTCTCCTAATGATGACATTTTGAATCACAATGACGAGGCACAGCACAGCTTGACCCCACGGCACTCTGCATGGGCTGCTCACTTTCTCAGTCCTGCGTGTGTGTGTGTGTGTGTGTGTGTGTGTGCTTGTGCATATGTGTTTGTGTGTATATGTATAGATCTATGCCTGTTTGTTTCTGCAGTTTGTATGTGTGTATGCACCTTCGCACATTTTCACCACTGCTGTGTTTTCGTTTGCTAGGGCACTTCGTCATGTCTACAGTTGATTGTGTGCGTGTGTGTGTGTGTGTGTGTGTAAACAAAGGGGCAGGCGGGCTGCTGCTTTGCGTCACATCTCAGGCTGTGCTCATTTACCACCACTGATTTACACACTCCTGTTTCAACAGTGGCAGGCCCCTAATGTCAGTGTTCAGCGACTCAACCATGCTGCTTTCAAGATCATAAATCACCAGTGGATTTATTTGTGATGTTGACACCGAGGGTTTCAGTGTTCGGCGATGTGTTTAAGGAAGTCAGCAACATTGGCCCAGTGTTCTGCAACAGCAGTTACCCACCGATAGTCTCTACCTCTAACTTCAACTCACATGTTTGTTTCTTCTTTCTGATCTTTTCCTTGGTGTTAAAACACAGTAAAAAAACTGTTCTGGGAAAGACTTATGGTCTCAGCATTGGTCCCATAAGAAATTAATTTCCTCAATATAATCATAGGCTTACAGTACAGCCACCTCCTCAGCAGTATAGCAGTATATAATATAAACAACTATTTAAAAATGTCATTACAAAGTGCAGATAATATAATTTGGATGGAGAGCTTGTGAAACTGTGATGGTCAAGCATCTCATTTGTGATTACTACAGCAGAATAAAATGGAGCTAATATCATGATTCATTTTTCTGACCCATGATACGTATTGTCACATTTTTGTATTGTGATATATTTAATTTCAATATATTGTCCCATCCCTAATGTTTACTGTTTACTTGTTTTAAATTGATTTACTTTTCTGCCTGTGTAGCAACTTGTAACACAGCATTTGACAAGTTTTATACTAACACACACACACACACACACACACACACACCTCTTCCTATGAGTGTTATTTATTGATTGTTTGTTTCCTTTTCTCTCCAGTCATACTGTGATGACCCAGACCTGGTTCTGGAGCTGAAGAACCTCATAGTAATCTTTGCTGACACTCTACAGGTCGGTTCTGAGGCCTTAGTGACTGTCAAAGCTGTATTTAATTTGGAGTTTTTAAGTAACTTAATTTTAATTTAATGTGTGTGTGTGTGTGTGTGTGTGTGTGTGTGTGTGTACACAGGGTTATGGTTTCCCAGTGAACCGACTGTTTGACCTGCTCTTTGAGATCAGAGACCAATACAACGAGACTCTGCTCAAGAAATGGGCGCTGGTTTTCAGGTGAGCCTGGTTTTGTGTGTGCCTGTTGGTCTACAGCTGCGTTTCCAGCCATTGGATTTTGTCCATAAAGAAGTTATACAATCAATTGCGATGGAAACACATTTGGAAAATAAGTAATGACAGTTCAAAAGTGGCTTTGGACATTCTAAAATGCTGCATGTAAAATGTCTGTCCACCACCAAATGACATCCGTGTTGTTTCTAACATGTATAATCCGTTGTGGTTGTATGACCATTGGCTGGTATATTACTATGTTACCAATTGCATTTCTGTGTTTTTGATCAAAGCGTGAAATATAGCCAACATTAGCTGACACTAAAGAACAAGAACTTGGCCAATCAGTTCTTGAAAGACAGCTCCATTTTTCATGCATGTGGTTCTTTTGACATTCAGCAAGTATATTGATTCACTTCAGCCCAAATGATGGAAACACACCTGAATCGAATTATTATTTTTAAGACATTTGTGTAAAATTTGCTTGGCAGTTGGATGGACACATAGCTTGTGCGTGAGTCTTTTTATGTCTCTATATATTTGTCTGAGATCAAAGACCAGGATTACAAATGCCTAAAATGTAAATGTACGCAGACAGTAAACACTGTTTGTGTTTTTTTCCATAGGGAGATTTTTGAGTTGGACAACTACAGTCCCATCCCGGTGGAGACAGAGGAGGAGTACAAGCTGGTAGTCAGCCGCTTCCCTTTCCACGACGCCGAGATAGAGAAGGTAGGAAGTTCCACTGCCACAAACACATACTCAAACACTCAGTGGGAAAAATGGAAATGGCAAAAATGCGTGTGGAGGAGGAGAGGGAGAGACATTCACATCTTACAGAGTTTTCAAACAACAAATTCCGATTTGTCTTTTTTCTGAACACAATTTAGAAATAAGGGTGATATTGTGATATATTGTTAAACCGCAATATTTTTTGAGACGATAATTGCACGGTGAAAATATCATATCGGTACATTCCTAGAAGGAAGTAAAGAAATTTTGAACACAATCAGTCTCCATGATGGCAAAAACTAGGAAAATAAGGCCCAGGTTGAAAATACCTGTGATTATCCTTTAATTCGTATACCCAAAATGCAATTGATGTGCTTTTAAGAATGAATATATGTTCTCCTTCAGATCTAACACAGTCCAATCATTTGTATGAACATGAACAACTTCGTAAAATATGAATCTGTAAGAATTGGTTGATGAGTCAGTCAGCTAATACTGTTGTTGTCTGTGTTGTGTTTTTCTGTGAGAGCAGCAGGACTTTCCTAAGAAGCTGCCGATGTCCCAGTCTGTCCCTCAGATCTACACGCAAGTCAAAGAGTTCATCTATGCCAGCCTCAAGTTCTCAGAGTCGCTACACCGCAGGTAGGGCACACACACACACACACACACACACACTGTACATGACAGACCATTGTGGTATTCTCTGGTCAGTCAGCCACTGTTATCAGGTGCTGCAGGTGTTCAGCAGCTGGAGATACGATGATCGTACACATTTACTTTCACACTTACATGCTAAAGTGTGTGTGTGTGTGTGTGTGTGTGTGTGTGTGTGTGTAAGCTCTGCGTTCAGGAGCTACATTTCCACGGTGCCGTCCAATTTTACAGTTGTGACTGCATTTGTTCCACATTCTTAACCGATTTTAACATTGGATGTAGCATGTTGAATTACCAGAGTCAAGTCGAAGCACTGTGGATTGAATTTGTTGTATGCATTTTCTACAATGAGTGTAGATTGACCAGATGAATCCATGTGATAATCCCTTATCAGTTTCACCTATGGAATCCATTTCAGACAGGAAGGGAGATGTAGATGCAAAATTTACGCTATTTTGGACCTGGACCCTATTTTAAAAAATGACCGGAGTTGCATTTTTAAAGAGGAAATGGAGAAACAAGATATTGTGGAAATGAGCAAGTTTGTGTGTGTGTGTGTGTGTGTGTGTGTGTGTGTGTGTGTGTGTGTGTGTGTGTGTGGATACAAACAAGTTGTGAGACTGGGACACCCTTGTATCGACCTGGTTGGATTGCTTTGACACTTGTGTTGTCTCTCACTCTTTTTGTGATTAAGGAGCTATACAATCAGTGCTAATTGTTTTTTTGTGTGCTAAACACCAGTTAAATGTTTGCTAAATGTTGGCCAAATGTCTAAATGCTGTTCAAACATGGGTTAAATGTTGGTTAAACATTGTGCACAATGCAGTGTTTGCACACACACACACACACACACACACACACACTTTATCTCACTGTGGCTGTCTCTCACTTTCTTTCTCTTGCTCAGACTTGACAAGTTGACTGCATGTTGTTAGTGATGATTATCACGGCTTTGTCCTACATAACGATTTATGATGATGTGATATTGTGAAAGCTATTACATGATTTACTACAAAACACTTTTCTTTTCACCCGTCCCGCTGCTGTTCTTGCTCATCGTCCTTGCGCGCTATCTTTCTAAAGAAAGCTGTTATCTTGGCAGCCATGATATAATCTGAAAGGTTTCAAATATCTGAACAAGCCACATTAATAAAATAAACTCTCATGTGTGGGTGTGAAGTGGTAGTTTCAAGCATGTGTCAAATATTATCAAACCACATCACTCCTCTATAGCTGAACACTATCAAACTACATCACTCCTCTATAGCTGAACACTATCAAACTACATCACTCCTCTATAGCTGAACACTATCAAACTGCATCACTCCTCTATAGCTGAACACTATCAAACTGCATCACTCCTCTATAGCTGAACACTATCAAACTGCAACACTCCTCTATAGCTGAACACTATCAAACTACATCACTCCAAGACAAAATATGTGAATTTTAACATTGCAGTCAATGGCGAGTGTCCTTACATGGTGTCTGCCTCCCCCTTCCTTCCAGTTCCATCCCTCCCCTTCATTTGTATCCATGTGCTGTGCGACTGGACAGAATCTACATGTGTTAAATATAGTTTGTTTGTTTATCCAGTTCAACGGAGATTGACGACATGCTACGAAAGTCAACCAACCTGCTGCTGACCAGAACACTCAGTGGCTGTCTGCAAAACCTCATCAAGAAGCCTCACATAGGACTGACTGAGGTAGGAACACTGCTTCTATTACTGTCATTACTCAAACTAATACAACAAACCCTGTCTAGAAACCTCACACAGGATTAATTGACCCATTATAGTGTGACTCATAGGGTTGACACCAGGCTAACATAGGGTGTTTGAACATTTACTCATTAGTTAAATCTGAAACGAAAACCATTTGTTGCTTGTCAGAAATGAAAGAAAAGCAACGTGATTTTCACCCATTTTCTCATATAAAAAGATATAGATCTCTCTAATGGAGAAAAATAGATTCTATCTCAAGTACTGTTGTCCTCTGACCTCAACCTAATGGTCTAAGTTGATATTAAGTAAAGTCAATGGATTGGATCAATATATTTTAACAGGCAAGCTAATAGGTCTGTTTTCCCACTGAATTATTTAAAATGTGGACATTACTGATATATATACAAGCTGGTGCCTTGAGGTAAATTTTTATACTTGAAATGCTTAGAATCACTGATGCTATTTTGATATTTCAAATCATTATCCTCAATACTATATGGGGCTTTCAGGCAACATAACAAACCCCTCTGGCAGCTATATTGGAGGTCCACAGTTACTAGAGAAATTGCGTTACTTTTGAACCGTGTAATCGAAATATTACCTTAAGCGGGTTACTCCCAGTAATCAGGGTATTGGCGTGCATGTAAACATAACATTTTAATGAACGATCCAGGTGGCATTATGTATTACTTTATTATTCCCATAAATTACTGAGGAGGCATTCCCATCAGATTCCGGAATACATCGTTTACCATGCAGTTTATTAACTTGTCATTTATGAATCAAATACTTTCTACTATCAGACCATTCACTTTTAGCTATAACATGAATGTATTGATCTACACCCATGACGAGTATCTTTTTCAGATCTATCTTTCTTCTTCTACACTGGTTGCTACATACCTGGCGTGACAAAGATCATCTTAAGAATCTTTGCTACTAGTTTGACACATTAGAATATTTGGGACACTGTAAAGGGTTTAGTCATCATGTTTCAGCAGTACTGGAGGATCCTGCAGCCCTAACACTCGTACAAACCTTAACCCTCCCCCTCTTTCTGTAGCTGGTGCAGATCATCATTAACACCACCCACCTGGAGCAGGCCTGCAGGTATCTGGAGGAGTTTATAACAAACATCACCAATGTCTCCCCCGAGACAGTACACACCACAAGACTCTATGGCTTGTCCACCTTCAAGGTAATACATCCATCCATTTGTGTTTTTTTGTCCATCTGTCCATCCATCACATGCGATATCTGAGACACCTGTGATCAGATTATGATGAAACTTGGGGGGGATGATGCGTTTCACCACTGCTTTCCAGCATTATCAAAGTCACACTGATTGGCCCACGGGGGCTGCTATGTTGTTCATTTGTTCTTCTGTCCTGTGAGCGGGACGTGTGTGTGCACGTGCATTGGCATCAGCCACACCAATTTGTTGCAAAATGCTTTAGGAGTCAATACATTCATATTTTTCCAATGGCCTGAAAAAGTAGCTAGATTTGTCGGAAGCCACTTTTGAGAAATAAAGTCACCATCTGAAAAGTTTAAAAGTCAGCAACAGTCGCTGTTTTTAGCCAAGCAAGCAGCACAGTTGGAAGTTCCACCTACACAACCAATGATGGTTGTTGCTTCTGTTTAGCCAAGTTTTTGTCAAAGTTTTGTCATTGACTCGCTGCTGGCCATGTGGCTGTGTTGCACCAGACGTAAAATGATTCTAAGTGAAGTTTTTTCACCCGTTTCCAAGAGGTGTGACCAAGTCAACTTTGCTCGAGTCAAGTCAGTCTCAAGTCTTGAGGCACAAGTCTCAAGTCAAGTCCCAAGTCTAAATGTAGATTACCAAGTCAAGTCAGAACAAATCAAGTCCAGTATCAATTTAAGAAAACTAAAGAAAAGTAAAAGAACAAAGAAAACGAAATATCTAGGACTTTTCAATGCAATATGGTTTTAATAGGATAAAAACTATATTTTTTTAATTTAGCACACTGATAAAACAGAAGTAAAGTGATAAATCAAGGTGATAAACCTTCTCTCCAGGACGCTCGTCATGCTGCAGAGGGGGAGATCTATACCAAACTGAACCAGAAGATCGACGAGTTCATCCAGCTGGCAGACTACGAGTGGGGCATGGCCGAGTCGGACGGCCGCGCCTCCGGATACCTCATGGACCTCATCAACTTCCTGCGCTCCACGTTCCAGGTCTTCACGCACCTGCCGGTGAGTTGGCCCCACCACGCTGACCTTTGACCCCCCCACCCACCGCCGTTTTATGGGAATTGTGGGAAGTTGTGTTCTTTTAAATTTGTTTTTAGATGTTGTTGCTTTTAAGTGGCGTTTTGTTTTACATAGAGGTGGCAGTGTTAATGGTGTTTTTCTGAATGAAAGTAGGGATGTGATTTTTTTTTTTCACCCGTCTGCAAATTTCAGGATTTATTTGAAAACAAACTTTGCATTTTGCAAGTTTTTAATTTTAAATACGATTTTGCATATTTGTTCCCTAACCCTCCCATTGTTTTCTGCTTTTTTTGCGTTATCCTGATCACATCCCTATTAAAATTCATGTCAAGTGTTTGAAAATGTATCGTGATTTATTGTGAATCGTAGTATATAGCAAGTGAAGTGAATATTTCTGTTTTTTTTTATCTATTATTTGAAGTTGAACTGCACCATAGTGTGTGTGTTGGTGATCTGTGCATATGTATTTGTATTCACGTTGTTAATACGTGTTAATAAGACTTAGACTGCTTTTGCATATTGTGACAACATCTTCAAATGAAAACCCTACTCACAAATGTTATGAATGCAAAACCTGATGCAAAGTACAGCGCAGGCCTTCTGACTATTTATGTGACACGCAATGATGACAAGGCAGAGCTTATATAGCACTCTTTCCTCAATTACAGTGTAGTTGGACTATAACAGTAAATAGCAAAATTCAACACCGCTGATGCTGTTTCGACCAATATGCCAAATTAATTGTGTAATTACACCATTATTACAGAAATAAGGAACCTGTAATTACAAAACAGTACTCATGTTTTCTCTAGTCATTAATGGTTTTAAGCCACATTTGGTGATGGCAAAGTGTGAAGGACTTTGTCACGAAACGTGCATAAAAAAAGTTTGCTGCGTGCAAAAAAGTATCAAACCATCTACATCTTCCCACTCTATTTGTATATTAATATGTATCAAATCAAAACACCGGAGTGAAGTGAGTGTGCTTTGGCCTGGATAGCTGGCAACCCCTTAATTTCTCTCTCAGTGGACTGCTTGCCTGCTCTTCTTTCCAACTTCCCTTCTCCTGTCTCAATGAGTTCTACCTTTTTTTTTCTTCTTAAGACTTTTTTCAAGAATGTCTCCTATCTCTCCATCCACAACCCCTGCGATGAAAAGTGCTCTAATCGATTTGTTTTATGATTTGCTACCAATTTTGATTTACTGATTCATTTGACTTCTGTCAAGCATGCTAGATCTCTAGATGAAATCTACCTCCTCCTGTCCATTTATTGTTGCCACACTTCTTTTCTCCTCCTCCTCCTCCTCCTTTCCTCCCTCCTTCCGTCCCCTCCTTCCATTTTTGGTTGGTTTGGGGGTGTCTCTGCTCAGAATAACAACAATGACCATGCGTCGATGTCGGTAAGTATTCCTGCCTGGCCGTCACACCACTGTGCTGCCACAGTACAGGGAGAGGGGAGATGAAAAGCATGCTCATGTCTGACTGTGGAACCTCCACTACTCCAGGCTTGTTGCTTCTTCCTGCACTTGTAGTACACCTGAAGTATATTTTTTTACATTTGCATTATAAGGCATTCAGCTGACACTCTTATTAGTTGTTGCAGCTTTCAACCCTGTGATCTTTTTGAATCCAAGTGAAGTGAAATCTACAGCAATGCCAGGTCAAGCACATTCAATATGTGAGCCTGTTTGCATAAACTCAAAGAATAGCAGCAGTGATCTAGTGTATTTTACAGTCACATTCACTCCTGAGACTCACCCATAATGATACCTAATGACTACTGATTACTACTAAGTGCGTTTTTGTTTTCTAGTGGGTAGGCCTTAATAATCCTTCAGGGCTTTTTAGATCAATTTTCAGTGCAATCATAGGACCGTTCAAAGGAATTCAAAGGTTTAATATGTGTAGTTGTAGTTTCAAATTTTGTTTAGAAATCAGGCAGAATAGCGACTGCGTTGGATAGATCTGTGCCTATGTTTAAAGTCCTTGATAATTATGTCTTACTCAACAATTTTCTGTTTGCATACTTTGGCCCAGTCACCCAATTTTTTTTAAATTAAGCTTGTGATGGATTTTTATCTGTCTCCCTGCTTTGCTCTGTTGAATTTGGAGCTATGAGAGCGCATGGCACCAGGCCGTGGAATGTATGAAAATGGATTCTGGGTAATGCGGTCCCTTTGAGGGCAGTGCTCTAAGTTCACTTCGCCCCCTCAGGATGATCGCACAGTCAGTCAGGTATGAATGTAGGACTTGTTGAGGCTTCTCTTTCTGTATTACACAAAAAGAGAAGCCTCATTAGTTTAAGGTATAGCAAGACGGAACATGGTATTCTCATTCATTTCCCATCTGATTTAAATGTATGCTGTCAGCTTAATGAATTCGGTAAATATTGTAGATTTTTGTTTGTAGGTGTTAGAACCATGACCTCGGAACAACTTTGCACCACTCCCTTGTTTCACAAGCAAGCCTGTTGACCACTACTCCAACTGCATGATGGGATATCTCTCATGAGCCTCGGTGCAAAGCGTCTTTCTCTCCCCTCTCGGCTGTGCTTCCATAGAGGCCTAAGGCAGGGTGTGGCTAGCACCTCTTAAACATCTGAAGCTATATTTTATCTGTCACTTTTCGACAGGTCATCCCCAATCTTCCCCCATTTCTGTTACCTTTCACTGTTTGAGGTTTTTATCTTTCCCCCTTTTTTAATTTGTGGGCTTAATGTAAGTTTTCATTCACAAGGTCAATGATCTTGTCTTATGGAGACTTCCATGGTGTAGATAAGCTATTCTGTAGCCTGCATGAATGAGTTTGATAGGTCTTTATTATATCCTTTTGCTTTCATTTGACGCCGCAGTGCCACATTATGCATCCCAATTTGTGTCCCTCTTTAAGTACGCATTCAATTGCGTGAAGGAAAATGGCACAAGTGAAAGCAACCTTTAGATAAATTGCTTGGAGAACGTGTACGGCCCTGAGTCGGCTACCAGTCCATTTGGAGTCAGCGGGCAGCCTGGTTTGCTCCAAGACATTTGGAGTCAATAGGCTGACTTGCGTGATACCAGCTCATTTGGGGTCAGCGGGCACCCTTGACTGCTGCCACACCATGTATCACTGCTGTCTGTCTGCCAGTCAGTTGTCAGCATGAAGTTGGATGTTACCAGGGATGTTGTGTTGAATGTCCGTGAGATAACACACACATTGACTTTCTTATATCAAGCCTCTTCACTGGGGCTTAAACACCGTTTTAAGACATGCAATCAGTGATTTCTATGTTTCTGACTACAAGAACTGGTTGTATCTTCAGTGGTGTTTTAACAGAAGTTTTGTTATTTCAATAAGAGTGCTGGTTGTGCTTCATCCTTGACATTGGCTTTACCACATCATCCCTGGATTTGAGAGTTGTTGCATGAGTGTGTTTCAGAGTTGTCAGTGGTGATTTGCTGCTCTGATCCCGTGTACAACAAACACTAACTGCAACCTACAGACCCATTCAAAGTCATTCTTAGTTTTTCAAACACTTGAGGTGAGGTTTGATTTGACTCTTTATCCACCACGGAACCGATGGGAATGAGCAAAATTAAGCGCAACCCCAAGTGTTTGAAATGTTCCAAATTCTTATTTGATTTGGGGTCGTGAACACGATGCTGTGGAAGTGCGTGGAGGATTATGGGTGGAGGATTATTCGTGGGTCTTGTGTTCTGCCTTACCTGCATGTGTTGGGCATTCTGTGGTTAGTGTTTCACCTATAATGTGTCAAGAACACACACCTGGGATGTAATAGCATTGTAAATCCTCTCAGATACCTTGCGGTGACAGATTTCCTGGCCCAATTGATTCGTTACCGTAAATGCAAAAAAACATAATTTCACTTACGGTTTTAGGTTTTTAGCACACATTCATTAAAATGAAAGAATTTCTGGTATTTGTGAGGAATTCCAATGCACATTAGCCCAGATCTGGAGCGAAGACAGGCTATACCTGGCTAATCAATGACAGATCATCAGGTACGGTATGTTGGATGCTTTGACTGACTTTGCACCTGTATTCTGCTCTGTTCACCCAGAATCCAAGGTGCAAGCTGACACTTTATTATCTCTCTTTCCCCTCTTGCTATTTATCCCCCCGTATCAATTTTTGCCCCCATATCTTCTTCCCACTTTCTCCCTGCCCATTATCTCCCATACAACACTTCACTCTCCTTTTTGCCTCTTTTTACGCCACTCTCTTAACCCATCTGTCCATCCCATACATCTCTCCTTCTGCCTGTCCCTCCTTCCTTCCTGTCCTACCTACCACCCTCCATTCCTCCCTCTCTCCATCCTTCACCCCCTCCACTACCCCCATATCTCCCCTCTTTCCCTTCCTACTTCCTTCCTACTCTTCGCCCTCGTCCTCATCTTCTCTACACCCTTCCATCCTACCTTCTTTTCCCTTCCATCCCTTCCTTCCCCTGTCCCCCATCCCTCTCCCTGCAGGGTAAAGTGGCCCAGACGGCTTGTATGTCGGCCTGTAAGCATCTGTCCACATCGTTGATGCAGATGCTGCTGGACACAGAGCTAAAACAGATCAGTATGGGGGCCATTCAGCAGTTCAACTTGGACGTCATTCAATGTGAATGTGAGTATTTATCATTCATTGTCATGGTATATCTGCTGTATTTGACAGTCTGGATTCCGACACAGGTCTGTAAAGAATTTCATTAATTTCTAGATCTTAAGAAATGGTACAACAAAGTTTGGAGAATTATGGAAACATATTGTTCATCCAATGCACACTTGACAACACATTTTCACCTCATCTCATATATTATGATATTTCTTGGCAAAATGAGTATCAGCATCAATCATATTAAACACCAACCAAGGAGAAAATATAGTAAGGAGGTAATAGAGAGACAAGTGTGTATCTCAAAAAGACCAGCAGTATCCTATGTGAATGTAATGGCCCTAATGCCCTAGTGGTTAGACTGTCCCATACTGTAACAAAAAGTCCACAGATTCAAGAGTTGAGGTCAGTCACAGCAGTTGAGGAAAACACCAGCCACCTTCCATATGCTGGTAAATTTTGGCTGAAACGGCAAAATGTGTCCTCCTAACCCTAACCAACCATGAAAAGGAGGTTCTACTGTATTCCTAAAATCAAATTGGTTGGTAAATAGTTTTCAGCTTACTCCCCATTTCTCCCTTACGCGCCTGGCCAGGTGCTTCCAGGTGTGTTTGAGTTTAACTACAGCTGTCAGTCAGACAGACGGGGTGTCAGGATACGTGGACGTCAACACACAATCGGCTTTTTTGATTTTCACACCCTCAAGGCCTACTCCCTCATTTCCTCTTGGCACTCACTGCTTTGTTTGTGTGTGTGTGTGTGTGTGTGTGTGTGTGTATGTATGTAAGACAAAGAGAGAGAAAAGGTGAGACTAAATTTCCTCACATTCATTTGGTCACAGGCTGAAAGAAAAGCATGAAGAATCCCTCTTTTTACACAATGGTCTGCAGTGTTGGGGATGTTACTGGGAAAAAAGCAATAAATTGCACGTTACTCATCATTTTTCGTAAAAGTAACAAATGACTTTACTTATTACTCTCTGAGACACAAAATCTCCAACATCGGGGACTGCAGCAAGTATTTTCCATTTTGTTGGTTCGTTTGTGTGTGCTCAAAGCGAAACTTTCTGATCACTAGAGGCCAACAGAAACCACAACAAAGCCACACAGCAAAGCCACTGCACTACAGAGGCTTACCAGTAACATACATTGCAAAACACCGTGCATAAAGGCTAATAACTAAGCTAAACGTACCTACGGAAAAGTGTCGCCCACGCTCACGCTCTGATTACGTCATCAGTTGCAGACGGCAGTTGTAAAAGAGAGAGGAGGAAAAAGAAATTTGACAAGTGATTCGTTAGACTCGGAACTTAACGAATCTGGGTATTTTGCCAACTTGAAAATGGAATCGGCTAACGGAACCCAACAGTAGTTGTGACCCACTGTGGGTCCAATCAGGAGGGTGGGTCATAGAATGAAGGCCAAAAAGGTGTTGAAGGATTCATGAGCTAAATTACACCTCTTGTAGTGGGTTCCATCAGTTTTGGGACCTCTACCTTTGACAATCATTATGAGTCATCCATATCCCAGAGTCAGTGAATTTACTTTCCCACTCGCCCGGGTCTGAGCCAGGCATGAACTGACAGTGTAAATTAAGCAGTTGCCTGTTCAACTCTAGTCTTGAACTACGAGAAGGGTGTGTTTGGTTTGAAGCTCCTTTGTGATTTCCTGCCTCCTCAGTTCATGTCCTTTTTACTTCAGCGGAGCAAATGGATGTGACAGGTGGAAGGTGGAGAGACAAAGAGGAGGATAGCTGAGTTAGAAAGAAAAACAGAATCAAAAAATAAGCGAGAAGTAGGGATAATATAAAACAATGTAAAATATAACTTGAAAAAAGTATAAGAGAGGAACGCTTCTTGGATCTGAGATAGAAGACAGCAAAAAACAGGTGCTCAGTTGTTGGCAGGTACAATACCCAGAAAATATACTTGGGATATTCCTCGCCAGGCACGTAGATACATATGAGAAAATAAAGGCATGAATTCCCCAAGAAAAACCATGGCACTCTGTCTGCAGGTACAAAAATGTAAAAAGCCTTTATTATAATGGATACATATTAAAAACTGCGACCAAGTATCGGCCAAGAACTGGTCTTCGTCAGAGTCAAAGTGAAGACTTACCATATCAGGAAACCAGGGAATCTTCTACTAGCTAGCCAAATGCTACAAACAGTTTAAATTGTAGAGAGAAGTGGAATTGAAAAATCAATCTTCTAGTGCAACTACAATAAAAAGGAGGAGCATCAGCTGGTCTATAAAGTTTATTACCACAGACATTTAAGTGGCAGTTCAAGGACCTTCAATAAATACTACAGTGTCATCAGCATGTAGACGCTTGTCCTTCTGGCTAGCATAAAAAGAGAGATTGCCACTATCTTTCCCTCTCTTGTTAGGGTTTAAACCCTAGCTGCAGGCCTCTTCTCTTACTGCAGTCGACGTCTCTGTGATCTCTGCAGGTTAATCTCACCAATCAGACAGACAGGGAGACGAGGTTTACATGCTAACTAATGGACTGTGCTTCCAGCAAAACCCCTCCCTAGCCGGAGACAAAGTCCTCTCCTGCCCTGGGTGCTTTGAGGAACATTTTTATCTCATAATAATTCTGGAAATCCCTTTTCATGAAGGTCAGGCCTGGGCCATGTCACACAGCATTCATTTCAGTGTGTGTGTGTGTGTGTGTGTGTGTGTGCGCATTGAAAAATGAAGTGGGTCATAAGGCATTCCTTTCAGGGTTTCATTTTACACAGAAACACCTGCAGATTACTTAATATATACTCATCTGCTCTCGCTCTCTCATCTCTCTCTGTCTACATGATGGTAGGATAACTTGTGGAAAAGGGTGTTGGGGGTGGGGGGCTAGTGGGTAGATAGACCATCCCATCACTGTAAGGTCACGGGTTTGATCCTGGCAACAGCCAATGTACATCTATCAATAACCACATGAACACTGAACCCCACTCCTTTTAAGTCACTCTGGAAAAGACAGTTGGTCTTTACTTTGAGCATAGGTGTAGTTTGTTAAGATAAGCAGTAGTAGCAGTAGTGGTAGTAGTAGTAGTAGTAGTAGTAGTAGTAATAGTAATAGTAGTAGTGGTAGTAGTAGTAACAGTAGTAATACACAGATACATAGGGGTAACGTGTCCTTGCCCGCAGGCATCTAGGCAGAATTTGTGTTTGTGTGTGTGTGGGTCAACCAAAGTTCAGTGCTGAGTTAAGTGTTGCAGGGAACCGCAAGGATGTCACAACAAGACAATATCTTATTTCCATTCTATTCTATTCTGTTCTAATGTGATACCGACACTAGTGAATTCCTACAAAGCAACAGAGGGTCTGTTTTATCGTATCATCATAGCACTGACTCCAGGGAATCCATTGTAGAGGCAGTGATGCTTTACTCAAAGGCACGGTTCAAACAACATGATTGAGCATTTTTAGTTTAACTCACATTTGCCTAGGGACAATCAAAGCCCCATTAGTTTTGGAGTTAGAAGCTGGATCACTGGAGGGTTAAACACCACACCACCCCAATCTCATAATGTTCACAGACACAAGACTTTTATGATAATTGCCTCATGTCATAATGATTGTTAAATGTCTGTCTGTCATAGTAATAGTGTATACAACTACCTGTTGATAGCCAAAGTGTATATCAAAGGTCTACACAGCCTTTCATGTTTTCTAGTTTTTATTGCCTTGAAGCCTGAACTGAAAACCCTGAAAACTGTATTTTTTTTCAAACTAATTTGTATATAGTTATCAACAAAATCAAGGTAACAAAGGTGGCGGATATTGATTTGGAACTGGAAATGACTTTGTTAGATGAGGAAGATGAACTAATTTGTCTATCATTATTGAAAAGGAGAAGATTATGTCGGAGTGAACAATTTTGCAACTAGTTTATTAACCCCACTCTGAAAACCTGTAATTGATCTAATTAGAATACTTAATTTGAGGTAAAGGGAAATTAGCTTTGTACATGCTTTGGAATGTGATTAGGTAAATCAACACAATTACAACCCCCTATTATAAGGCATGTGCACACTTACACAACCAAAGTGTTTTTATTTTCCATTTGAATACAGTACATTGTCAGAAATTAATAGCCTTTTGTGCTAGGAGTTAGTATATATAAAGTAATAAATGACTGAAGTCTAGGCTTGGGTGATATCCAAAATTTAATATCGCGATACTGTCCCGCCAAAATAGCGCGATATACGATATTATCACTGTTATTTTCTTATTTTTTTCCAAATTACATCGAATTTCTAGGCTATAATAATTATTATTATTAACAGTCTAGAAATGGAAAACAATGGCCATTTGGTATAATTTGGTGTAATTTGCTCATTCCTGCTATTTCCAGAAAAACGGGCTGATTGTGGAAAAGGGAACCCACTTGAATTAAAAAGACAAATTTTGTAGTATGATTTATTTTTGTTTTTTTTTACTATCTTGCCGCTAGTACATTATAGGTTTATACGTTTCAAAGCTTGTACAATTGTGATCTAAGCAACACATTCGGCCACATTCGATATAACGGGAAGTATTGCGATATTCCCAAAATATTGCGATATTCGATAATATCAAATATCGGCCCAAGCCCACAGATGTCTTACTGCATGTTTGTTTCTTCTTAGTGTTTGCCAGCTCCGAGCCGGTCCCTGGCTTCCAAGGAGACACACTCCAGCTGGCCTTCATCGACCTGCGACAGGTAAACTATCCCACCTAGCTTACTTACCTGTCTCGCTTCACCTGTCTCACACCTCCACCTGCCTTACAGTACCAACCACCTCCCTTTTACTGTTCACCCGTCTCACCTCTGACCTGTTTTTTTTACATTTTATTTGTCTTACCTCTCACCTGGCCCAGTGCTCGTAATTTTCGTGTTTGACTTCTCTCATCCGTTGTTCATGCTACTCATCTTCCCTCTCATCTGTCCACACCTTTGTTGATACTACTGTTACACCGACGGCTGCACTTGTATCACATATTTATCACATATATAAGCTTTCTCCAGCTTCTCTCCTGTTCCACACCTCACCCCTCTAATTTACATATCTGACATCCCATACTCTCACATTCTGTTTATTGTGTCATACTGCCCATTTATTCTTACGTTTCTTACCTCGTCTTACCTTTTCACTTTTCACCTTTCACCTGTCCTAAAGTTCACCTGCCCCAAAAATCTCTCAATCTCTCTCTCTCTTTCTCTCAATATCTCTCTCTCTCTCACACACACACACACACACACACACACACACACACACACACACACACACACACACACACACACACACACACACACACAAACACTCTGTCACCCTCTCTGTAGTAAATGTCGGTGGTATGTGAAGTGTTGATAGGTCTCATTAAGCTCTTAATGTAGCTTGGCTGTTGACCTGTTAATCTGAGCCTGAGGTAGAGGCATGGCTCTGCATCAACAGGTCCAGGTCACATAGAGGGGACCATGCTGAAGTATTTAGTTTAATATGTTAGGCCTATACATGAATTATAAACACATAAGATAATGTATGGAAAGAGTTGAGAGAGATGTATCTGTGACCCCAGTGATCTGCTTTATGCTTTAATTTGGTCTATTTTTCAGCTCTAGGGCTCGGTTCCCTGTGACGCAGTTCATTAGACAAAAATATGTCCACGTTCCCTTTAATGCAGCCTGGCTGGTTGACATGTTAATCCTAGCCTCAGGTATAGGGGTTGTGAGGCATCAACAGGCTGAGGTTACACAGAGGTCGTCCTTTTGGTTTCCCTCTATCTTATGGCTGAAACTGCAGATGGTACCAGAAATATAGGATAGTTCAACTCGAAACGGCTTCGTTTGCATACCACAGTAACCCAGCTATTGTCCATACTCTGGTTAAGGTCTTATTCAGGTTCATCTGTTAACATGAACCTTTGATACCATGCGATTGAGGCTCCCTGTTACCTTGAATAAACCAGTTAACAGAATATTCCCCCTCCCTCTGACTGAGCAATAGTAGCTTACTGCTAAGACAGGGAAAACAAATGATGGTAATAGTAAGTACGATAACACTTTAGATTATGGTTTGCTAGTTAATGTTTAATTATGTAGTTATTGAAATATTAGCTACTCACTACCTCTTAGTCACTATTAAGTAATATGTTGATAATTAAGCACTTACTAATGAATCAAGAACAACATTGTTAACTGACTTTAATTTCTCATTATGACACAGTTTATGTATTACCGCTCTAGTAGCCATTGGTAATTATAATGCTAAGGAATTATGTAGTACGTACGCATATATAAAGAGGTAACATGGAAACATATCCTTTGTTACTTGCCCATTGCGTACTACTCTGTGTGCCCCTCAAGTTTTTTTCTGTTTACTTTCAATTAATGCTACCTAATTAGTGTTTGCTAGCCAGCTATGTTAACTCATCAAAACAATGTAACATTATGAAAGTCAATACCAAAGCAGCGAAAATGCATGATTTGTCTGTTCAAAACTTTGTAGATGCAGACCACTACATAGATGCCCATAATTGGTCAGAATAGAGCGACACATCAACCAAGTTGCTCTAAAAATCACGTAGTTTGAGCTAGTCTTTCCTTTCCGCTGGATCACTGCTTTCCGCTGACAAACCCCTAATGAACAGGAGTCAATGGAGCACAGCTCAGTAGCCAAGTCTCCCAATACAACTCCTTCTATACCACACAATACAAGTCTATGGGACAATAGAAGCCGATGGGCGACGTTCAAAGTGAAGACTCCGAAGTGGATAAAGGGAAGGAAAGGAGAGAGGGATTTCTTGGGTTTCAGAGTGCCACCCTGCCTTATTGTCTGAAGGTAAAGGTGATACCAGGAAGTTTCACAACATAACTCTGTGTCACAGGAGTGATGATTTATCAGACACCCTCCTGTTGGGAAATCGCACATACACACACCTCACTCTCACACACATCCCAGTGAACAAAATAACGGAGACACCTAACAATGTATGAATATCAAGTATCTAATAAGGAGTAAGGCCAACCTTTGCCTTGTCCTGCTGTTTTTTGAGGGATGCGGGAGGCAAAAATCGACTTCCCATAAAGGTCCAGTGATGTTGAGATCTGCCGATTGAAGGATGCCATGGAAGGATCTTGACTTCATCCTGCTGTTCACGAAACCAGCAGTGTGTATGGGGGCATCTTGCACCCTAGGGTGGTCCTGTAAAATGGCCTCATATTCCTTGGCCATTATATGACCATGCAGAGCCATCATCAGACCTAATGACTCTCAGTAGATGTTTTGCAGTGTTGATTTACAGTTAAACAGGATATATTTACCAGGTCACTGTTCTGGTGTGAAAAGGGTATCACACACACACACACACACACACACACACGCAAACACACACATATCTTTCTATTTCACACACACAAACATATATGCGCTTTATGCCTATACCTCATTTGTCCCTACAGATCTGGTGATATACTTGTGACTGCTTAGCACCTTTCCATTTCTCTCTCCATCTCACTATTTTGCAATTCAGTTGCTCTGTTATTATGAGCAATCATCAATGTTTATAATATTTTTCTCTCTTGCTCTCTTCCCCTCTCTCTCTGACTCTGTCCATCTTTGTTCGCTCTCTCTCTCTCTCTCTCTCTCTCTCTCTCTCTCTCTCTCTCTCTCTCTGTGATGCCAAAAAAGCTCAGTGTTTTTGTCTCGGCAGTGTTTACTACTTCACCATTATGATAACATGACTCGGCTTGCCCAGCAGAACCCTCCTGGATTACATTGTCTGGTCTAGACTATTATCTTCACTGTTTGGTCTGGTCTGTCAAAATTAATGCGATGATAGAATGGAGGGATGTGAATGAAAATCCCCCCCCCCCCGGTCGCAGAGAAATGGCTTGTCTACTGCCACATGCAAGCTATGACTTCAGCTTCCATAAAAAGTCTTCCTTGTCTTTGTGGCTTCTTTACCTGGCACCTCATGCATGGCCATTCTAGGGACACAGGACTATTTTTTCCAAAGCCACTCTTTGAATGTTTGAATGTGACATGTAAATGCAGTTGAGAAATCAAGTGTCAAGGTAGGTAGCCTATAGATGTTTTTGTGCCACTTCAACTGGTGGCATAATAGTTAAAGCTCAAACAACTTGTCAGTAAAGCACCAAGCTGATATTATGCACAAATGCAAGGTTTTATCCTGAAATTTCATAGATGTCAAACTCACTGGCACCCATTTATTACCTCCACCACGGAGGGAATGTTTTCACCTCCGTCTGTCCGTCCGTTAGCAGGATATCTCTAAAAGTTGGGCACGAATTTGCACAAAACTTGGTATGAAGGTTGGTTCTGGGCCAAGGAAGAACTGATTAACTTTTCTTGTCGATTGGCCCAAAGGGGGCATGGTGGTGGGTGTGGCATATCACCAAAAGGTGCGTAACTTCCTTGCAGGGTGTTGTCAGACATGGCGGAGGCCTGTGCTCTACTGAGCACATTTTCTAGTTCCTGCCTTCACGTCTTCATGCTCTGCTGGTTTGACGGAGAGAAGTACGTCATTCATTCCTGTGGAGTATTTTGATGGACAGGAACGGATTAGCGCCCCTAGCAGCCGTCGGTTGTGCTGGCCAACTAATGACGGATACTAGCGATGTTTTTTTCAATTCACGACCGCTGATCCGACACATAAACATTTTCATTTTCATTTTCATACACCTTCACCTGCACGTCACTAACGGATACTGTGGAATTAAGTCTGCGTTGTTAACGGAACGTCAAAATTCCCGGAAGTGACAAACAGATAGATCTGAGCGCTGGTGTATGGGATAGCAAATTGTAAACAAAATGTCTCTACAACATATAAGACAACAGAAAATATTTTTTACATCTGTTTTAAAGAGTAAAACCCCAAGCCAGGTGATGTCACCACCTGTTGTACTCTATAGAAGGTGACATCACCTGGCACCAAAGATCAGCCAATAGCAGATGGCCAGTTCAGTACCCTACTTTTTACCATTAGATATCAGACTTCACCACAGATGTGGGTTTGGGGTTTAGTTACTCTTTAACAAGAAAATGTTTGTTGTTACCATATTGGTTCATAGTGACAATATTATTCTGATTTTTTTTTTGCAGTTTTAATTTTCCATATCTTCCTCCATTTAATTACATTGACTGAATAGCAAGTTCCGGACAGTAATGTAGCGATAGCTAAAAAGGCGGGTTAACCATGAACTCCCAACTCCCAACGGTTTTAATTCATTCTTTTAAGACCCTACTGTAATGTCACTTAAATCAGTTTGGTACGATTTCCCTCTCAGTGGGTAAAGTGAGTTCGGGCGTCCTCTGCATGCCTGTTCATGGCCCCTCAATTAGCTCCAGGTGAGAATAATGGCATTAGTGCTAAGCCGATCTCCCTCTCTCTCTCTCTCTCTCTGTCTCTCTCTCAATCAGCTGAATAATGGCATTAGCACTAAGCTGTTCTTTCACTACGCCTCAACACGACCCAAACACCCAGCTGTTTCACCCTATGACATTAGCATACACTGAGAAGCTTGTGTGTTTGTGTGTGTGTGTGTGTGCAAAGGATAATCTCCATTAGGTTAACTAGGGGTCGTGGGGGGCTGGAGGGAGGGGGCGCTCATTTTAAATGTTCCTGTTCACACTTAACACTCATCATTTCGCAGTAGAACCCCCCCCACCACCACCACCACTTATCTTAGTCTCTCTCTTGCTCTCTCTCTCTGTTATTTTAAAGTGAGGTTCTGTTGTTTGTCTGAAGATGAAATACTGACCATTTTGTTCTCTTATATGTGTGTGTGTGTGTGTGTGTGTGTGTGTGTGTGTGTGCAGCTCCTGGACCTATTCATGGTGTGGGACTGGTCAACCTACCTGGCAGACTATGGCCAGCCGACCTCCAAATACCTGAGAGTGAACCCAGCCACGGCCCTGGCTCTGCTGGAGAAGTGAGTGCATCTTATAATGTACACACTGCTAGAGAAGTGAATATATATTTCACCACCACCAACAGAAATGAGTGTATTTGCTGCAGGGTATCCATGGGTCCTTTAAAAGTCTGAAAAAGCCTTAAATGATTTACATTTAAGGCCTTTAAATCCACTTATTGAGGTCTTATATTTTCACCATGTAATGCCAGGTTTCTTTGTGCTGCATGTCCACTCGTAGATTAATCCAGAACAGGGTTAGTGGTACAATCTGTATCCTATCTGATTTACTAAACACAGTTGGACTTCATGTCCCTTAACAATTAATTTCCAAGTGCCCTTTTTCTTATTCTGCCCATTTATAGTTTCACAACTTTACTAGCTATGTTCAATCAGAAAGAGGCTGGTTTGTCTTTAATGTCTTAAATGTGGCTTTCTGAAACCTGCAGATACTCTGGTCTAATTACCCTCCACAGGCAGGTCAAAGGTCAGGCTCAGTTACAGAGCAGCACCCCCAAAGCTAGTAGGGATTCAAACACTCAACCAATACTGCCATAGTTGTTTTAACATATTAACATTTTAACCATTGATTAACCTTCTTCAGCTTTCACTCTGAAGCACTAAATGGCCCATATGTTTAGATAAAAAAAAATATGAAGAATATCCTATATGTAAGTATATGTAAATATAACATTTTACAAATATAAAAATATCGCTATGTATTCAGTATGAAATAAGTGGAACCATTCTAAAAGTATCTGTATGCAGTATATAGTAACGAGAAACAAGAGAATCAACAGAAATAATGATTTGAGGTCTATTGAAAAATTTTATCATATCACCCAGCCCTATATTATCACATCAGCTCTCACATACAATTTCAACTGGGAAGTATTAATTACATACTCCTACATATAACTCCTGACTGTAAATGTGGCTGATTTGTTTCCCTGCTCTCTCGCCGGTTTGGTGTCACCTCTGCTCCTCTTCCTCTCTCGTCCCTCTGATTCTTCTTCTCTCTTCTCTTTTCCTGCCTGCTGGTGTGTGCTGCTAACTGCTACCATACAGAGTCTACAGGGGGTAGGTGCTGCTTCCTCACTGGTTTCCTTTGGTCGTTTACAGGCATGCGCTGATGATATTTTCCTCTTTGGTCTGTGATGCTTTATAGCACAGGAAACCAGGCAGGGCTGTGACAGTTTACTGATGTCACCTTCAGCTGCAATTTAGGGTCGCCAACATGCAAGGTTACCTAGTGGAGCTTTAAATTCATAGTCTAGATCAGTGGTTCTCAACATGGGGTCTGGGGACCACCAGGAGTCCTTGAGGGTGTCCTCACCAAATTGATGAATTGTTAAACCTCACCATTATTCCATTTACAAGAAGTTAACACAATTAGAGAATGTAGAAGAATGACTATTTTGATCATAGTTCCACTGTTATCTCTCTACCTACAATGCAGATAGTCATGGAATTCTGGACAAAATCATATCTAACAATAAAAATATTCTCAGATTTGGGTCCAAGAGACAAAATCTCATCAAATTGGTGTCTGTGGCCCTAATGTGGACTAAATTAGGCTCCTTGATATGAAAAAGGTTGAGAATCACTGATCTAGATCATAGTAAGTAGTAATTGATTTTTGTTTCTATTGTTTCTTTGCCTTATGATGATCACTGACTGGAGGTTGTAGTTTACCTTTTTATTTACCACTACATCCGTGTGAATAATAATCATTGTCTTCCATCTTTTTAGCAATAGCAAAAGCCAGCAGAAAGTAATAAGCACTGTTTAATCACACTTTGAAATCTTGCTTAAATTCAACAACACTTTTTCACTCCCTCTTCTCTCCCTCTCTTTCTCTCTCTTCCTCTCTCTCCAGAATGAAAGACACCAGTAAGAAGAACAACATCTTCTCTCAGTTCAGGAAGAACGACAGAGACAAACAGAAGCTGATAGAGACTGTGGTCAAACAGCTGAGGAGCCTCGTCAACGGCATGTCCTCCTAGACACACACACACACGCATACACATAGATACATGCACACACACACACATAAATACAGGAGTGAAATGTATGGACATCAGCATGTCATACACAGATATAAAGGATGGACATGTAGGATGGAACATGCATGCACACACACACACACACACACACACACACACACAAGAGGAGGGGAACCATGACAACATGACAAAGACATACAGAACAGCCACACAGGGAAATCACACACACACACATGCACAGAAAAGGGAACGATAGACAGCATACACACACAGGGCAAACACACACATCAGATTAAGGCACAACACACACACACTGTACAAGGCATGCAGGGAACACACTCCTAGCAAACACAACACACACACACACACACATCTTCTCCTTACAGTTATACATGACTGAATACTCAATGTAAATAACACACACACAATCCTACTAAACAGTTTACTGAAATGTTAAAAAGGAATGAGCAGTAAAATGTTTTTAATGTATTTTTAATGGCTATGATAAGACAAAGTATGTTTTGTACATTTGTGAGAGTGCAATGATTGTAGCGCTGCAGAGGGAGGCGGGGACAGCAAAGGGCATGACAGTCACAAGTAGTGGGACAGTGAGGTCAAAGGTCAATGCTTACTCTTGGCTTGGACTCACTTTAAAACAAGGCACCACAGGTGAATGGGAGAAACCATTTCCCCTCATCCTGTCAGAATGACATCTTATATCTTGAATATATACACAAATACAAACACTTCAATTCAAATTGGCTAGTATTTCATAAAAATGCATGAATTTGCATAACAGAACACTTTTGTTCCTCACTGGATGAAGTCAGAGAGCATTTGCCTGTTTCATTCTGATGAACAACTAAATAGTTGGTAATTTACAGAAGGATTTGTGATTTTTTTTTTTTTTAAGTATTTAGTTTTTATGTATATGGCGAAAATCTCAGTCTCAATCTCTCCTCTTCTTGCTATTTTTTAATTTAAAATACCTCATAAAATAAAAATGGCAAAACCTGTGTAAATTACCAGCTGTTTTGTTAAGAAGCAGCATGTAAAATTTGGCAGCCATATGTACAAGTTGAGTTTAAAAAGAGGGGGTTTCATACAGGTTATGTTATTTTGAGAAAATGGCCAATAAGGTTTTTTGGATCTAAAAACATATAAATTACGTATTTCTAATTGTTTTGGATTATTGTTTTGTAGATTTTACAAAATGACAGTAGTTATAGAAGCAAGATATTATAATATGCCCAGCCCAAATTTCCATTTTCACCTGTGGTGCCTCGCCTTAACATGGATCTCATATTAAAAGGTGAATAGCTCAGTCAAAGAGGGGGAATATTCTGTTAACTGGTTTATTCAAGCTAACAGGGAGACTCAATCACATGGTATCAAAGGTTCATGGAAACAAATGAATAAGACCTTAACCAGAGTATGACCAGTAGCCGGGTTGGCTGGCATATAAATGTAGCCAATGATAGCAACAAGAAAGACCAAATTAAACTCATTGTCCCAGTACTTACATATTGTCATGTATGTACGTATGTATGTATGCAAAAACTCACTGTTAAAGAGTAAAAGCGGTGATGGATGGATGGATAGATAAATGGACGAATGGATGATGACGTCTAGAAAGACTGATGTTCATAAAAAAAAAAGGTGGAGGTTTTGTCCAACTTCTTGGTGGCTTTGCTTGCTGTTTGTCATTTTTTTCTCTGCCTCACATTTTGCATCGTAGTCGTTTAGCCGACGCCGTTATACAGAGAGATTCATGACTGAGCAGGTAGGGGTTCAGCGGGATTAAAACTGTGACTTTCTTGTTACAGCACAGTCTCTCTAACCGCTAGTCCACCTCGCTGAATTGTGGGTAATGCAATCGTGTGGGCAGCTTTGTGAAATGCGGGTAGTCTTAAAGATCATATCAGCTGTGGGTATTTTGTTAGCCTGTTGCATGACAGGTAAAGGTTTAAATTGGAGAGAGAAACGGCAAGCTGCCAAGCTCACCAAGGCTTTGGGTAAAAAAAAAAACTCACCAAGGATGTTTGATTGTTAGAGAGAGATTCCACACAATGCAATACAGGTTGGAGCTGATTCACTGTACATAGACACTCTATGTCTGGAAACCCATGGTCTAACACTACAGAGAGAGAATATACCATAGAATCATGATGAGATAGGAGCAATAGGTACTGTGGAACATCTGTGGAATACACACCATAGAACGATAACGAATCAGATACTGATACTGGTGTGAATGGGCTGAGGTTGCCTCTGATTGCTGATCCAGGGTCTGTTTTCTAATATCTCCAGACTCCCACTATAGGTCAAGGATGCTAACAATGCTAATGCGCACTGTGGCCACACAGCCAGAAGGTCGCCGGGTCGATTCTCAGTCTTTTCTGTGCGGAGTTGTGTGTTCTCCTGGGTTTCCTCCCATAGTCAGGTGGATTGGAGACTCTAAATTGTCCATTGGTATGAATGTGAGAGTCTGTCTATCTCTGTTATGCCGCGTTCATGTCATATCAGAAGAAGTAGGAGGACAGGATGGCATTCCATTGCGAAAATTTGGAAACATTCATGTGTTTACCTCATTGGAACACCCACATCCAAGATGGCAATTGTTTCTAACAGATCACTTTAAAGTCAACCACAAACAAATTACAGCAGACATTGCTTGCTTTTGTAGATTTGATTGTATTAGTGTGAATATAACTGATCATTTAGATTTTTGCCGCCCGTGTTGACACACTTATGCAATTCATGATGCCAAGTGGGAAATATTGGAGCCTACAAAAACTTCCCACATGTCCTACTTGTAATTACCACTAGGAGGCTGTTTTTCCCCAGTCGGCAGCTTGTATTTATGGTGAATCTGACATGACGTGAACGCAGCATTAGCCGTGATAGCTGGCGACCTGTGCAGAGTATCTCCCTGCCTTCTGCCCAAGCATGCTGGAATAGGCTTCTAACCCCCATGACCCTGAGAAGGATTAGGTAGGGAGAGAAAATTAATGAATGAAGTGGAAGCTGGCCTCAAGTCAGCAGTCTGGGGCAACTTCACCCCTAAGTAAAAGAGTGCCACTGCAATTAATGATCCTCTCTGGACATGAATGTCACCATAGGAATCAGTTAAATAATCTGAAATGTGCGCAAACTGCCTATCTGCTATCGTACAAAGCCTGTGAAAATTGAGACAGTGATGTGTCTGGTTGGAACAACGTTGGTATCATTAGCTTATTGAACATTATGTCACAATGCGTTGGGATTGGTTGGGGTTTTGCTGATTGTAATGGTACAGCCTTTTCTAGATAGATGGCTCTGGAACCGTGGGCTTGTTCAAGCAAAAGCCTCCAAGGAACTGAAGAGGATTTAACAAACAGTCAACACAGGCTTGACTCTAGAAATTTGTTGAAGTGTCAAAATGGACGTCGCATGAAATGATCCCAATTCCCTCTCTGTAAATCATGTCAAGAGTAGGGTAAGCACATTATACCCTTAAAGCTAACTGCAGTCTTATCATGTATAACCCACCCAAACTACTTGATTATTTCTTACAAGAAAGCAACCCCCGAATTGGGAATTTTATGTCATTAGTCATTATTTATATATGTATGTATATATATATATATATATATACATATATATAGCTATATAACAATTCAGTAACTTGCATCCCCAATTCTGTATTTTTGTTCCTCAGGGTAAAGTGAAGCTTTAGAATCTCATACTTAATATATTTTCCACAAAACGCAGCAATAATGAATCGGTTCATTTACAGCCTTGCTAGCAGGCTGACGCTTACCAAGTACCTACGGATGACTCCTAATGAAAAACATTTTATAATCGGACTGTTTCTATTCTGTTATTTTTTGGGTTTGTGCTATACTTTCAGCAGGCATTTTGCACTGAAGAATATTATTTAAGATTTATTTTTTCTTGATTAGTTTTTTGTTTGTTTTTTTGCCTTTTTTAAATAGTTGCTTGTAAATGCCATTGTACATACTGCATATTTTGTAAAGAAAATATTACCGCAGTTTGTCTGCTACAAACGAAACGGGAGGTTGACACTGTGATATGCGCCTCCTTCGACACCTAAAACAAATGTGTAATTAATAAGACTTTGAATTTCAGTTTGTTGCTTACTTAGCAAACACCGTCAGTACAATGCGAGGAGCTAGGCGAGTTAAGATTTGTTACCTTCTCTCCACTCGCTCGCATGGTTGAAATGGAAATACTACATACTAGCATAGACCCCTTACAACATTCCAGTATGAACTATCTACAACAAGAATGGTCCTAAAGATTTCAACTTAACTGTTCAAGGAAGACGTCCTCCAAAATAAAGGACAATTCCTGTTTTTTGTTAGTTTGTTTTGTGTTTTCATGTGGTAGTCAGATGGTTCTTTGACCTGAGAGTAGACTATGGACAAGGTGGAATCTGAACGGGTTGTTCTCTCTGGTATACACAAAACAAATTTAGCCACAACGAATGCTAAATGAATGGAAGCTTTGGAGACAACAGCTACGTGCATTCTGATTGCATCCAGGCCATAGACTACCATCAGGCCAGTGGGACTCCTGGCTATCATGTAAAAAAAAAAACCATGAAATTACCTGATAAAGCAAGATTTCACTTTGGTAGAACATTTTCACATTTCACTGCATACACCTATATGGGAGTTCAAGAATACTTGATACACATTTACAAAGGTAATATGGTTTCATTTAGTGTCCGCAGTCATACTTTCCAAGAAGAAAGACATTTTTGCATGTTAATATTGGAATAGACTCTTTGCAGAAGCGTTCTAAATCTTTAAAATAAAAAAGTGCTAAGAAAAAATAGCAATTATAGTCAAAGTTCAGGGAAGTAACATTATAGTCATGCTAATGCCATAGGCTTAGTTACCAATCTTGCTAGCTAGCAAGGCTAGGAAACGCTAGGTTAAAATCCGTGACGCTTCTTCTCTAAGTAACAAAAGCAGTATGCTAGCAATCATTGAGACATTTCTTTCTCTAAAGTTGAGAAAGATTTCTTGTTGACTCTTACTTGGATAGCAAGCCTTATATTTGGAAAGCTACAGCTAGTTAAAATGACTCACTAGATATGAACCGATCAGAGCACACCCTGTACTGATTTGTGCCTGCCTTGACATCTTTGCGATTGATTGAGGCTATCCATAGTCGTTTTCTTTTTTCTAATCTTTTCTTTCACTGATTTTTGGAAGTCTATAAAATGATTTATTCGCTATTTTTCCAGCCTTATTGGAACAACCAACCACACAACAAAGGTTGACCATGGTCCGACTATAGGTACTGCTGGACTTAAGTTGTGGTCTCCCCACATGGGTGCTAGAGGGCTCTAGAATGCTTCTGCAAAGCCTCTATTATCAATATTAAGAGATGGGGAGGAAGGCCTGAATATCGATGGATTCCGAGGCCAGTTTATGTTGGAGGTTGACTGCTCCTGATTCCTATGGAGGTGCCGAGATGTGTAAATGATCCACACAAGTGAAATCTCCCTCTAGTCTAAGGGTTTTCTGTGCACAGCAACACTTACCTGTGAGTTTGTACTATTGAGTGGAGGGGTAACTGGTTGGTCTGGTAGGGAGGGATGGCTCATTCAGCTCTCCCTCTCCTGCTAAGCCTTGCCTCATGCCCATTTTTATGTTCATTATGTAATGTGTCATATCATCTCGTGAGATGACACAAGAATAAAAAAAAAAAACAACTGTGCTGGTGAGAGCAGGAGACTCTGATTCACATACAGAGGATCTGCAGCGAACAAGGAGACTCAAGCAGTCTGTGGCTATTTTACAGTATTTTTCTTTGGAAGGTAAAGTGTTGCCATCAAAAACAACCCATAATCGATTCACTTCCTTAAAGCCTTTAGAACTGTCTCCTGGTTTAATGGCACTAATCAAGATTTTACAAAAACATTGCTTTAAGAACTTTGTACCGGTCTTCTTGTGTGCCGGGGATCCTTTTTAAGTGAATAAAAACAAACTTAATCAGTTTTTCTTGCCTTCCACAGAGGAGAGAAAAGTCAATTTTGAAATTGGAGTGAATCCTTGCTTTACCTTTGTTATGTTTCTGAATAAGACACCCCTAAATGAGATGTTTTCCTGAATCTGTTTTTATTTTGTGTGCTGTAATAAAAAAAAAATGTTCATTCAATAATCACGTTTTCCTTGTCTGCTTGTGAAGTAAAGATAGGGTGGATCTCAATTATTGGCAATGGGACGTTGTTCTCTGTTGCAGCCCGACTTCCTGATTTAAGCCGATTTTTACACAATAATCTTCTGTCTTTTACATAAAAACTTTTATCCCTCTAAAATCCACAGTGAAGACTTGTGGCAAAACTGCAAAAACAGTGCTAGTCTTTGGTCTATAAAAGGAAGCAGGTAACATTTAATTTAATTGCTCTGAACTACATTATAATACTTTTAATAGTTATGCCCTACATTTTATTACTTTTGTTACAATTTTGTTATGCGCCTCCTTATATTACTTTTATTGTTATGCGCAACCTTTTTTCACTTTTACTAACTGCGATGCACTACCTTTTGTTGTTTTTACTAATTGTCATGCCCTACCTTTTGTTTTTTTGCTAATTGTTATCTGCTACCTTTTGTTACTTTTACTAATTGTTATGCGCTACCTTTTATAACTTTTACTGAATGTTATCCACTACCTTTTATTACTTTTATTGTTATGCGCTACCTGTTAATTGTTTCACTTGAAGCAATATTCCACTTAGTTTTAACATGGGGGTTATTCAGCACTTGACCACCATGAAAACCAGAATATAAACTAATCACCAAGATCAGATGCAGCTGGACAAGTTTGTTGCGTTCAGATTTTTACTTCCCATTCATTTGAATGAGGCCACAAAAATAGACTGAAAACCGACATTTAACACATTGGTGAACAGATTTAACAACAGATCCTGCTACTGTGATTTTCAACTGACTGTGGGTCCAACGTTTTAGAACATAATTTTGCCAAATAGCATTTTTACTACTCAGAAGAGAACATAGCGGAGGGATACCATTTAGGAGAGAGAGTTCCTGTTTGGGAGACTGGATCTACTTTTATTTTTAAATACTAATTTTAGTGTAAAGCAAGAATAGAAATGCAAAATGATGAAGGACCAAGGACTGCTTTATTTATTTAAAAACAGGATCTGTTGTTGAATCTGTTCACCAACGTGTTAAATGTCAGTTTTCAGTCTATTTTCGTGGCTTCATTCAAATGAATGGGAAGTAAAAATCCGAACACTACAAACTCGTCCAGCTGCATCTGATCTCGGTGATTAGTTTATATTCTGGTTTTCAAGGCGGTCAAGTGCCGAATAACCCCCATGTTAAAACTAAGTGGAATGTGGCTTTAAAGTGATGTTAAACTTTGGTAGCATCTTGGGTTGTGTAGCTTCCTCCATGATAAAACCCCAAACTCTGTGATTCTCTGTTATCTGTTGCTCCGGTAGAGGAGACTAGAGAATTGTGTTTTTTTTTCTCTCTCCATTCACTGCCATTGTATGGAGGAACAGTCTGAAAATCACTTCTAGCACATAAGTGAACGCAAACAAAGCAAATTATGACAATATATAAAAAACTAGTCCAGTGGCTGAATTGTGTTTAAGTGAATTGCATTTTGAACAAGTGTAACAGAGAAATCCAGTCTGAGGAAACTTTTGCCGATGGTACGAAGAAAATTGTACGTTTACAAATAACTGTGAAGAGGCAAATAATTGTGACTATGGATCAGTCTCCATGCATCAATCCGCTCATTTGTCCGTCACGCTCGATATTTCACACGGCACTGATCTGATTTTGGCAAAACGTGTTGGAATGATGCGTCCGAACACTGTGCTCTAGCACTTCAACATGACACAATGTCCCAAGCGGGGCGCTAAAAGTACAGGTCAAAACACGGTGACATATTTGTTACTGATTGACCCAGAGGGGGACTGCATTGGTGGGGGTGGCGGGGGGGCATGTTTTACACTTTGTGAAAATTCTCCATGTTGGATTTTCAAAGCCACCAGGTCACAGTGTGGAAACAAAGGGGCACAGAGATGGCGCCTCCATCTTTATCCAGCCTGAACTGCTGAACTGTACAGCCAAGGTCACCATCTAGATAAGAGGTCTCTCTCTCTCACATACACACACACACAAAACCATCATGCGCGATGCGAAGGTCCTCTGTCATCTTGCATCTCGTTCGCCCTCCCTCCCTCTCTTGCACCCCACACACACACACGCACACACAGATTGGGAAAACAGCTAGTGAACTTTGCCCTGGGTCAGTGTTTGAATGCCGGGTCACACCAGGATCCTTGTCGCCGGAGATGTAATGAGGCGAGAGACGTTTGGAGAACTCTATTATCAACTGGGTACCGGCCACCCTGCCGACGCCACACACACACACACACACACACACACACACACACAAACATGCCTATTGCCCTCGGAGGTTCACTGTGTTCTCTGGACTGTATTGTCTTGTCACATCGTGCCACTAGTCTCATTTAACATTGTCACCTTTATTCTACATAGGGTTACAGCATGTAGATAGACCTGGTCATGTGAGTGCCATCCTCTATATATGCTGTAATCATTCACAAATTGTCTTTCTCACACTCACATATTCCTCTTTTTGTTATATATTGCATCTGTATTATATTTGTGTATGTGTATATGTATATATTATAATTTTGAGTAATTCTACACCTTTTCATCATGCACAAATCTCATATAATCTTTGTCTTAGTAAATTCTGCTATTATTGACACTACTGTTATTTTACACATCCTGTTTTTAACACATTTTCACACATTTTCATTCATACATTTCTACTTAATATCTGTGTATGTTTAGAAAATCCACATTTGCTCTGTTCTTATTTATATCCTGTTCTTTCTTCTTTTTTCTTTTTCTTTTTACTGTATCCATTTTCCCCAAATGGGTCAAGATGTGCAGAAGATGCTTGTTACCTTCTGAAGTTCAACCACTCTTTATCTTTCCACGTCATCATACCCTTTGAATACATGCGCACACACACACTTGCATATAATTCCATTTGTAAGTCAAAGTTGAAATATGACTGTTTTCATCTTTGCTCTTTCTCTTTCATCCCATCCATCCATCCATCTCTCTGTATCCCTCTTTCCTTCATCCCTCTCCTCTCATTTAGGACTTTACAAGAAATTTGCTTCCTTAATATGATGTATTTCCTGCTGAAACAGGATATTGGAGCAGGATATAACGCGGGGAAGGATTATTTACAAGTATCCAATGAGATATCAGTTAGGGAGAGAAAGGCAGTTTTGATTGGTTTTATTGGTTTATTGGCCACTGCAGCAGCAACTAGTAATAGAATACAGCAAAGAAGAATAGAATATATATGAATTTAGCAAAGCCGGAATATATATACATACTGTACACAAATGTACACAATGTTAAGTAGAATGTATGGATGAAACGTATGAGAAGGTCTGGATTACAGCATTAAGATGGTGTGCAAAATAACAGCAGTAGAATTTACTGAGATAAAGATTGAACTCAGAATATGTATGTGAAAATATACCAAAAATATGAAAAATGTGCTCTATATGTTAAATATTAAATATTTCCTCAGATGAGAAGAAAATGAAAAAAATGTAAAGGTTATTTTTCACGATGGTCCTGAAAAATCATGTCCCCCAAACTGGCCAGAATGATCAGATGTTATGGAGCAGAACTATATGAGATGATATTTTCAGAATAAAGCTGCCAACAGCTGTTTTTTTTCGCTGATTTCAAGATCTTTAATTTTGTGTTCATGCCAAAAAATTTCAAATCTTCTGTTTTTCTCTCTGATTTTATTCTTGCCACAGTGGAAAAGCCTCTGAAACAACAATAATAAAAATAGAAAAAATGTTGATGCATACTTATGCAGAATCTGATCAAAATGTCTCATTAGAATCAGGTCAGGTTAAGAGCTTCCCATAGACAACCAGTGTAGTATTGATCAATTATACAATCAATCAAACTGCATCATATCCATCATATCAAGTGGACCAGATCCCATTTTTTAATAAAAGATCAACATCAACCCCATATAACAGTGTAACCATACATTGCACATTTGTAGTGACCGGTAATGTGTGGGGGGAAATGATTTAGTTAAAAGAGTGTGGCCCCTGAATCACATTTTGCACTCCTGTGTAAATGCAGTTGAGGAGGTGGGGAGAGGATTTCCTTCCTGCATGTCAATTGGAGTGAGAAGTTTTTTAGTGCGGGGATCAAACACTTTGACGGGGCAGTAAACAGCTTTCCATTCAGGTCAACAATACAGCAGGCAGACAGAGGCGGAGGAGGGACCAGATACCACCACTGGTTTTATATGGACTGTTTGTATCTAGGTAGCTAGCTAGATTAGCCTGCTACAGTTGGGGTCAGTTTTCAATATATGGAGTCAGTATTAGCATGCTTGCGGCTGTCAGTCTAATGCCAAAGCCAATGAACCCTCTGCCTTCAACCAGGTAAATATTATGTATACTCAAACATATTAACATTAGAAGATGGTTACACTCTCTTTCTGTTCAGGGTCAGACTGAGGCTGAATCTTACTTCCTACTACACAGTACACTGCGAAACCAAACCCCTTAATTTTATCCCTGAAATGTCCTAACATAGCTTTAAAAAAAGAAAGGTTAGCATCATGGGGTTTTAAGAGATTTATTCATGAGTTGGTTCAGGGAGACACTAATTAAGGGATTTGTCATGCCTTTTGTGCAGGTTTACAGGGTTATTAATGAGTTATTCTTGGAAAGTTCCTGTCTCCCTTAATTTTACATTGAATTTTACATGGATTTTAAGGGGTGTTTAAGGTGGTTTTGATAGGGTCTCCTCTATTAATAACTCCCTTAACTCATTTTAAGGGGCTTTTGCATGAATAAAGGGGTGAATTCATGTAAATGTGAGGTTATTTTAAGGGATTACTGGTTCGTAGAGGTAAGAGTTAAGACATAAGAGTGACTTGTGAGAAGTTATTGTTGTCACACATGGACAGAACGGGTAGTACAGTAGCCTATATTGTCACTGTAGTAGGCTAATGTTACACAGTAGCCTTGCCATAGTAGGCTTATATAGCCTAATATTTTACACTATATTGTCATTGGAGAGTTAATCTGTTCTTTAATTAGGCTATTATTCCTCTGTAGTGACGTGAATTCATTTTTATATTTGGCAACGTATGGAATAACGGCGTCATGATGATAAAGCCCCGTTGAATTGAATGCATATACAGAGAGAGAGAAAAACGGAGACACTGACCTCGCGCTGAACCAGGAGCCTCGCGCTCCACTGACCTCCTCCCGGCGGGAACGCACGTCACTCTCCAGACAGTAAAACTACAAATCCCAGCGGGCAGAGCGGAGCTGCCGTTCGCCAGCATTGTACGTATCTCTTCCTTGTTTGTAGTCAAGTAAATCGGTCTAAATTGTCTAAATACAGTTATACTCACATAGTTAAGACTTCTTTGGTAGGAAGACGCATGGGAAAATGTGAATAGTAACTCATTATGTTGGAATTCTGTTCAGTTCAGGCCAATTCAATTCAGCAGTGCTTTATTGGCATGGCACATGATTCCATAGTATTCACTACAGAACGCTAATCAATAAATCTATCTATAAATTATCTACAGAGTCATTCCTCATTCAATATTGCTGTCCATTTCCCGTCCTGGTTGATAACTAATAATTTTGCAGCTAAACTTGCACATGCTCTTTTCATGTTCATTTTTTCATAGATTCATCAATAAATTTACTCCCAATAGTCATGTTTCCGATATCCAAACGTCAAGTAGGCTAGAGATTATGAAAATATGTTTGATTGGTTAAGATTAGGCTACTATTGTTCACTAATTATTTTATGAATTGTGTAGCTACACTTCATCACTTAGCCTGGTATTGACAGTACTGTTATTCATTAATCGTTCAAATATTCGATATTTAGAAAAATAACAGCTGGTTGTAGCTCCATTTAAAAAAAAAAGTCGTTTCATTGCTTTTAAAGTTTCCCTATGTAATTACAGTCTCTCTCTCTCTCTCTCTCTCTCTCTCTCTCTCTCTCTCTCTCTCTCTCTCTCTCTCTCTCTCTCTCTCTCTCTCTCTCTCTCTGTGTGTGTATGTTTGACGGACAGTGAACTTGGTTGCGCGCGAGAGTTCACCGAGATGTCAGGGTCACAAGCAGGTCAGCGCGCGCGAACGGGGGGCTGGGGAAGAGAAACACACACACACGCACACACACACACACACACACACACAACCACACACACACACACACACACACACACACACACACACAAGAGGCGTTCGGTTTACAGTGGCTTCCCAGCGCTTAATGCTGACTGTGCGCTCTCCCGCACAGTATGTGTGTGTGTGTGTGTGTGTGTGTGTGTGTGTGTGTGTCCTACTCGATCCAGTTCATTTCAAACGTGCAGTTGTTCTTTGTCATGAAAAAGTGCACCTTTGTTACATGCTGCATAGATATTGATATTTTAATGATTATTTCCTTTTTTCATACTGCACACTATTTATTGTATATTCGCACATTTCCATGCGATTTTCCTTGCTTCATTAAGTTCTAGGCTACTGCTGTTATTTCACAGCCAGTCACAATGCTGTAATCTATACTTTTCACATACTTTTCATTCATACATTTAACATGTAATTGTTAGTTGTGTAGCTTTATATGACCTTCCATTTACTCTAATTTATATTCTAAAAATTCTTTGCTGTACCCAGTTACTTGAAAAGACACATTTTCTCTCTCAAAGTTTAATAAAAAATTCCAACCCCTCTCATATCAACTTTCTTAACTTAGATCAGTTTGATGCTACTAATTATAATGTATACTATGAATTTAGGTCCTGAAGATTTATGTCAGCCTAACAACGTGGAAAGCTTTATTCTGCAAATAAAAAGGTGGGTAAAGTGAGTTCAAGTGGGTTTAACCAGGACATAGGTAAGCAAACTAATGTACAGATGCACACTTTTTTTTATATAACTTCTGAGTTGATTTCTGGAAATTTTTGCTTGATCTATAATGATAAAAACTACCAGATCAAAATTGGCATCAATTAGGCTACATTCACACTACAGGCCTTAGTGCTCAATTCCGATTTTTTGCTCACATCTGACAGATTTTTCACATATATTTTTCAAAGTGACCCATATCTGATACCAGTTTGAACAGACCTCCATCCTGAAATGACACGCAAAAGACGTCACATCTGGACAGTCTGTCATTACAGTCCATGCCCTAATCCTAATTTCTGCAAACACTGGTTGAATACAATATGCACCATCTATTTAATTTAATTTTTTTTTTTTTTTTTAATGGAGGCATTTCCACAAATACTAATCAAATTTGCGGCTCTTTCCACTGGCTGCTTGTCCTCCATGTTTTTCTGGTCAATTGGACGAACCATTTTGACGACTACATAAAAACCACATGAATTCCAACCTGACAGTTCAAACTGCGGTCGCATGCATGGCCACGGATCAGACATGTACCAGATTTAGGACCAGATATGAATGTGGTCCAATCAGAATTGAAAAGATCAGATTCCATGTGGGATTTTTTTCTGTTCACACTGCACTAAAAACATCACATCTGTGTCACATAGGAGGAAAAAAATCACTTTCGGCTGCAGTGTGAACAGAGCCTTAAGGTCACGTCTTGCCATTAGGCTTGGGCGATATCCCAAATTATGTTTTTTTGCAGTTTTTTTCCCCCGGGTTTTTTCGGGGGGAGATTTTATTGTATTTCTTACAAATTAGGCTACATCAAATTTCTAGGCAATAATAATTATTATTATTATTATTAACAGCCAATGAATTTGATCTTACTATTCAAGCATTAGAGGAAACAATGGCCAAACAATGGCTCTTTCCTTCTATTTCCAGAAAGACGGGTTGATTATGGAAAAGGGAACCCACTTGAATTAAAAAGCAAATTTTTCACTTTTTTTTTTTTTTAAATATTGCGATGTTCGAAAATATTGAATATCGGCCCAAGCCCACTCGCCATACCCGACGAACTCTACATGTGACAATACAGAAGGCAGAGATAGCGTCCATCCCTGATAAGCCTGACAGGCTCCACCAGGTGATCGGTGTGTTTACTGGGTAGGAATATATGGCCCCGGCCCGGACCTATAAACCTATAAACAGCTAGGAATGATTCTCTACACTTGAACTTCCCTTCACCCCCCTTTATCACACCTGAACAGCAGAATCCTGTTTCACACGTTCACATTGTGATGCGGAAAAACTCAACAGATACAGCATGACCAGCTGGAAATGCCATTCACTCTGAAACAGTGACTCATATAGGAACTTATAACATCAACACATTACCTGATATTATCTATTTAAACCTAGAAAATATCTCAAATAACACATAAAATACACTCTCTGGGCAGATTTGTGCATCTATATCTATTATTGTAGCTTCTGTGGCTGGGGTCAGTTTTCAGTATATGTTGTAAATCAAATTTATTGTGTATAAAAGTGCTGAAAATGACTTATGATGATGATTTATACCTTTACGGAGTCAGTATTAGCATGTTTGCAGCTGTCCAGAGTCTAAAGCCAATGAACCCTCTGCCTTCAACCAGGTAAATATTCATACTCAAACATATTAACATGAAAGAATGGTTACACTCTCTTTTGCAGGTATAGCCTCTCTCTTTCTGTTCAGGGTCAGACTGAGGCGGAATCTCACTTTGATTTTTCAGAGCTACAGGGAAAAGTCAGGGAATTGGATCAATTCTCTGGGGAAGTCAGGGAATATCAGGTCATTTTACAAATGGGTCACTTCACAGGGATATAGCAGAATGTATTGTCCAACTTGTTTGACATTCATTCCTGGTTTTCAGGCTGAAAAACAACAGCAACAGAGGAAGAAAGAACAGATTTAGCCCATGGAATGTCATGGAAAAAGTCATGGAATTTTACATCCAAGTCAGCCCAGTTGTATGATTGTAGTGGTAGTTGTTGGTTGGTGCGCGCTGCCGTGCCGTACCGTGCCGTTCCCACCGGGGTGAACCTCAGGGCGCCCTCCTCGGCACCCGCTGAAACGCACACAGTCACAGCCAGGACAGACAGATCCATCCATGTAATGTGTCGCTGTAAAAGCAGGAGCCAAGCTGTCTCAATTTGACTGACCGATTGGCCCTGCCACACACACACACACACACACACACACACACACACACACACACACACACACACACACACACACACACACACACACGTCCTGACGTTATGGCAGGTCGTAAAAAACAAGAGTCCAAATGCAGAGGGAGGGTGTGGCGAGCGAGCTGAGCGCCCTCTCGGTGTTTACTTTTCATGCGGCGTTAGCCTGGGGATAACCTTGTGTGTGTGTGTGTGTGTGTGTCTGTGTGTGTGTGTGTGTCCCTCTGCCTCTCTCTCTCTCTGCTGACCCAAGTTTGAACCCGCTGCGAGCAGAGATATCATTTTTATAACAGAGAGAGAGAGGGAGAGAGAGAGAGGGGAGGTTAAAGTCTTCTTCTAGATTAGGATGAGGTCCAATCTGATAGACGGATAGAAACAGTCTGAGTCAAGCTGAGGGCAGCGCTGCTTTCCAGCCGAGGTGTTAATCATCATTTCATCTCTCATAGTCATACTGACTGCTAACTCATCACTGCGCATTAATGAGGACTATGGCTGCTTATTATATCGGTTTTAATATTTAGCCCTAGTTGGTCAATATTGGTCTAAAAATCGGTTAATTCTAAAATGCAAAATATATAAAATTACGCCTATATATCATTGAATATAAATTTTTAAAAAAACATCCTAATAAACAGGTATGAATTGGAAAAAATAAAGTGTAATTTTAACTTTCAGTGACGCAAGTGAGACAAACAGGCAAGAAGGAGACAGCAGAGGGATTAAGAACTTCTTCACCCCGAAAGAAAGACGGGCTGTTTTTCACATTTCCCCGAGCAGCAGCGACTTCAAAACGCGCTTTTGCTCTTGAATGCTGGCCCGCCGCAGGCTGCGACCGCCGCTCCTGCAATCCGGGGAGCTTGGTAATGAGTGTGTAAACTAGCCGCGTATCGCCAACAAAGACGCCTTGGGATGCGCTCCCATTGTGCAGCGGGGAGAATCATCACCTTTTCACAGTGAAATCCGCCGCGGATTGTCTGCGTGCAACAGGAGGTAGGGATTAAAAAGATGCGGGGCCCTTGGAACAAATGGTGGAGCGAGCCAGCCAGTACAGGCCGGAGGCGGGGCCAAGTGACACCCACAATTAAAGATGAACTTTGTGTGAACTAATTTATCTGAGGGAGGAGAAGGTAACAGGCTGCCGAGAGTCCCCGGCAGCCTATAAAAGCGGCGGGTGAGCAGTCCGCAGCCTTAGTAGCCGACAGAGCTCCACCTGGACAGACGCAACCCCGCACAAGACGCTGCTTGTCAGGCGCTACTTTGAACCCACTGCAGATATGGCTCTGAGCACGCTGCTGGCCACCTTCCTGTGCACCATCGTGCTTCCCATCCTGTTGTTTCTCGTGGCGGTCAAGCTGTGGGAGGTTTACCTGATCCGAGGGAGAGACCCGAGCTGCGCCAGCCCGCTGCCGCCCGGATCCATGGGCTTACCTTTCATTGGGGAGACGCTGCAGCTCATCCTCCAGGTAAAAATGCATGACCGGGCTGCACCGTTGTGACTGCCATCATACCGCGTGGATACAACCGGGATCAAAACTTTTAAGTCACTGTGTGCTGGATGAAAGTGAGGGATGTCCCGCCTGGACAAGGATGGTTTAGGCACAGAGAGAAAGTGTGATTTTTAAACTGCATGTAACTCATGTCTGGTGTTTTTACCTTATGTTGCCAAATTGGCCAACTTTGCGCGCTTAGGTTAATTAAAGGTTAATTAAAAAGCGCATAATTATGCTTATCCCACCTGGATAAAGATAGGTTATTCATAGGAGTAGCCTATTATATATTTTAATTTAACTCTAGGCTATATGATCCAGCTCAGGGATTTTCCCTGTTTAGTCTGAAAATCATCAGATTTGTGTTTTAGTGATGTGCCAGGTTCAGTCTATTGGTTTCTATAGTGGTATGTGTACATATTGATCGGCATTGGTTGCTATAGTGGATTGTGTTTATATTGATCTGTATTGGTTTCTATGGTATGCGTATACATTCATCTATATTGGTTTCTATATAGATATGCGTATATATTGATCTGTATTGGTTTCTATAGAGCTATGCGCATATACTGATCTATATTGGTTTCTATGTGTTGCCATGTTGCAGAGGAGAAAGTTCCTGCGGATGAAGAGGCAGAAGTACGGCTACATCTACCGCACGCACCTCTTCGGCAACCCCACGGTGCGCGTGACCGGGGCGGATAACGTCAGGCAGATTCTCCTGGGTGAGCACCGGCTCGTGTCCGTGCAGTGGCCCGCGTCCGTGCGCACCATCCTGGGTTCGGACACGCTCTCCAACGTGCACGGCACCCAGCACAAGACCAAGAAGAAGGTAGGTGTGCGCTTTGTTTTATACCGTGGCTTGGATTCAGCTCTGTTTGCCTTATTGTCATCATAAGCTCATGAGTCAGTAGAATGAAAGATAAAATGTATTGGATCCGGATTAACATTGTTTTTTGTTTTGAAAAACGTCAAATGTTGCACTTTTACTGCCCGAAAGAGCAGGATCGCGCCATTACGCACGGATCTATCCAAATCGATCCAAAGCTCGTTTAGATCGACTCCGACTCCTCAAGCACTTGTTGCTGCCTGCTGAGGAAATTTGGCCAGAACCCCTATGTCATGTTATCACGACTGCTCTACTGTCCAGTGCTTGCTGTTATTTTTAAGGACAGACGTTGCTTTGGAGAATGCAGTTAACTTTTTGCTTAATGCAACCATTGCATTGTCAGCCGTTATGCACAATTCAGTCAATAAAGGTCATAAGCCTGTCTGATGGACTTACAATAAACTCCGTTAATGATACATTGTAATTTCCAAAATGTCCTAGCCTTTCTAAAAATCCATGAGAAGAATAAAGACTTATTTTCTTCTGATCACTGATTTGAATCCATGTGTGCCAATTACATATAGCAAGATGTGATACCTGAAGTGAATCCAAATTTGATTTTATAGTTTTTTTATCATTATAGTGGAGAGTAAAAGTCCAGCAAATATCACCAGATTATTGACAGACTTTTTTTTTTTTTTTTTTTTTTTTTTACTTTTTGCTTGAGATTTATTTGGAAAGTTCCCTCTAAACTGATAGTTTGGTGACCTACAAGTAATAATTGATCACACTGACACAATAATAATATCTTGTCAGTTCCTATGTCTAATAATTGATCATACTTACCAAATCATAATATCTTGTCAGTCAGAAATTTAGTGGATATCAGCAGGTTTGGAAGTTTTGGTGTCAAATGATATTGGATGCAGGGACTTTGCCATAGCTTAGTTCAGTGAATTGACACTCATGCTTAAATCTCACCTCTTCTTCCCTCTCCAGGCCATCATGCGGGCTTTCTCCAGGGAGGCGTTGGAGCTCTACATCCCGGTCATCCAGGAGGAGGTGCGCGCCGCGGTGCGGGAGTGGCTGGGCAGGGACTCCTGCGTGCTGGTCTACCCGGAGATGAAGCGCCTCATGTTCCGCATAGCCATGAGGATCCTGCTGGGCTTTGAGCCGGAGCAGATCAAGACTGACGAGCAGGAGCTGGTGGAAGCCTTCGAGGAGATGATCAAGAATCTGTTTTCGCTTCCCATCGACGTGCCATTCAGCGGGCTGTACAGGGTAAGGATAGACGAGGGGAATGAATGCATGAGTTAGAACAAACACACCCCGACTGCAATAAAGCAAGCAGTTAATGCATGGATGGTTTGATGGATCCATAAACTTCAGATGCCTCTTGAGTAGCAAATTGGCATTAAGTTAAAGTGATAAAAACCTGTGCAGCAGTGGATTTTTCACGGGGAAAATCATACGCGTTTAGAACAGCAAAAGTTGCATGAACTATAAAATGGAGAGTAGCAAAACAGACATCGATTTATATAAAAAGTTTCAGATTATTACTTTAACAAGAGGGTGAGGGAGCAAATGAGTTACATCAAATTTGTCATTTTTGTAATGTCAAAAACTCTGCAGTGAAGTTGGAAATGGGAGTGGACTGTAGTTTTTAGACAAATCCGCTTATCTATAATCATACTTTCATTAACTGCTAAAATATAATGCAGGGATCAGCAAAAATACAGTCAGTTTTTCTTCTTCAGTTGTAATCAGATGAGCTTGGAAACTGATTTAATGTGGACTCCAAAACAGTAGTTGACCTGGATACACCCTTGATAGTACTGAATGAACCGTGACTCATCTCTGTCTCTCTTCCATCCCTCTCTCCCTCCTCCCATCCGTCCTGTCCTCCAGGGGCTGAAGGCGAGGAACTTCATCCACTCCAAGATAGAGGAGAACATCAAGAAGAAGGTGCAGGAGTCCGACGGGGAGTCGAAACACAGAGACGCCCTGCAGCAGCTCATAGACAGCAGCAGGAAGAACAAGGAGCCCTTCAGCATGCAGGTAATGATGAGATCACATTACATCTACTATATTAACCTTCATAGATCATGTAGAATCAGAATGACATTTAATGGCAAAGCACATGTTCCAGGAATTTGAAGTGTGTCAGGAAGTTAAGAGCCCATTAACTCATCCTGTATGTCTAATTTCTGTCTTTCCAGGCCATAAAGGAGTCTGCTACAGAGCTTTTGTTTGGAGGCCATGAAACCACAGCCAGCACAGCCACCTCTCTGGTCATGTTCTTGGGTCTAAACCCTGAAGTAGTGGACAGACTGAGGCAGGAACTGATGGAAAAGGTAACTAGACTGGATCCCCTTTTTAGAGTTTAACAGTTGTAAAACTGGTAGAAGTTGTAGCAGTAGCAATGGCAATAGTTGGCTTAGTTGTGGTAGTAGCAGATATAGCACTGCCACTTCTCTGGTCAAGGTACAAGGGAAGTAGTGGCTTATTGGAGTTTTAGCTCTACAAACACTTAGGCAGAGCTGTTCTGGACACAGAAATAGTCTCATTGGTTGAGTTAAACTTCAATGGGTGGAACCAAAGAACCACCGATTTATTTATTTATTTAGGGCAATTTGGCTAACTGGCAAAATGTCACAAGGCTAACTAGCTTACCTGGACAGCTATAGGCTAGTAAGGCTAGTTTGAACTTGGAAGGTCAGCTAGGCTAACTAGCTAACCTAGATAACTTAGCCCGGCTAGATTTGCATTTTATCAATTAGTAACAAGGACGCTAGGCTTCATAATATTAGCTTCCTCATCTCTTACCTCTTTCCTTTTTCACCGGGCTTCAGTCTTAGCCAAAAAAATGGTGGTTCTTTGTCTCCGTCCATTGAGGTTTAACTCAACCAGTGAGATTATTTCTGTCTCCAGAGCAGCTCTGCCTCTGAGAAATGTTTGTAGAACTAAAACCCAATTCTGTTAAATAGTGAAGCAGATAACACTCTGACCAGAAAACCAAGCCAATGTCTCTCACTCATTCCTTCCCTTTGTCTCTTGTTGTGTTCAGGAGGAGCAGGGAATGGACCTACAGAGTCTGAACATTGAGGCCCTGGAGCAGTTAAAGTATACCGGCTGTGTCATTAAAGAGACCCTGAGGATCAACCCTCCGGTCCCTGGAGGATTCAGAGTGGCCCTGAAGACCTTCGAACTGAACGTAAGTTTAAACGATCTCTATGAAGTGGTACAGAGAGCATCCTAACCTAGAGTTCACTGGTTCAATTCCCACAAACAATTGACTGTTCAATAAAGTTTCTCTGGATAAGAGCGTCAGCTAAAAATGTAAATGTATAGTATAGCTTATCATTGGCCAGTAGTGTTTTTAGGACACCTTGACTACAACGTGTCAGGCTACAGCATGCTATGATGATATACAATCTTCTTTGGTCCAAAGCAAGCAGGCACAATAATATACTGCAGACAAAAAGCCGTCTTGCCTGGATAAAGAGTACATTTTCTTTTATTAGCCTACACACAGTATACTCATCCACCAATTTCCCTCTCTACTTCAGGGCTACCAGATTCCCAAAGGCTGGAATGTCATCTACAGCATCTGCGACACCCACGACGTGGCAGAGATCTTCCCCAACAAGGAAGACTTCCAGCCGGAGCGCTTCATGACCAAACTCTCCGGCGACTCCTCCAGGTTCCAGTACATCCCGTTCGGAGGGGGGTCCCGGATGTGCGTTGGGAAGGAGTTCGCCAAGGTCCTGCTGAAGATCTTCCTGGTGGAAGTGGCGATGCAGTGTAACTGGACTCTTCTAAACGGGCCACCCACCATGAAAACGGGACCTACCGTTTATCCCGTGGACAATCTGCCAACCAAGTTCACCAGTTATGTACGAAATTAAAATATTGTGAGGAGACGTTGTGTTTCCCAAAAGCAGTGTAGTGCTAAGTGCTTGGTTTCCCAAAAGTCTTTTAGTGGTAATTAGTGCTATTGTCATCTTTATTTCACTGTGAAGCTAATGGGATAAAGACGGTTTTAGTGATAGGATGCCTTTGCAAAATCAAGATTCATCTTTGTTTTACTTCCAGGGGTGAACTATAGTCAAAGTACTAAGACCCTTTGGGAAACATAGCAGACACAAATGCTGCATTTACACATGAACAGAAAGCATTTTCTGATTTTAGATCTTTGTTACAAAGATCTAAAATCTGATCTTGTGTGAATCCAGCCAAATTGGTCAATGTGGCTTTTTGGCATAAAGTGAATTGTACATATGAACAGTTGTAGATGATTGAGATGAAACATATATTACATTTTATATTTTGATATGTTAATACACAGGATTTGTATATATCCTTTTTTTTAAAAAGATGAACAAACAAAACGAGAGGCACTATACACGGACATGGAACACTTTTTAATCAGCTCAGAGGTGTATCTATGGGATGGATGTACATTTGTAATGTAGAGTCTGTTTATATAGCTTTTGTATCTTACCCCAACTTATTTAAGTGACATGTTATATTGTATGGGCCTTTTATTTAATAAAATGTTTTTTTGTGGAGAATCCTGGTTTTATCATTTGAATATAAATTGGGTTTAAATAGTGAAGTGCATCAGCAACAACTGTTGCTATAAGCTGTTGCATTGGTCTTCATGCAGCACAAGAATATTATTACATATAATCTCAGCAATCATGAGCCAAGACTTCAGTGCTTAAGCTAAAGGAGAAAAGCTGGCTTTATATAGAAATGGTGAATAAAAGTATTTAATACTGTGCATGTGTTGACTAAGACACTAGTGATTACTTTGGATGTGTTGGTTCAAAAGCACAATCAGAAGGGAAAAGGAGCCTTCACATCAGCCAGTTAGGGCATCAAACCTCAACAAAGGGACACTGATGCAAAACTCATCATTTTCCATTATACCGATTCTACTTACGTCTTGCTTGCATGGGTGTGGCTCTCCAATAGAGTCCTATAGGATCAATGGACTCTCCAACCCCAAAGCACCCAAAGCATGTTTTTTTCAACACATTCCTTACTCTGTAATGAGATACAGTATGTTGGTAACGAGATGTAACTGAAAACTATCTACAGTCATGCCTTTGTCATACATTTTTGATGCTACCTTGGCCGTTGCTTTAGTGCTTCCTTGTTTCCTCTCTACATGCACTGCTGTGTAAAGTAGTGCAAAATAAATAGTGAAAGTTGTCAGGTCGTGGATAAACTGAAAAGTAAATAGAAGTCCAAAAAATCCAATTCAGTCCGGAGAGCTGCATCCAGGTAAGCAAGACCTAAGTAGCTCTATAGTGAAGAAATTGATCGATAAGTCGGATGACAAATGATGGCCCAGGTCGATTATTTGAATTTGATATGGTGCAACAAATGAAAGGTGCAGATTGCAAGCTGCACACGGTTTCTTTAAGTAGGCTACACAGAGGATACATGCCTAGAGTTAACTGAGTACAGAGGTGAATCTGAAATCCGAGAACTCAGAGTTGATTCTTGTGTCCTTGTGGAAAACGTTCTTCCCAAGTTGTTTTGGAGAGAACAAACTTGTCAAGAACAAGAGCACAGAGAAGCATCTTTACAGTTTGAGATGGACTGAAGGACAGAGAACATCTTTACAGTTTGAGATGGAGTGAAGATCATCAGAATATCTTCCAGTTTGAGATGGACTGAAGAATAGAGAACATCCTTACAGTTTGAGATGGAATGAAGAACATGAGCACATCCTTACAGTTTGAGATGAAGAACAGAGAACATCTTTCCAGTTTGAGATGGGCTGTGTGCTGGGCATAATGTAATCAATTTAGACACACAGCTGCTCATTTCCCCATCTGTTCCACCTGTCTGCACTACAGACTGTAGCAGTGTTTGGATGTGATGTGTCATTCTCTTGATGAATCTCAGGGCTTTCCATTCATTCTCATCAGTCAAGTCGGCGTCCAATTCATCCTCAGTTGGCAAGTAAACCACTGGGATCTTTATCGCATTCTTTTCTTTTGGAATCGTACTTCAGCTGTTAGATATTACATCAAACACGTCACGGAGGACAGGAGGACACATATTGAGATAGACCCCAGGTGTCTAGAGTTCATTGACAGGACTGGTGTCCAATGGTAGACAACTATACAGAGCAATAGCCTACACTTATGTAAAAAGTCCAATTAACCAGATAGACTTCAGAGAGAGAGAGAGAGAGAGAGAGAGAGTAGCGTGCCATGAACTCCATGGTTTATTTGGGAACACCAGGTAAAGATGTTTGCTGATGACAGGTAATGTATTTACTCTCTACACACTCCTGCTGGGTGGTCCTGACACACACACACACACACACACACACACACACACACACACACACACATTCCATTATCCTTACAGAATCAATAAGTTGGAAGAGGAAAGGAAAATAGAAGAGAAATCTGGAATCCATAGAAGAAGAGCAAGCAAAGCGGAGGGCTGATGACCCTGGCAGATGAGCAGACAGAGAGGGTGAACCAGAGTTCATAGAGATAAGTTCAGTTTCAGGGCACTCAGCGATATGGACTCACAGCAGAAATGTGGATACAGGCCAGTAGCCTAGATACATGTGTGCTGCACATGATTAGAGCTGGCAGCGTTTCTACCTTGGGTTTTACAAGACTTTACCAGATTCAAAAGTATTCCACCTATTGCTGACAGTGTCTTTGTACAGTAAGGTAGACTAACACAGGACAGAGCAGAGTTTGTTTCAGTTGCTTGTGCTGATATAAGGAAGCTTGGCCCAGCAGAAACCTTGAATTGTTGCCACCTTTCACTGTAATTGAAACCTGGCATTGTTCCCCATGTGTAGAAAATGGTTCATGACCCATTGCTACTAGACTGTATACTTCAAATTCAGAGACTAAGTCAGGTCACATAGCATAGGAAAGGTGCTTTTTCTCAGTCATTAACTCTCCATATGCAGCTTACTCTCCACACTCATTGATACCACATCAGTTACTGTATCAATCAGTAGTGATATAAAAAAAAATGTAAGTGCTACATTCATTGGAGTGCTGATTGCACACATGGAACTGTCTCTATTATGTAGCCTACATCAATAGACAGGGAAATGTAAATATGCGGTACAGTGAGTTGATGTGCATGAGTTAAAATCCTGGGCTGCTAATCTAATACCAATTTAATAAATGAAAACTACTTTCATAGAGCATCTATGTGATTTGGATGACTCTTGGGGGGCTAAAAAGAATGTGTTGGCAGGCCCGATGTGGCCCTCAGGCCAAACTTTGAGTATCTCAGCTGTAGTACATAACACACAATTCAGACAGGTAAGCTAAGTAAGTGTAAGGTAAGTCAATGACAGAGACCAATGGTAAATCTACTTCCCTGAGACTGTCTAAACTTTCTGCACACATTGTATGTAGGGGCGGGATGATATATCGAAATTCAATATATCACGATATGAAAATGTGACAATATATATAAAAATGAATTGCGATATTAGCTCCATTTTATTCTGCTGTAGTAATCACAAATGAGATGGCTTGCCCATCACAATTTCACAACCTCACCATCGATATTATATTATTTGCACTTTGTTTTTAAATTGTTGTTTACATTCCAGCAAGCCAATATCAGTCATACTTTTATGTTATTACTTCGTATCGTGGTTTTATTGAATGGTGAACTCCATATTGCATCCCATCCCTAATTGTATGTGTGGCAAACCCCACCCTGGCTAAAACAACTACTATCTGAACTAGCCTGGGTTCTGATGCCTACCTGGTTATCCCGCTCCCAGTATCCCAAATAGACTGCAGGTCTAGTGAGCCACATTCAAGAAAGACAGTGAAACAGACACCAAATCTTTTTTCCAAAAAGGAGTAGGCCGCCCACACCGATTGGTACTTTTTCTTCATTGAGACAGAGAGTGTTCTGCTGAGATTCTATGTAAGCCAGCAGAGGTTCATGTGTTTCCAGAGACGCTCATGTTAACCACGACACCATGTCTGCCTACCAGACAGCAAACCTAAGAAACAATGTTGTAATTTAATCTGGCAGCCAGTAATCCTGGCAGATGCAGCCTGTTGTTGCCAGGCTGGAGGGAAGCATGAAGCCTAACACACAGCAAACCACTAATTTTCCCATTCTGAGGAGTCGCTCATCCATCAGTATGGGAGGGGTTCCATTTCAAAACGTTATATATCCATTTTAGACGAATGTTGCTTCCTGAAATTCATCCAGCAATATTTCAAAAACAGAGATGATTCTCAAAAACTACTGTAAGCAAAGGTTTTAAGATGCCTCATAACCCATAATGTGTCTTTAATACCAGCATTCATTTTGTAATACAATTTTTTATGAATATTCAATGTTGGAATGTATGGAAACTCTTCATTTCAGTGCAGAATATTGAAAAATGCCTAATCCAATCTTCTTTCAAATGTCAAAAAAGTATGCCAAATCATTGTAAAGACTCTGAATAGTCTCATTTGCATGTGAAATGTATTTGATTGCGTGTATTTTACATTTTTTTTTCGGTATAAATGCGTTCACCTCGCCTGATAAATGAGACCCAGTGTGTTTCTTCCTGCTGAATGCAGCCTTGCTGGCCGATGTGCTTCAGTCTCTTTCACAAGCTGTGTCTCTCTCTGGTGCTGTTCTGATTTACACCCCCCCCCCTCCCTCCACTCCATACCAAGTTCTTAGCATTGTACTGTTGTCCCTGGCCCTTGTTTATTACTGGGCTACTCGCGATTATGGGATCCACCAATGTTGAACTGTTGTTGCTTATTGTAAGTCACTCTGGATAAGAGTTTCAGCTAAATGCCCAAATTGTAATAGTAAATTGTAGCTGACACCTTTATGTCCGGCCATCCTATCCCCGCTGGTCCAGCCCTCGAACGATGTGAATGAACTTTTCTGAACTTTGCCTCCTCTGCTCGTTCTAAAGAGCGTCTGCTTCCCTCCATTGTTCGCCATCGCCCCGGCGGAGACAAAACTTTGCGCAGCCAAAGCCCATTTTTGTCTGAATTTGCGAGCGTTATACTGAATTTACAACGCGGCGGTGAAAGAGGTTTGAAACCGGCTCGCTTTATTTAGACCCTCGGGGCCCGAACGCGGTCCGGAGTAAATCAATGTAATAGCTAGTGAAGTGGTATTGTTGTTTTACACACAGTACCACTTGTTGCCATGTGGAGTAAATGTAAGAGGTGAGGTATGGGGGAGGAGGGGGGCGTGTACAGAGACAAAGAGATGAAAAGAAGGAGAGACATTTTCAGTTCTGCCCTCCAAAAAGGTTTTGTCTGTTTGCTTTCATGGTGAGGTCTTATACCTTATTAACATGATATCACTGGGCATCAGGTAAATGCCATGATCAAGGTCATTTCCCTGATAATTGTTGCATTAATTAAATAATGTTAAGGGGAAGTTAGTCCCTTAATTTGCTGATGTCCCTATTTTAACATGTAGGCCAGTTAAGACCATTGCCTCACACTCATCTGTTCATGTTAAATCCATATTACATTGTAGATCAGTACAAAAACACTACACTTAGTTAATGGTTCTAATACCCAAAGCATAATATAAATAGTACAGAGTAGATGTCCCTTGATTTGGGGGGATATTGCTTGTCAAAACCCTTGCGAATTGTATTTAAATTTCCTTCTGTCTTTTGTTTTACACACATCAATCATTATACTGGGACTCTCTGGGACAGTATACAGTAACAGTACAGGGATTCCTTTCAAGTTTCCAATGTAAAAAAAAAACTAACATTGTGCACTTGTGAGCATGACACACTGTTTCCCTGTCACACATTTAGGCTACACCCATATTCCATATTCTCTCATATGGACAGATCATCACACTAACGATTCAAAAATGTGGCAGTTTTGTAGCATGCTTATCAGCAAAGGTGCAAACCCCATAAAATATGATTTTCTTTGGCTTTCTCTATCTTTAGCAGCCACTCTTCAATTCAGCATACATATAATCCATCACTTAAAGACATTTCAGAGTGTTACTGCATTATTGGTTGATGTTTAATAAATCACATTATTCAGCCAAAAAATTATTACCGAGTCAACAGTTCAATAGCCAGTCAATATTGTAATAAAAAATCCTAGTATGTTATTGCTTCAACTTTTATTACATTATTGGCTTTTTATTATGTTATAGGCTTTATTACGTTTAGTTTTATTTCATTACAGACAGTTATTACATCATGGGCTTTTGCATACAATCATTTGCAAAGAAAAAAGTGTTACCTGACATTTATTACTCTATTTCAAATGTACAAAGGATTGCATGCGCTCTGGCCAGGACCTAGAAATGACCTGTTTACATTACACAAATGGTCGGTAGAAGTCAAAGGGAATAATCAAATGAAAGTCAATGGGCTTAACGCTATCATGTAACGCATAATGAGGCAAAGTCAGGGGTCGTGTTCTGTGCGTCGGCCGGATGCCTTTAAATTCAATGGGCGGCTATACTGTCTGATGACCAAGGTCATTGAGAGTCAATTGGCTTACAGCGTCTGTGGTGGAGAAGTCAATGCAAGTCAATGGGAGCGTTAATTCCTTAAACTGTGTTTGCACGACGTCTGCTGGCCCCTTGGCCCCTGCTGTGGAGTCATAGGAGGGCTCGATAAGACGGGCTAACGGGGTCGTTAGCCAGGCCGTTAGTGGCTCACTGTGATTATTCATAATTTGAAGAAGGCCTGCTGACAAGATCAACAGGTCAGGTAGGGTTCAGCACGCTGGATGAGGGCTGCTTTTATTACATTAACACTTCTTTATCAGTAGATTACTTCTGATCATGGTCCACCATTTCAACTGTTTGAATGCTGGCAAAATGCCTACAATATTGGAAGACTGATTTCTCCATCCCATTTTTCTCTACAATTCAAACTGCTTGTGGAAGTGTTTGGCTAGCTAGTAGCAGAATCATTTCAAGTTCCCTGGTTTCCTGATAAGGTAAGTTGTGCCATTTCTTGTAAGTGGGCTTAATTTGAGGATGTAGCATTAGCCTAACAGGTCTTGCTAAGTGTTTGTATTTGCCTAAAATGTTACAAATCATCATTTACAAATGACTGCATCCGACAAAATGTCACTCTGTCGTTGAGGGTGTTTTCAGAGAGCCCGCAATTTCAACAATATTCAGAGTTATATTCTCATGCTGGCAAGCATTTTGTAAGCTAGGCACCTAGGCATTTTTCAAACAGTGGACATCTCTTCAGAATGAAAGCCTTGAAATGAAGGGAGGAAGAGGTGAAGAACAGAAAGAGGATGGGGTTAAGAGAAGCAGAGGAAACAACAGAAGGGATCACAGTCACGCTTGCTCATTAGAACTAATTAGAGATTCATTACAATCAGTCTTTGTATATTAAAGAGGTTAATTGGGTCACACAGAGCTCAGCAGTCTGAACAATGAAATGAAGAAGGAATGAATTGAAGGAGAGGAAAAGAGGAGAAAGACTGGGTATGTGCTGAAAGAGAGAGTAGATGATCCTGAGAAAGGAAGAGAGAGTGAGAGAAAGAGAGAGACAGAGTATGAGCTAATGAAAAACAGATACATGTGAAAACAAGGGAAAGAGTAATGGACAGCAAGATGAAATGTTTAACCTTTATTCAACCAAGTACATTGACTAGCTCTTATTTATTTGTCACAAGGCCACTTCCTTAACACTTGGGCTACTACTGCGCACCCAGCTAAGTAGTTAGAAACTGATAAAGATGAAGAGAAAGCAAGAAAGACTCATATCAACAGAGGTTTATTTATGCTAGCTGTAGTCTGTAGTATTTATTGAAGGCCTTGTTGAACTGCCATATGGCAGTTCAGTTTATAGACCAGCTAATGCTCCTGTTGATGCTAGTTTTCACTGCTGCTACATTGGAAGATTGATTTTTCCATTTCATTTTTCTCTACAATTCAAACTGCGTGGAAGTGTTTGGCTAGCTAGTAGAAGATTCACTTCAAGTTCCCTGGTTTCCTGATAAGGTAAGTCTTCATTGTAAATGTGCGTTATCCTTTGTTGAGGCTGTAACGTTAGCATAGTAGGCCTTTCTAAGTGTTTGTTAGCAGTAACGTTAATTATTAAGTTAAAGTAGTAGTGAGCTATTATTGCTGATTGGATTATATTTTTCATTGTTATATTTTCATTGGCCAAGATGCTCACAGCTGGCTAGCATGTAACTATGCTAAACTAGTTCTCACTTGTTGGCTGCTAGAGGCCTGAGTCTGACAGTCATGTCTCATTTACTTCCTGTCAGAGACCAGAGCCATTAGAGACAAACCAAATGGTGAAAGTCAAACTACTGTTTGGATAAGCTCACTTTCAAATACACGCACACACACACACACACACATGCATGTAAAGTGTCTCCACTGGCTAAACATTCGTAGCTTCACCTTTCAAACTCACACTCAAGTACACACACACACACACACACACACACACACACACACACACACACACACACACACATAAACTCTATTTATCACAAGTGTCTGTTAGTCAGGATGGAGATGAATGGTTTTACCTGCAGTCATTTGTAAGGTTACACTCACTCTCACTGCAGTGGCTGACAGATGCTCCAGTGTGTCTCTACATGAAATCATCAGGTCAAATTTCTGGGATCCTTTACAAATGCAACAAAAAATGTTTTACATTATCATTAAAATTTATGGTACATCAAAATGTATTTGTGCTAGATGTGTCATTCATCCTAGCAAGGACTAACCGTGCCGACAGTATGTAGCACCAGAAACCAATTGTCAGAAGTCCATTCATTTCCTCTGTGGATCATAGTTGCCTCTCTTCTTAGACCTTAGTCCTAGTAGGTATGGAAAAGTTAGAACTTTTGGGTGACCGGGGTTGTTAAACCCTAGGCTCTGGCAAAGTCCCTGCATCTAATGTCTTTTGCAACCAAAACTTCCAAACCTGTTATTATTGACTAAATGATGGGGATCAGCGGAGCAATGACTAGATGATTGAAGATATTATTTGGTCAGTGTGATAAATGATTTAATGTAGGACAAGCCATTATCATTTGGTCAATTATTATTTTGGCTTCCAAATAGATTTCTGGTGATCTTTGCTTTATATTACAATGATAAAAACTACAAGATCAAATTTGGACTCACTTAAGCTAAGGTATAGCAAGAGTCATAACTGACGTGCAGCAGGAGGCCAAGTTCACCGTCAACCCAAAGTAGTTGCCCCAATATGATATTATGTCACGGTAAAACTTCATATTAAAACATATTTGGAAATGGTTTTGAACTGATATCAGAAAGATATTTAGGTCCTGGTTTCACAAAACCATGCAGGTAGCAGCAATGGATGTCGGTTTTATTTCAGCACTAGAGACAGACCAAATTATTAACTCAAAATACACACCACCAGTGCTGTGCCTAATGGGATGAATCCAACAGTACACAAATAGCATGTGAACATTGGTGATGTGGGTGAATCCAGAGGTTTGTCTACCAGCACCTACTGAAACACATATAATATAGAAAGCAATAAATTAGCTGTTGTTTTGATGTCCCGATCCAGGCTAAATCCCTGTCCCACTTGCCATAAAGTTGTACTTCTACCAGAGCAATGACTTCAACCGGCATCTCCAGTTCTATTATGCAGAATTAGATTCTATTTTTCTACCCTTGTGTCTCAATGGATGTATAATGTGACTGACAAAAGTCAACACGCACCCCACTTATTTCGAAACTCATTTTGAAAGACCCTCATCAAAGAGATTCAAAGCTCGGTTAACTGTCAAATCATCAGCAGGTCACTTGTTTCCAACAAAGAACAGAGAAAATGTATTTTTTGCTGTGGTCACAAAGCAAACAGGTAACTAAACATGCCTTTTTTAATATCACATGGTCTCAATGCTGTTTTGGAGGGCTTTCCACCCCACTGTGAAAGATTCACCCTTTGTTGACTCTCCACTCAACCGATATTCATCCTATTGAGCTTAATAATAGGAAAAATAGGATTTAAAATGGATCAGTCTTTACCTTTAAAGCCCAACCTGTTGTGGATTAATAACATCAGTCATGAAGAACATTCCTGCTGTCATGTATTCCAACATTTCACAGAGCAAATTCACACTTCTGCACCCACATGCATGTGCAGACACACACACACACACACACACACACACACACACACACACAGAGAACACCTTCAGATTGACAGTAGCCCAGAGCTACTTAGAAAGCCGACTAACCCGACTTTGTAGTGTATTGCAGTGTGAATCTGAACTGACAAATACACACTCACATGCGCACACAGGCATACATATGCAGATGGTATCTAGTAGGAGGAGGCTGAGATCCTTGTATTTTTCTTGAACCCTCAACACCACATCAACTCTGGTATCTATTTAAACTTTGCTGAAATGTACAAGAAATCCTTCATGCAGTTGCTTGTCAGCCAGGTTGCTGTCTATATGAATGGAAGTCACAGTATAAGTCACAGTGTAGTGCATTGTACTTTTTTGTGGTAACTAATAACTTAATGGGTTAGTTACTCAATTCCTGTAATCTGTTACTTTGTAAAACTATACTGTTACTACTTTTTTGTTTCTTTCACATTGTTTCATTTTCTTGGCAAAATTTGATTAAAAAGTAAAAATCCCACGGCATCATGTGCAGACAACATGCTGCTAATTGAAATAACAATCTAGGTCTGCTTGATATAAATTAGATTGTCTTACTCTTTTAAGAACAGAGCAATATAGTATTGGATTGCATTTTTAAAACAATGATGGACAACACACTTAGCTGCACAAACCATATTACTACAGCATGTTTTTGTGGGAAACGCAAAATTACTCTAACAAGTTACTTTTAACTCCTTGCACCTTGAGTTTCCCCTTAAATTTCCTCTTAAGTAGCTTCAAAATAATAAAAATAAATCCATACTGTACCACAGTGTGACATACATATTCTGTATCTGCTCATTCCAATGCTTCATTGAAGCTATAGCTGCTTATATTGAGTGAAATATTCAAACCCAAGATGCCAGATTTTTTTCAAAAATCTAGATGTGTTGTGCATCATTTTATACACATGTGTCTGTAATTCAGTATGCCATGTTTGGTATCTTTGTAAACCTTGGGATCTTGACTAGAGTTTAAAATCAAGCTTTGTTCTGTTTGAACAAAGCTTGGCTGCGAAACATGTGTTTGTAATGATGGTCCCGCATGCTGGACCAGCAGGGCAGAAGTGGTTTTAAACATTTTTGATGCACTTGAGTTCTCACTTAGCAGCCTTTTGGTGATAGACTTGTCTAGGCCCTGCAGCGTCATTGCCATTATTCATAGTCTACACACTGTCTCTCAACCCTAAAGTCCAAATCCATTAGCCATTTACTAAAAGATATAAAAACTATAAACTTGATATTATGCAGGCAGGGTTAGAGTTGTTGATGGGGTTCTGGACCAGGAAGTGTCTATATGATTCACTGCCTCCTCGGTCAGCTGCTAGCGATGATTTCACTGTTCACAGCTCAGCGTAAAACATCCGACAGTTATTTTACAGAACAACCACGAGTCATCATCAGTACTAAACAAGCCAACCACACAAATGGAGTTGGAGGGAAGAGACCATCTCAAGCAAAGGAACACAATTCTTCCAAAGTCATCTCTTTAAAATTTCAAATTACAGTATAAAGTATAAGCAGTTATGATGTTTTCATTCGAATACTTGAATAACCAGGTTAAAAAGGGAATTCTTCAGTGTAGCCTCCTAATGAACCAAAGTGCTATTGGTCAGTCACTACACCTCCCTCTACTGCTGCAACCATACTGCATGCAACGCTGGTCAAATGCACACAGTTACAGAATGCTGAATGTATATAAATAGAGAGAGATATGTATGCATGCTGTACATATATGTCTTGCACTGTCTCTTTGCACCAAGTTATGTTATCATAGTCCTATGTGCATTAGCATGAACTGTGAAATTCTGTAAGCTGTCATAGATGCCAATTCCTTTACATTCATATTACTTGTGGAATGAAATGTTTAGATTTGGTTTTAGATTTGGTTTAGAAATTTGGTCATTGCAGCAGCAGAAAATAGGATCTAGATGCAAATGGACCAGACATTGAAGATAATACAAGAAGTAATTCAACAAAAAATAAAGTGTCTTCGTTGACATACTTGGAGGTTAGAAGTGGTTGCATTGCTAGCTATTGCCATTATCATATCTACAGATGGAGCTAACACATACACAGAACTGAGTCCAAACATGAGATCAGATTGTATTTATAGATTGACGTAACATACATAAAGAAAGAGTTGGGAATCTTGCTGATATCTATGTGAGTGGATGTTGTAAAATGTGATTTCTCTTCTGGTTCATTCTCTGTTTATTAGTTAAACACCCATTGGCTGTTGCCTCTCAGATTTCAGTCTCGGTGAGTATTGGATGGGTTCACACTACACAAGTCTGACCAGACTCAGCCCAACAAATTCGAACATGTTTGAAAAAATCATGTTGGGCGAAAAGGCCAGAGGCGGCAGTCTTGAGCCCCTTCACACTAAAGGATCATCTGTTGGGCCCAAGTGCCCCCCAACAACCCCAACTAGACCAGATTCCAGTCGGGCTTAGAATCGCATTCGCAGTCACATGACGCCATTCAAAGCACGTGATTTTTGGACACGTTGATTTTCAGGTGAAAATGTGAAATTTCCCACCTACATTTTCACCTGTGAATTGTCTCTTTGCATATGAAATTGACTTTTTACATGTGAAACAAATATTGACATACCTAATGGCAGGTGAAAATGTGAAAAGTTCACGTGAAAAAAAAACACACTTCATCTATAAATTTAAACCTTTACATCTGAAGTAAAAACTGTCACGTGACGTCAGAATACAACGTGTCGTTCACATGTGAAAACCAACATATGTACAGAAAGCACATGTGCTTTGAATTCACATGTGGTTTTTCACTGGACTTTTTTGTGAGGGGTGACCCTCTCTCCCGGTCCCCGCCCCCACCCCCAAACCTGGCTGCCTATAGCCAACTTACACTTAAAGGAATAGTTCACCCAAAAAGTGGAGGAGATTCACATGACTGCTCCGCTTTTCGAAAACAACTGGCTGTCGTGAAGATTTGTGGTAAATAATGGTGTAAATATCGGTCTTTTACACTCACTGAGCGATCGTTGGCTTCAGTAGAGGTTTTCTTTTCAGAACTCTAAAGATCCGTCCCCGAAGACTTCCGTTTTTTTGGAGAATGCTGCTACGAAGTTGTGCTGGCAAGCTCCAGGTGTGTTTTATGGACTAACAAACTTCACCTGTGTTTCAACTGGCATGAGGGTGAGTAGATAATGACTGAATTTTCATTTTTGGGTGAACTATTCCTTTACATGATGCTCTGCTACAGCTTGTCCTGCATCCTCTCCCTTTATGTGTTCTCTCTTTCCTCAGGACTATGTCGTTATCACAGAGATATGAGCAGCAATAGCTGCTGTGTCACAACTTGGCAGTCATCTAACTGATATCCGGCAATAACAGCCAGTTAATTTCCTAAGCAACCGTCGTTAGCGCGAGTACAATGTCATCACAGATATGAGGGCAATAAAACAGATTTGCTTGTACTGTTGAATGAACAGCAATGGAGGAGTGTAAAAGTTAGGTGTGTTTTTCCTTTATTGTGGGGTACTGCTTCTTGGAATTGTATCTTTGTAGACGTGTCTCTATTTCACCGTCAATAATTTTTTGCGTTCTTTTTTACAGTGTGCTATTACTGATATGTTGCATCATGTTAGGTATAATAGATTTTATCAGTCAGTCATTTTTATTTATCAGTTGTGTTACTATCCGTGAAAGATTTATTATCTTATTGGCTTGGCAGAAGATTCACCTCCATTTAAGTGCCGTCTCGACCCATCATCATTTATTCATTGGCATTGGCTTCATTTTTTACAGTGTAGATTTACACATACAGAGTATTATCCAGCATTATCCTATCAGCTCCAAGGAGCGGGAGCAGTTGTCTTGGTCCCAGCTGGGGAAATCCTCTCTATTTCACTGCTGTCAAAGTCCATAGGGATTACAGCGTGGAGATTTTCCGGGCTGCCTGTTGCCCTGTCACATACCTCGCCAAGTTCAAAAGTTCAGTGCAACCGTGAACTCTGTCAGGGACTCTGGAGACAGGCACACAGGCAGGCAGGCTATTCTTCTAGTAACAGTCTATAGTTCCAGTAACAGCGATTCCCACTAAGGCTCAGGGAATACTTAGGATACCAGGGAATTACAACTGAAGGCCTTGCCCTTCAGTTGAGGGTGACACTAACGACTTAGCATAGAGGTCATCCAGGAGGCAGCGTTAACACACACACACACACACACAAAGACAGAAACAGAGAAATAGATGTTAACTAAATACTATGTGTTAGGCATATGGTTGTTCATTGCAAAAGTCAAGGAGTGACTTAAAACCTGTTGTTCAGAGCTAATAACATTACACACTGACATAAAGTAATATATACTATACTGCTATATAACACATTATTCTACAATGTATTTCTGGTAAAGGCCAAGTAAAACAGGGAACGGGTATACTACCAGGAGAATTACAAATGAAGGGCAAGGTGAGGGTAAAATGAGTGAATTAGCATAGAGGTCATTCAGGAGGCAACCACAAACACACACTCACAGAAACACAAAGAAAGGGAAAGTGAGAAAGAGAGAGAGAGAGAGAGAGAGAGATAAAGTAAGAGATACTCACAAGGCTATCTCAGTCCAAAGTGATTGTTTGAAAGCTATTACATGTTTCCTGGAAAGAGGGAATACAGGTAACACACACAAACACATATACCCTTGTACTGCTATCTATGAGGACCTTCGATTGACTCATTCTCTAACCCCTAACCTTAACCCTCCCTACTACATGTTGAACCTTAAAGGGCCCATATCACAAAATGACTATAATAAAATGCACTCAGTCAGATTATCCTATAGTATGGCTCAAGATTCCCGATGGTTGATAAGATCATCCTATAGTGGTAACAGGTTCAAGACTCCTGACGACTCCAGACCGGTCAGGGCCCGACAAGAAACATTTTCAAAATGTTTGATTTGGTCAGTCCAGTCTGGTCGGGCTTGTGTAATATGAATTGGCAGAGACTGAAATCTGAGAGCCATCCTGGGAACAGCCAATCAGAGTTGAGCTCAAGGACGAAGAAAAAGAGAATAAACCAGAAGAGAAGTCAACAACAACGCCCACTCATGTACATAGTTCACATCAATAAGATTCCCAACTCCACTTGCAGATGTGACAGATGTCTCATACAAAATGTGAGTGCCTTGGACTTCAAGATGGAATCTTGAATACTCCGATCCCTTCACAAAGACCACCAGTGGAGTTAATACCAAATAGAAGAAGCACTCCTTCACACTGTTTTTTGACTCTCATACAAAGTTCTTCATCAGTGTTATCCTTATGATAATGTCTTCAAAATACATTGTAAGGTAAATGTAAACTGTAGCTTCTGTACTATGGAGCAAAAACAATAGGACACTTATTTTGTAGTTGTACAGTGAACTTTTCTGGATGAATGGGAAAGTTTTGTGAATGGCAATATCTGGTAGTGTGTGATCCCTCGTCTTCATCTTTACCCCTTTGCGTAGTGTGAACAGCTTTCCACTGACATTGAAATGTCCTTGTTGGGACAGAAGTCTTGGAGTCTTGTGGTGTGACCTAGGCTTAAGGTAAGCTTGAGGGACTGGACGTCTTGACAGAGGGGTTGAGGAGGTCACGAGGGGTCACATCACTGGAACTTTTACAAGGATTCCCCACTTTCATGAGCCGAGGAGCAATCAAACATCTAAAAGACCGTAAAAAGGGAAGAAAGACACGAACAACGCTCGTTTTCTACTGCCGTTAACGTCCTCTCACCGTCATTTGCATCCAAATGCCCCACCCTGTCTCATAAAGACTGACAAGCCAACCTAGACTCTCTGATGTCTCCTGTCAATGGCCGTGCACATAAACACACACACAGAAACCCATTCACCCTACACACATGCATAGGTGTACACACAGCCCACGTATACACACAGAAAACCCATTCACCAAACCACCTACCCCTATACATGCATGTACACGCACACAAACACATAGAAACTCATTCACCTTACACATACACACTGCGCATCCACCTCAATCCACACTTCATCTCCCTGTCTCCTTCCCTCATACACACACACATGCACACACACACCCACACACCCCAGATTATCTCTTGGTTTGATAGGAGGCCATAGTGAGGCCAAAGGATCTAACAGGTCCGTGCCACATTTCAGAGGTTGTCAATCCTTTGATGAGAAAGAAAGAAGGGCCATTGTCTGTAACCGGCCCCCCATATAACTGTTTCATCACCCTGTATGCCAGGAAGGACAGCAATCCCCCACCCCTGCAACTAACACACCTACAGTCACACACACATACAAGTGTCATACAATTTTATGAAGGTCTTAATGCCGCAAGATCAGAGAGTGGAGCTAAGGATGCAAGAACAAATGATTTATCTGACCTTATTTCAAAGAACCGTTCTAACTCTAGGGTTCTTTTCAATGTTATTGAGTTAAGATGAAATTTGAATGATCCGTGTGGGGAAATTATGTTGCTACAGCAGCAAATAATAATAGGATAGAAAAAACAGAAAATAAATAAAAGTAGTGCAAAAGGGGGTTATATCAACGTATAATGTATCCAGCAATTTCAACACCAGAAGAGTACTGGGGTAAAGAAAAAAGACTCAGTTCTTCTTATCACTGTATTGAAGCCTCTTCTGTGAGATTGTGAAGTGCAAAGGATTTTTATCTTTTTATCAAAAAAAGTTGGGGATATAAGACTGGCATCTGGCAGGGACTTATCTGTTACTGGTAGTAATTCTGCTATGAAACCATTTATCCCCTGGTGTCACATGAAGTCCTTCACCTATCAACTAGATGCTGCTCTTATGAAGTTTCTTAACGAGGTATTTGATTCAATGAGTGCAAGGATTTCATCTATTATCAATACGTTTCGGGCCACTGGTTTTTCTTCTAGTTTTAAACCTGCAGTGTTTCAGCATCTTCTAGTCTTAGCCCTTGTCTCCTGCAAACTACAGGTCCAATTCTAAATTGCCCTTTTTTAAACTAAGGTTTTAGAAAAATGTGTCTCAACCCAAATAATATCCCTTATGAGTCAAAATACTATCTTTGTAGCATAGAGACTGCTCTCCACAGAGTGACGAACAACCTTTTAGCAGCAGATGCCAAGGAATGTTCCTTTTTAATTATTTTAGATCTCAGCAGCCTTTGATACTGTAGATCAACCCATTTTATTAGATCACTTAAGAAACTGGATTGATATCAGGGATATAGCTTTCACTTTTTCAACCCCTACCTTTCCAATATAGCATTTTCAGTCAAGGGAATTCATCCTCATCCTCAGCAGACATTACATGTGGGGTTCCACAGGGCTTAATTTTGGACCCCATCTTATTTTCCATTTCCATGTTTCCACTTGGACATATAACAATGCAGACATAACTTAAATGTACACGGTTATGCCAGCGTCACATCTGCCTATCTGCCTATAAAACCTAACAACACCAACAGTACTCTAACCACCATAAATAGCTTCACAGATATTAAATGGATGTCGCAGAATTTTATACAACTTGAAGCCAAATCAAAAATGGTCCTTTTCACTCCACTCCAGTAAACTGATTCACAGTGAATTAGGTAGTCTGTCTGCTAATGTAAAGCACTCAGTCAGTAGCAGGAAACCTAGGTGTAATTTTTGATACTAATTTGAGATTCAACAAACAGGTTAAGAGAGTTGTGCGATCTTGCTGCTTTCAACTGAGGGATATGTCCAAAATCAAGCTGTTTTTATCCTCACATGATCTGGAAAAAGTCTTTGATGTTTTTATGGCTTCTAGCTTAGACTGCTGCAACTCTCTCTATGTCTGCCTTTCTGGTCTCCAGCAGCTCTGACTCACATATATGTGCAAGATGGCTGGATTGAATTTTACACAGGAAGAATTGAAAAAAAAAAAAGTATGATTTGTCAAATCTCTGTGACACAGGTTTGGTTTTTCCTAAAGAAAAATCCCAATTTGATTTTTCTTTCTTTGTGCCAGGAAGGAGAATCCCTCAACCACCCCTTAACACACACACACACACACACACACACACACACACACACCTTCAATAATTAAGGTAAGTATTTAAAAGTGAATGGAAAACAAAGCTACATACCTAGATCTAATGCTTATTATCTCAGTACATTTAGCCTACAGTTAAAGGTCAAATTGGGGCTAAACATCCAATCAGATTTTGTGTTTATGTGTAAAATCAAAACCAAAAGCAACCAGAATCACCTATACAGTTACACCTAACGTCTCCCCAAACAGGCGACAGTGAACCTCTTAGCAGAAACAGTACAGAGAATAAGAATGATAGACAGAGTTTGAAACAGAAAGAAAGTAGGAGATAGAAAAGAGTCGGGGAGGCAGGGGCGAATACGTGAGGGAGGAATGTATGTAAGGGTGAACATTAAGTGACCATCACACTATTAAATGAGGGGAAAGAGGGTTGAAAGGAAGGGAGGGAGGGAAAAGACAGAGTAGGCGTGAAAGAATGCCAAGCCTTGGAATGCATTTAGAGGTTACCATCACACAAGCACTTACCATAAAGACTAGCACTTAGCTATATGTATTGGGGGTGAAAAGGGCAATTTCAGTGACAAAGACAGTTAAGACGGAAACCAAGTCTGGTGCAACTTTACAGTTCGACCAAGGGGCTTCAGTTGAATAGTGGACTGAACAAACGTTCAGAGTTGCTGCTTCTCCGTCTCTGTCTCTCTCTTCGTCTCTCGTCTGTCTCGTCTTTTGTTTCCCTCCTAATCTTTTAATCAACCAGGAGCCGCTGGACTGTCAGACTCACCTCAGCTTCCTCCCTCCCCCGTCCTACCTCTCATCCACTCCAACCCTTCTTCTTTCCCTTTCTTCTCCTCTTAGGCTGACCAGATGCCGACAGACCAAACGTGGGACAAATAGCAAGTTAATGTGGGACAATATGGGACACGTTACCAATGCTAAGAGGTAGCCTCAAATTTTGATATACTGTCTATGTAAGTCAAAAAATAAACATTTCTCTTCTGCCTCTCGGCATGTAAACATCTGTGCAGCCCACGATAACGGTCTGTAACTACAAGTTGCAGACTAGGCTTTGCTAGGTTTGCTATAAGAAAGATGAAAAGATGAGATGAGAAAACAATGAGAGCACAGTGCTGTGTGTAATTCCAGAAGGACACTAATTGCAGCATAACAAATCTATATTGACATCCAACATGCAACATTTATTAAAACGTGGTAACTCAACCTGGCCAACCTATTGATTATCATTGATTATTAAAACAGACATCAAGAACAGTCCTCTATAAAACAGACTGGCCTGCTGATGTTAAAACATTACTTAAGTGCTTAGTCTAGAATGTGCAGGACCAAAAGAATATGCTAAATTAAATATATTTGTACTGTGTCGCTTTATGCCATATTCGCCTCCGTGTGAAATTGAAAAAGAACTCATGCAAAGAATGCAAAAAACTCTTTGCGAATCGCATTCCACTGGACTTACCCAGTTATATGTAGTTTTCCATTCAGTGTTAAAGCTACATCTTCTTTTCTTTTTAGCAGTGTCCATATTGCCTCCAATTCGATTGTCTGTGTTTATTTGAAAGTTTCCCTGTCCCCAGCAAAGACGATAGGTCTACACTTGACCCACTGCGCCCAGGTTGATTGACAGCCAGCACAGCCCCTTGAAAGACAGCTGTCACTGATCACTTCACAACCATTGGATGAGCGCCAGGCTTTTAAAAGTTTGTGCTCTGCAGTGTTTTGACTTTTGAGAACTGAAGGGCCAATCACAATGCAGGACATCATCTCAATATGTGGGACGCGGGACAACGGCTTGAAATGCTGTGCAGCACAACATAAAGCGGGACGCCTGGTCACCCTAGCTCCTCTCTACATTTATTTCTCTCCCCCACTCTACCTCTCCTGTCCTCTTGCCCCCTTCTCTTGCCTTTTCCTCTCTCCTCCAAGACCATCCTCTACCGGCCTCTACACCGCATTTTACATTGTGTGTCACTGGGTCGGATTTGGAGGGAAATCTGCTGGATTGCTTTACGGCACAAAACAGGAAGAGGGCGCTGGAAGACGGAGCTAAAGCGAAAGAGTTTCTGGTACTGGCAGAAAGTGGAAGAAATGAAAGGCCAATGGAAAAATCTCTTCCAACATGTTTATCCTCTTCAGTAAAGATGAAGAGAAAACCTTTGACTAATGAAGAAACAAGGGAGAGTGAAGACGAGTCAACCTCCCACATTTAGCTTACTCATGACGTTAGCTATAGTCTGACAGTGTCTGAAGGCCCTGACACACCAGGCCGACGGTTGGCCGTCGGGCAATGTCGGGCCGTCGGTAAGCGTCGGTGTCCCTAGTTTTTGCGGTGTGTCCCGCACCGTCGGCACTAGTCGGACCCTGTCGGCGTCTTTTCGGCCGATTGAGCATGTTGAATCGGCGTCGGAGCCGTCGGTGAGAAAGATCACTCTGATTGGTAGTTCGTGTTTTGCCTCTGGATGATTGGACTGATAAATTCCTTCAACATGTGGAACTGAACAGGAAAGAGCCGAGCGAAATTTTTAAAATCGGAGGTTTCATTTATCTCCAGCTCTCGACACAGGTTCGGGAAAGCCCCTTGAGTCTGTCGCTGGAGTAACGTTATTCATGATTTCACCCATTTAGTGCGGTTTCTCCTTATTTTTCACCTCCGCCTCTTCCTTTCTTCTTCCACAACCAAAAGACCAAGGGCTGACAACGCCAGTGCCATTTGCAACTTCTTATCAGAACTAGAACGTACGTGCTAGTTGGCCGTCGGGTGTAGTCTTTGCGGTGTGTTCAAGTGCAACTTTTTGGACCAGACGCAGGCGACGTGAGACGACGCAACAGTCGGCCTTCGTCGCCGCTGGTTCTTTGAAGTCGGTTTGGTGTGTCAGGGCCTTGAAATGAATCAACCCCCACACCTGAAAAAAAAGGTTGGTGACACCTTCCCCCTATCATCTCCAGCATATATATTTGTCTCCACTATAAGCAAGTGTGTAGTTTGCGATAAGCTACAACCAGTTTCGCGATTTGAGAAGGACCAGGCCAGCCAGAACGTTTGGAGGGGAAATCCCACCAAATCAGGTGGGGGGCAGAGTGCTTATGAAGGGAACTCTTATGCAGTTCTGGCCACCAAGCATACTGCTTGATATTTGCCAACAGTAGGCTACATACACTACTTTATACTTCTGTGTCAAAATACCACTGTAGCTATGCCGTAGGCCGGCATAGCCCACAAAGGCTGCTGCCGTAGCTTATGTGCACCTCCCCAAAAATGTAACTGCACGTAGGGCTACGCAAGACTAAGACCGCAAGAACTGTGATTGGCCCGCTTCGTATTTCCTCCTACCTGTATCCGGTTGATGTCCGCCGATAGTGAAGACAACATGGAGCAGATCGAAGAGAGATGAGCTGAGGAGGTTCGCAAATATGTTCATTTGTACGACAGCTCATCTCCAAATTAAAGACTCCCCGATGTCACTGAACTCATGGTGAGAAATATCCAGAACAAGAGTTTCAGAGAATGTAAACACGACTACTTCTGTTATTAGCACAACACTACAGTTTAATGTTTCGGTGGTCTACGCGCACAATCACCGCAGTAGACACCTCCGCCGTAGCTACGGTGGCAATTCGACGTGGAAGTATAATTTGGCCTTTAGACTCTTTATAGCTATGTCCCGCAATGGCACATGCGACCGACCGACCAACCAACTGACCAGTGGACCGACTGACTGACCGACCAACAGAGTGACTTGCTGCCTGCTTGTCGCAGCTAAAAATGAAGTATAGAGAACAGGTAAACTAGAGCTAAGTGAACAAGCCACATACAGTAGATTTAGATTCTGATTTTGATGTTGGTCAAGGTCGGCAGCTAGCTTGCTGGATAAAATCTATGGTATACTTGCTGTGGAAACAAATTTCAGCAATTTCGTACAGACAGGAGGACATGTTTCAAGGACAAGTGTAGCATACACTTCGGACTCGGCAGTATGAACGTTACTGCTGGATCGTTGTAGCATTAATTTCTGTGCTAGCTAAACAATACACACACACACACACACAAAAAATTTAGTTTGCAAATAATGCACAACTTTATTCCAATTCCACTATTGCATTTGCATAGTTTCAACTTGACGTTAGCTTACCTGCTCAGAATGCATATTGCCTGTTATGAAGGGCTGTTGGGGGGGGGGGGGGGGGGGGGGGGGTTCAGAGGAATTCAATCTGATTCCTCTGAACTGTATTATTATCCTTGACCTTCTCCCCCTCATTCTAAACAGATCTGCACCTTTTCCTTAGCTTTTCCTCAATAAAATGACCCTAACGCATCATTTGCCCTCTTCCCACCTCGACCTGGTGTCCACCTTCTATCCCACACGTTCCCGTTCTAACAGCTGCACCATTTTTCTTTCTCTCTCTTAACCCTTCTATTCCTCAAACGTATAATCTCCTTCTACCTCTTCAACTTTATTCACCCTGTCTCCTACGCAACTCCTCTATCCTTTCTCCCATCACCTGGGCAATCTCTCTTCTTAACTTATCCACGCCCAAAACCCTCTGCGTCTGATTTATGTGTATTAGATGGGCAGAGAAACACACACACACACACATAGCCAGGCATGCTCCTAGTTTGGGGTGAGGAGGCGAGCAGAGTTCATGTGCAGGCCAGATGACAGTATGAGATGGGGAGATGGAGGGAGGAAGGAAGGAAGGAAGGAGGGAGGGGAGGAGGGAGGGAGGGAGGGAGGGAGGGAGGGGTGAGGAAAGGACAGACAGAGCTCCTGCCTTTCACCTCTGTCAGCAAATCCTCCGAAATAAAAATAACAACAGAGAGAAGCAGCAGAGCGGAGTGTGTGTCCTTCTGCCTGATGTGCTCCTCTGAATCACCTTGGAAATAAACAGTGACTATGTGCAGTGGACTCCATACTCCATACTTTTTGTAATACACAAGTATTACCATACTTGTGAGGATCAGAACTAACCTATCCTTGACAATTACCCTAACCTAACCCTAATTCTAATCTTAACCCTAAACCCAAATCCTAATCCTAAAGGACCTTACCGGGGTTTTTGCATGTTTTAGCCCATTTACTACACTGCACACATACTTTGCATTACTGCGACCATTCCATATGTTTTTAGATTTTATAATAATTACCCAATTTCCCTTTTTTCTCAAATGTTCAGGTGATAAATCTACCTCAAAATTCGCTCCGGTTCACATCCGTGCCTGGGTTTAGAAGTCACAGATGTATGAATTTAGTTAATAAAACAATGCTTTTTTCAGGGACTACTTTCTGGCGGAGACGTGCATTCTGTTGTGCGGGTGTCTCTGCACGGAAAGCATCTCGAGTTCGACAGAGAGGAATGGTGCATTCATGTGCTATCGGACAAATTGCAAAATAGAATTTCATTCATCATACATTTTTTAAAGCAAGAAGAAGCCAAATTCATATCCTCTTTTACACAATGTCCATGTTTGCTTATCGTTTGTCTTCTGGGTTTGATTTTCAATCAAAATATCATGTGAATGCAACGCTGTTTGGCAGCCGACTTTGAAGTCCAGGATGTCGGAGCCGTCCCACCAGCATGTGAACGCACCAGAGGATGTGCAGACTTTTCAAATCAATATGTCCATTAAGCTAGATTACAATGCAACAATAAAGTAACCTTGACAAGAATAAACTCAGTGATGAATTACAGCTCAAGCAAGTTTCAAGTCTCTGCAAGTTGACTTCCCACTCTCATTTTTGTCCCCACTCTCCTTTTTCATCTCTTTGCCTCTTTCCGTGCTTTCACTCTTTTCTGGCCTCTCTGTGACTCCGGTGCCTTTCTCTCTCCTTGTCATTTTGTTCTCTTTTTTTCCCCCTCTCCTCTCTCAGGATGTTCTTACCTTTGCCTCCCTCTGGTATGTGGCGGCAGCAGCACATCCATACTAACTGACTGAGATTAATGGGCTTTTCAGGGGTTAATGGACCCTCAGACAGCTACCTGGCTGTTAACACACCACTAACACACACACACACACACAAAGACATGCATGGACACACGCACATGAAAGCGTACATGCACGTACATAAGCAAACAGCCACAGAGGAATGCATACAAACATACCCATACACAGAAGTGCGAACTAGGGTCAGAATTATATATGTTGCAATATGTGATATTTTGTCCTTATATTAAAAAATCAGATCTGATCCGGTCAGCATGGTCCACCTCTGATATGATGGATATGATGCAGTTTGATTGATCACATATTTATTGTCGACTTGATCAATACTACACTGGTTGTCTATGGGAAGACCTGAACCTGAACTGACTTTAATGAGACAATTTGATCAGATTCCATACAAGTATGTATCAATATGTTATTATTGTTGTTGTTGTTGTTGTTGTTATATTTGTAGTTGTTTGTAGTAGTAACAGTTGTAGTAGTAATAGTAGCATCAGTGAGACTAGCAGTACCAGTATTATTAGTATTCATGGTTTCAATTTCAGTTTTAGTGTTCCATGATGGTCTCAATCCTGTTTCAGAGGCTTTTATGAGAATAAAATTCTGGGGAAACACTGAATATTTGCAGTTTTTTGTATTTTTTTGGAATTAAAATAGTCAAATTTTATTTAAAAATACTGAATATCGGGTCATCCCGGGTTCAAATTCGGCTCAGGACCTTTGTCTTCATATTGTGTACCATCCTGTCTCTCTATACTGCAACTATCCTGCCAAAAAACTAATCTTTAAAAAAAAAAAGGTACTGAATATCAGCACAAAATATCAGCTATCAGCTATCAATCCAAGAATATTGCAGTGCAAACACACAAATGCATGAATAAGGGTAGCAGTTAGAGAGACCGTCCCGTAACCAGAGGGTCTCAGGTCCTGGAGCAAGACACTGAACTCTACTTGATCACTCATTGGATAAACACAAATTTATGCACACATATACACACACACACACACACACACGCACACACACACACACACACAGTAGGGAGGGGAAGACAGCCTGTAGTTCACATAGAGGGCAGAGGAGAGAGAGGATTGCATGGCTGTGCTAATGTACACACATGAACTCATTCTCTCTTTCTCCTTCCCTCCCTCCCCGAGTCTCTCTCCTCTTCCTCTCTCCGTCTTCCTCCACCCTCCATCTCCTCCTCGTATCTTCCCTCCATCTCTCCCTTCCTTCTCTCTCTCCTTTCCTCCTCCCTCCCTCTGTCTCCGGGTTCACGCCGGTGTCCATCACAGACCGACAGTGAAAGCAGCGCTCGGTTTCGCTCCATTTAGAGGACTATAGGGCTACAATCTAAACACTTTCAGCTATGAGGGGGATCCATCCTCCCTCCATCCCTCCATCCCTCCATCCCTCCACAGCACTAAACGGTGTTGGCGAAAAGGTCACTGAAAGAGTGCTACAAAGTCTAAAAGCCTTTGAATTTAATCTTAAGATAAAAGATAAACATACTCCACTGATAAATTCAACATGTTAAGTAAAAGTAAAAGCGTCTGGATCAAAGTATGGAAAAAGTATGCATTACAACATTAGGAGGGTGTGCAGCAGTAGAAGCAGTAGAACTTATTGAGGCAAAAAAGAATGGTAAATATGTACAACATGAAATGAGTGAAAAAATCTAAATGCAACATATAACAAATAAGAGGAATATTAGAATGTGAAGAGAAAAAAACATCTTAAAGTTACAGTGTATGTAGATGACGTTGCGTACATCATGTATGTATAAATGTATATGTATATACAGTATATACATTATAACCTATATGAAGAGTTCATTTCTAAAATACTATACTGTATATCCATTTTGAGGCAACAAAATCCAAACAAGAACACAAGAATGAAAACAATCAGAAACTTTATGAAAGCCATTATGAAAAATACATTGAATTACATCACTCAATATCTCTAAAATATAGAGCATCCAGTCTGTAAAAATGTTGAGATTTTGTCAACTAAGGACTTCAATTCCCACTAATCCTTTTAAAAGTACCTGAAGTTATATTCATTTTGTGCTATCAGTCATTTGATTGTATGTCACTTTATCTTAAAATGGTGGATATCTCACTATAACACTGTTCAGTCATATGCCTCTTGATACAAATGTCTCAGAAATGACAAAGGCTGATGATAGTGATTCATTATCATGAGAATATATCAAAGAGGGCGTGATCATCATATCAGCAAAAAAGAAATGATACAAATGGCTTCCCTTTCCCATAATAAAATATAATATTTGGCACAGTTGGTTCTAATGCTGTGAAATCATTCACCTGACTGTGAGTGGATATTTACTGGTTGACTGATGACAATAAACCAGCAATTCACAATTCCCCATGAATTCTGTTTTCATTTGATCTAATTACATTGTAATTATTGACGAATAAGGAAAAAAACGATTCTGGTTCTGGGTTTTGATTGGCCTCTCAGTTGAGCAGTGTTAAAGCAAAAACCAGACAAACTTAAGTGACTCACTGTCCCAATAGGTTGACTGTATCTCCGATGCTGACAAGCTGAATCCTGAAATGATATGAATCATATTGACCCTACATAAAAAGGGTCAAACTTGGTTCTTACAACTCTTTTGCAACTGATTTCAGGGTAGCGGTTATAAAAAAAAAACACTCCCTGAGTCCAGTAACACACTCATCAGTGGAACTAATCAGTGAAATCAGCTGTTGTAGTGTTGGGTTGGAATGGCAACCTGCATACACATGGTTGGAACACATGATTGGAAACCACTGGTTTAAAGATAGACCGCCTTAACTCCTGCATGAACATGAGTCCTAGGTGAATGGTTTGTAATCAGATAGAGCAAAAACGCATCAAATCCAGGTGTACATGTAGCCAAGATGCATTGAATCACCCAAAGCAGCTGTGGAGATGGTCAAAGACACATTTGGCCTCATTAACAACAAAGTATAAAAGCAACGTGTCCACATACAGGAGCAAGGTAAATGTAAATAAACTGAATCCAACTAGGAAACATGCGAATCAATCAGGCATCAGGCAGCTCAGATAGTATCATACGTGTCAAAAATGGATTGTCAGGCTACTGGTAAATCAGATCTGTGCCACAAATAGTTAAAAATCAGTTCATCTGAGTGTGCAGAAAGCAGCAGTAGCTGGAATTCAGACTTAAACGACTCACCTAGATGAGGTGTTTAACTCTGAAGAGAGAATGAGGGAGTGTGCATGTGTAACAGGTCACATCACACACACCCAGTGATGGAAAAGTACTCAAATCCTTTATGGAAAAATACTTCATTAAAAGTAAAAAAAAAAAAAAAAAAAGGTATAAGTTCTGCATTCAAAAGTATAGATGTATTAGCAATAAAATGTACTTAAGTATCAACAGGAAAAGTCCTCATTCTTTCAAAGTGTTAAATTATTGAAGCATTAACCTGTAAGAAGTATTTTAATGTTGTCAGTCTAACTGCTCCATATACTGTTGGGTTATTTAAACTCTAACAATGCAACGTATTTTATGAGCTTATCGTATGTTTTGCATGTAAAACCTTATTCTGCAAAGTAACTAGTAACTCCAGCCGGCAGATAAGTGTAGTGGAGGAAAAGTAGAAAGTCTCACAAAATGGAAATACTCAAAAAGTACCTAGAAATTGTACTTATGTACAGTCCTTGAGTAAATGTACTTAACGCCCCCGCCACTGGGTCCATCATTACAAACGCAGGTTGCACGGCCAAGCTTTGTTCAAACCCACATAACTTTATTTTAAATTCTAGTCAAGATAACAAGTTTTCTAAAGACACCAAATGTGTCATGCTGAATTGCAGGGAAATGTGTATGGTGCACAAACATCTAGATTTTTTCCATTTGATGTAATGGTGCAGCCATAAAAACATGGCGTCTTGTATTTGAATATTTCATTCAATATGAGCAGCTAGAGCTTCAAGAAAGCGTTGGAACAAGCAGATACAGAATATGGATGTGACATTGTTGTACAGTTATTTTTTTTTTCTAACTTTGATGCTGCTTAAGGGGAAATTTAAGGGTAAAGCCAGGAAAAGTCAGTGCACAAGGGGTTAAGTTACTTTCCACCAAATATGGCGGCACAAGCCCATGTGACGATTTCTGCATTAGCAGAAGTAAATCTGGCTTGAACTGGGAGCCAGTGAAGGGACGTCAAAATGGGTGTAATGTGATTGGATTTTCTAGTTTTAGCTAGTATTCTAGCAGCAGCATTTTGTGCGAGTTTTTAATGCTGCAGTATGGGAGGCCACAAAACAGGACATTACAGTAATGGAGTCAATGAAACAAATGCATGTACAAGGGTTTCAGAGTCAGACATATTTAAAGGCATACTGAGCAGGATTTTCCCCCTTGAAATAGCATGAACTCATTTACTCAATCATGACTTATGGCCCATTGGTAGTGTGTGACAGTGTGTGTGTCTGCAGAGAGCCTGCTGCCTTCTGTCTGGATTTTATTATTTCTGAATGTTCGGGACGTTTCTGGGCGTCGACCTGTTGGCAGCAGGTGTGTCCGCCTGCAACCAAACCCACTGCTGAATCCTTTTATATCTAAAAGCCTCGCTGGCTGCGGTAGTGAAAACTCTAAAACTGGCAGCTAGCTACCGTTAGCGTAGCTTCGTTGTGGTAGAAAAGCTGATAGCTAAGCTAACCGGCTCCTACCTGTCCAACAGAAAACAGGCCGACTCTGCGTCGCCCTTCTTCCCATCCTCTCCTTCAATACTCTCCAACAGGTGAAAGCCAACGGATTCACTCTCGTTTTGGAACGAGCCTCGTCTGCTTGCCGTTTTGCCTCGCTGTACTTTTTTACTGGTTTTTACCGTTCTGGCAACTGCAGGGAGGAGGGGTCAACTCTGAAAGTTGTGTTTACAAGCCACAAGCAGCAAAATCCTACTCAGTATGACATTAACAGAGGTTAGAGAGAGATTTTTGCAATATTGTGAAGGTGGAAAAATGCTTTAGTGTGTGAGTAGCAGTCTCAGGATCAAAATATTGGAGCCACCAACAAAAAAGTTACTAGCACCAGTGTCACAAGTGGAAAAAGTTAGTCTCAAGCCTTGTACACCCAGTAAATTCTCTCTCTCTCACACACACACACACATACATAGACACACACACACACACACTCACCGACACCATTCTACAAAGAAGACAAGATAGTCCTTTGATGGTGACAATGAAAGATGGCCGATAGCAAAGCAAACACTAGGACTATGATTGATCATGGGAATACACAGAGCCAACAGAAAGTGAAAATGGATGATAAATGTGTTAGCACAAATGTGCGTGTGTGCGTGGGGGTGGCTTTGCATATATATGCGAGTGTGTGTGTCTGTGTGTGTGTGTGTGTGTGTGTGTGTGTAGGCATAAGTGTATGTATGTATGTGTGTGTATATGGCTGAGGTGCATGGTGGCATGCCAGACTAGGAGATCTTCAACCTGAAAGTAGGAATAAAAATGAACACAATTCTGCAGATAATAAACATGGTGAAGTGATCCTTTGTTGCCTGTATTACTTTTAGCCGAGTAGTGTGTGTGTGTGTGTGTGAATCAGGTGAGATGACAGGTCAGGAATGAGGGCTTTCACTGACACACACACACACACTTTTGTGATTTTGGGTTTCTGTGGCTGGTGGGGAAAATGTTCCCTGACACACAAGAGATCATAGTATACCACCTCCCCATCTGCTACTATATCACACACACACACACACACACACCTACACACACACACACGCACACACCTCCAGAGTTGGCAGGAAGCAGAGAACAATAGAGGCAGCTAGACAGCCTGACTCCTGCCTAATGGCACACCACTTAACACAGGTAGTGCTGACACACACACGCACGCACACACACACACACTCACACAAATGCACACATATATACACTTGTCTCTCTCTTTCTCTCCGAAAACAAAACATGTTAAGTTCATTCACTGTAGCACAGTATTTCCAAAGCCAACCTCATTGACGATAAGAAACATTTTCTGAGGCTATTTATCTATCTTTGATCCTATCCATCTATACCATCCATCCATCCATCCATCCATCCATCCATCCATCCATCCATGCATCCATCCATCCATGTCTCTGTATCAGCAGTGCAGTTGCAGTAGCTTGGTGTGATGAATCTGCCTATAAATCAGAGGTGTCAGGGTTAGAGTGAACTGTTGGCCTTTAATGGCCAATAAATACAGGTTAGCAGGACAGGGGTTGACTGCAGGTCAGAGGGTGGAGGTGTGTGTGTGTGTGTGTGTGTGTGTGTGTGCACTGTTGGGGAGGGCTTGCGAAGAGAGCGAATTAGAATTGTTAACTAGAATTGTTATTCCAATCCGAATAACAATAACAACACAACTGAAAACACCCTAGAATCACGCAATGACCCAAAATAATAAATTTACATCATACATAAAATGTAAACCTTAATAAGACGCCTTTAACGCGGAGAAATAGAATCCATCACAAGGATTTAAATATTACATATTACTGCCGTTGCATGGAATTTTGATAATTTTCATATAAACTTTTTAACACTCAAAAAAACAGACTTTTTGGAGATCTTGTTTACCGTTTCTCTCCCTTTCTCTGTTTCTTACTCTTTCTTTTCTAGCCCCTGAACTGGCTGTGTTACTCTGACTGGTTTTCCAGCTGGGACCATCAACAGCCTTCATCTCCTCCTACTCCTCTCATCTGTCCCTGTCTGTCTCAGGGAGACAGCGGTCACCTTTTAGCCTCGCGACTGGCTCGGCCTTCAGTCCCGCCTCCCACCGAGACGCGGGGGTCAAAACCGACCCAATCCAGGAAGTGATTTTACGCCCTTCACACATGTGACGGCTGGGGAAGGGGCTTTTTAAAGAATAGAGAGAGGACACGGTGGCTGGAGGGGATGGGGGGGGTCCATGGAATTAAATTCATTAAAGTTAGACTATCAAACAATGCACACGTAAATATTGTTTCTGTGAATTATATTTGTCAAGTTATAGCTATAGCCTAACATGTCATATTTCATCTACACACGAAAAATAAAGGTGTGAACTAGAACCGAAAATGGTTCTTTGGCGTGATGCTATAGAAGAACCATTTCTGACTCATAATTCTTAGTTATTGGATGGTGGGTGATGGCATAAATGTGGAAAATAACAAACCCCTCCATAGTATATATTGTGCAATTGCAAATGAGGCATTTAAACAAAAACACAATGCAGGTGTCTAAGCAAAGGAGAGCAGAAATGGTTCTTTAAAGATCATTGGTTCTTTGTGGAACCAGAAATGGTTCTTCTATGGCGTCACTCCGAAGAACCATTTTATTTTTCTGTGTGTAGCCTCTGAGGCTAAGAAAAAAAGCATGCTAGCTGGCTGGATTTTGGAAGAGGCCGGTGAGTTGTGATTGGTTAAAAAAAGAGGTCGACCCTTCGAGACTGCAGCCTAAACTTGGCCTATTGTCCACTCAAGCATGACATCATTTTTCAGCCCAAATAAGGGATTCTAGATCCCGTCCCCTTTCAGCCTAACGTGTAAATGAATAGGGGTGTAAAATTATTGCCTGTAACTATGTCCAGTGCTAATATTGACTATTTTTGGTTACTCTGTTATGCATTTATTTATTTGGTGCGGTGGATTCTGAAATAATCTGCAATGAAAAAAAAACAAAAACAAAAAAAATGCTAGCCATACTTAGCATTCCAGCATTTTGTGGCTTTTTGACATTGAGGATAATGCAACTTCCACCATGGTTGTTAGCAAAATATTTTTTGCAATTTAAGTAATATATTAAAATATGTAATAACTTCATCATAAGTAATTTGTACTTGCATTATTTCACCCATGATCCAAAAATCTCAATAGGCCAAAAAATACGGATCTGGATAGAATCCAAAAGCCCTGAAATGACAACACTTGAGAGGACAATACCTGCTGTGGAGTGTGGAGCAGGATAATGAAATGAACCAAAGCACAAAAACAAAGCACCACATTGGCTTTGGACTCCACAGTGTGAACAGGCTAGCTTGGCCGAGCTAGTCAGATTCTTCACACACCAGCTGCCACTGTGAGACCGTCTGCAATTAAATATCACAAGTGGCTGTGGTGCCTTGTGGAAAAGCGTCTCCATTTCCTTTTTTCCGGATCATTGCCTTTGTTTCCATCTCCATGCTAACATTTAACAGTCAACTCTTCATAATGAATGGACTGAGAATATCTGCACTCAAACGGCTTCTAAATCCTCAGATTCTCTCAGTTGTCTTTGTTGCCGTTTCACCGCAGCCACTGTTGTTCTCAGTTTTTGCCACCACTGTGTCTGTTTTCCATAGCATATGGTTACCTCTTTATCTTCATGTGTAAGTGTAAATAAATGAGCAATATGAAGCCGCAGTGAGGACACACAAAATTGTATGTGGCCAACAGAACTATAACGGATTCCAATCAACATTCCTGGATGGTCAGAGCGGCAGCCATTTTGGGCTAGCTTGCCAGGCTAGCTAGGTGCGAGGTTTTACAGCAAGGACCAAATGAGCTTCTCTGTCTTCTTGCTGCCATGGATTGCTAATATGCTAAAGTTGACTAGAAGAGCTAGAGAGAAGTACAATCTTTGATAATGCTATGTTAACCTTGTCGCTAACGTTAACTTTCAGTTGAGTTTTGACAGTACAACTTGTGCAACAGACATAGGCTATCTGCACAGTGTGACAGACTTTACGGACTTAATGCCCAGACTTGTGTTGTCACCACAGCAATTAACCCTTAAAATTCCATAAACCCCATTTTATGCTGTACTAGGTAAATTAACCGCCTTCACAGTCGGCAATGGCAGAAAGAAAGACAGCAGAACAGCATTCTTCTACTGATGAGCTCCACTAAAGCAGCTGGGGGTTAAGTGCCTTGCTCAAAGGCATGTTCCTTCATCTTCCTTCTCTCCTCCCTCTGTCCCTCTCTCATCTCTCCTTCCTTCCCTTTCTCCTCATTCTTTCCATCCTGCCCTCCCTCATTCCCTTTCTTCCTCTCTCCTGCTCCTTCCCTCTCTCCTCCTACTTTGCATACCTCCTTCTCTCCTCCCTCCTTCCTTCTCTTTTTCCTCATTCTTTCTCTCTCCTCCCGCTTTTGTCCCTCCCTTTCTCCCGCTTTCTCCTTTGCTTCTCCTCCTTCCATCCCTCCCTCTATCCTCCCTCCTTCATTCCCTCTCTCCTCCCTCTCTCCCACCATCTTTTAATATCTCTCAGTTGTTCTCCTCCCCCCTCTCTCCTCCATCCCTCTCTCTTTCCCTCTTTTTCTCTGTCCATCCTCTAACCTCTAGGTTACCTCTGTCCTCCTGTTACCTTTGTCCAGGGCTATGTATGTTCGGCATGCAGCATGCCTCAACCCTGAGTGTGCATGTGCGTGTGTGTGTGCGTGTGTGTGTGTGTGTGTGTATGTGTTAAAACAGATTAAACAAGGCTTAAAATGAATTAGGTGCGCTCTACCTCTCGGGGTGTGTGTGTTTGTGTGTATGTAAGTGTGTGTATCCGTCTTACTCTTACTGTGTTTTAAGGTGTGTGTGTGTACGTGCACATGTATTTCCAACTGTGCCTGTCTTTAAGTTTTACTATGTCTGTGTGTATTTATGTGTATGTAAGTGTGTATCTGTGTCACGCTGTGTTTTAAGGTGTGTGTGTGTGTGTGTGTGTGTGTTGAGACAGCAGGGCACCACCTCTAGACTTAAACCCCTGTGTGACCCCTGTATGAGCGTCCCAGTGCTTAACACAGCCCCATTCCACATTCCAACCTGCTGTGTGTGTGTGTGTGTGTGTGTGTGTGTGTGTGTGTGTGTGCGTGTATGTGTGTGTTATCTTTCCCGACCTGCTCCTCATTGTACGTTTTTGCATTTACATGTCAGGCATTATTAACTGACACTCCAGAGTGACTCCAGTAAAATAAGGCTAAATTCCAATAGTAAGGAGTATATGGGTCAAAGCCACAGCGCTCTGACATGAGATGTAGTGGAGGTAAACCCACCTAAAATCAATTTGCCCACATTTTTATTTGTGGAATATAGTTTATTCACCTTTTTAGGCTGACAGAAATCTTTATGATGTGAAACACACAGTATGTATTGTCAAGCAGATGTAAGCCAGCATTTGGACGTTGGATAAATTTTGATACGATGGCCTGCTCCAACATTGAAAACCTTTGTAAAGTTAGCGCTAAAACTAAAGTTGAGACGATGTCTGTAGTCGTCCATAGCTGCTACCTGCATCATTTTGTGAAATCGAGACCTAAATATCTTTCTGATAAAACAGTTAACAAAGCTGTTTTAATATGAATTTATCATTACTACATTGATGTTTCTTTTGTAAGCTATACCCAACTTGCTAGCATGGCTTACAAGCTAGCTTAGATGAAGGTTGAGACGACGTCCGTAGTCGTCCATAGCTGCTTTGTGAAATTGGGACAAAAATATCTTTCTGATATCAGTTTAAAAGTGTTTTGATATTCACTTCATTTAGTGACATATCATTATAATAAGATCATTATTTTAAGATTTTGTGCTCATTTAGCTTGACGTTGAACTTGGCCACCTCCTGCATGTCGCCTGATGCTTAGTGGGTATATGAGGTATCGGGTCTTTTAATGGGGAAATTCATGCTTTACTGAAAATATCATTGATTTTTGTTTCTATTGGTGGTTGTTTGAAAACAAGAATTGAAATGAGAGAAAATGTGGTGTGAATGAATATAATAGAACCACGTTTCTTAAACTATGGTTCGAGACTCAGAATGGGTCGCATGCTTTTTCACTGTTGGTCCCCACAAAGCAAGACAAGTATGTACAGGACATAAAAAATGAACATGTTGTTTATTGACGTTTTGTCTTGTTACTTGTGGTGAAGTCAAAGACAAATTTCCACATTGTGGGCAATAAAGTTTTCGTATTCGTATTCATATTCATAATGAAACATTGGCCTTCTTAGTAAGAAACAAGGTGAAGTTGATTTTATCCAAACAAGGCTAGCTGTTAGATTTCTACCAAAAATCTTCTACCAAAGGAGAACAAGAAGAAGACCATGGATGTAGAAGAAGATGCTGTGCATCAGCTAGCTCACCAGCATGCATCACTCTGCTGCACACAGGAATGTTTACAGAGAACGTAGGCCCAGCAAACAGTAAGGGATTTAGCGATAGTTTGACTTCAAAATTTTGAAATAAGGGCTTGAATCCGCCATGATAGACTGCCATGGCATTATGTTTGCTTTAGGTACACTTTAGGTGGAGTTTAAGTGCTTTTGGAACTGAATGAAGTTTGACCCCGTTTACATCCATCATAACTGTGGCTAGCTAGCAGGGGCTGCCTGTCCGAAATGAGGCAAAGGAGTGAAAATGTAATCTACCGATCAACAATATCACAGGTGAGTAGAAAATTAAAAAAAAAAACATTCTGCAGTAACCCTTTGGGATAGGAAAACAAATAGCATTAATTAAAGTCACAATGAAATGAAAAATCACTTTTTCACCTGATCCTATTTTTGCACTTTTGAACACTTTTGTACAGTCCCTCCCTGCGCCAACATGCTGTTTTAATTGTAAATATGTCAAATTATGGAAGCAAGATACCGTGAAAATGCTATGACATGAATTTTAAAATCGAAACCACAAATTAGACCGGCCTTTTTGGAATGTGCACAAATGAAAGTATGTGGATTTTTAGACCAGCAAGGCAAAATGTACTCAAACGTTTTAGGTTACGGTTTCAAAACTCCAGATGAAACAAGGTATTTCGTCTGACAGCAAGAAAAAATAAATCCAGATGGAGGATGAATCCAAAAAAGAGGGAAAAGAGAAATAGACACCGATGAACCGACCACTCCTCTTTAAACAAATAATGCACTATTTATTTACTCTATCGCTGAGCTTTGTATGTCAGTGTTATTGTGAGCTCTCTGTGTGTGGGTGTGCATGTGTGTGTGAGAGTGCGGCGTGCCTCTCTGCACCCTGTGTTACCCTGGATGAACTGCTGGTGAACTCTGGATGACTGTGGTCATGAAAAAGGCAGGGACACACACACACGCGCACACACACACACACACACTGAATGACTGTGGTCATGAAAAAGGCAGATGTCCCAGTGAGTGAACGCCAGAACATACACACACACTGCTACTGCTACTTGTGCGTGTGTGTGTGTGTGTGTGTGTGTGTGTGTGTGTGTGTGTGTGTGCGCGCACGTGTGTGTGTGTGTGTGTGTTTTTTATGTACATGTGGAGTGAATGTTTAGGTCTATGGTGAACAGTAATTCCTCCACTGCACTGCTGATGCAGAATCCTCGACCCTACTATCATCACACATCATTATGTGTCAGAATATAGACACCAAAATGATCCATGTGTCCCTGGTAGATCGTGGGATCCAGTTCTCCATGCTAATACTGTACTATAGTATACAGTATGTTGAGAGATAGGCTTCATGCTAACACTTTAGCATACACTATGTTGAGTGATAGTTGGCTCCATGCTAAAGGCCCTGACACACCAAACCGACTGCAAAGAACCAGCGGCGACGAAAGCCGACTGTTGCGTCGCCTCACGTCGCCTGCGTCTGGTCCAAAAAGTTGCACTTGAACACACCGCAAAGACTACACCCGACAGCCAACTAGCACGTACGTTCTGCGCCTGCGTGAAGGGAAATAACTCTCCATACCTTATGTCTGATAAGAAGTTGCAAATGGCACTGGCATTGTCAGCCCTTGGTCTTTTGGTTGTGGAAGAAGAAAGGAAGAGGCGGAGGCGAATCATCCAGAGGCAAAACACGAACTACCAATCAGAGTGATCTCTCTCACCGATGGCTCCGACGCCGATTCAACATGCTCAATCGGCCAAAAAGACGCCGACAGGGTCCGACTAGTGCCGACGGTGCGGGACACACCGCAAAAACTAGGGACACCGACGCTTACCGACGGCCCGACATCGGCCGACGGCCGACCGTCGGCCTGGTGTGTCAGGGCCTTAACACTTTAGCATACACTATATTGATAGCAGTGCTCCATGCTAACTCTTTAGCATACACTATATCGAGTGATAATAGACTTCATGCTACAGTACTTTAGTGAAACTCATGATTAAAATTGTTTCCTAAGAGTAGCTGAATTATTTTCATTCCTTATATGCTCTATACTCACACGTTTTTTAAAAATTTTCCTATATTCTTCTCATTTGAATCATTGCATAGTTTTTTTCACAATGTTCCCTTTCATACTGCATGTATTTCTTTTTTGGTGTATCTTTCATATCATACATATTTTCAATCATTTTTTTAAATTTGCAAATATATTTGCAACAGCAAAGCGGGGGGGCACTCGGACCCAACTGTTGGTGCAGATTATCCTGTAATGTGAATGGGTTCAAGACTGCTGACTCACATCGGGCCATTTGGCCCGATGTGATTTTTTCACACATACATGTTTGAAAAAATCGCATTGCATCTTTCGCATGTTTGATTTTGTCAGGCCGAGTCTGGTCGGGCTTGTGCGTACTCACTAACACTGAAAACTGAGCAAGCATTTAGTCTCAGCTGCCCTCCTCGGGCATGACTTGGACAGTCTTGTAGTGTGACCTCGGCTTAATTGATGTTTTGGTTACCGGGCTGGAGGTGATTTCCCACCTTGTTTCAGATCCAGGGAATAAAACATGTGAATTGTGTTTTTAGGGTGAATTTTCTGCGTAATGTGTCTGTACCAGCATGGCGACAGGGCCCATTTAGATTATGTAACATTTGAACTTGAATCACCTCCTCCACGGTCAACCAGAGTTCAGCTCCCTTCGCTGCCTGCACCACGGCGACAGAACACCACTGTCAATTCACCCTCCTCCTCTCCTCCCCTGTAATCAACTCCTCCTCCTCCTCCTCCTCCTCCTCTCTCTGTTGAGTTTACCAACACAGAGGGTGGAGAGTTGAATACACAATGTGTTTGAAGAAGGAGCAAGCGAGGAACAAAGAGAAAAGAGCCAAGACTTGTGCTTACTATGCATTCTCATGATCTCTTATGCTTGCTATAATGTATATTGCATATATATTTATATTTGTATAATTTCTTCTCCTCTATATGTTTCATATTTTTGGTACATTTTCATATTGTACATATTCTGCAACTTCATTGTTTTTTTGTTGTTTTTTTGCGTCAATACGTTTTACAGCATACCTTAATATTATTCATATTCATATTCATTTTAAGATTTTCTACTTTAAGAATTCATACAATATTTAATATATTCTAGTGTTATAATTGTTGGTTATATTTAATTCCCTTTTTGCTTTATTTTTGATTCTTTACTCAATAACTCTTAATGATGTAGTCCATATTTTTTTCTCATATATTTCTGCTTGACATGTTCTAGTGTTGACATCTGTGTGTTTACGTGACCCTCGTTTGCTTGAGTGCAATTTGTATTCAATTTTTCGTTGTTGTTTTTATTATTACTATTTGCCGAATTTCCCTAGAGACATCATTAAAGTTTATTCTTATCTTTCTATTCTTAACAAAAGGAAAGAAACCAACTTATTCTTCAACTGACCACAGTGAAATGTGTAAGATGTGAAAGATGTAAATGTACCTAGTGATTAAACTGTTTCTGAACTAGCACACACACACACACACACACAAAGACAGAGGTCTGCTGTCCTCGGGGCCGTGATGTCACAGTCTGAAAGTTTCCAGGTCATATGGAGGCAACTCTAAGCCGGTCACTGAGAGAACACACACACACACACACACACACACACACACATAGGGTTGTCAAGTAGGTCATCTTGACCTCCTTGACCAAACAAAAACAAGAGAGGCTAAAAAGCGGTCAGTGGTTCAAAAGTTTAACGGCCATCTCATCTCAACCACAAAATCAAAACCTCTCTGTGCATGAAAACCTCTGGCTGTGTATTCTGACTGTGCAGTGTATTCCATATACTACTGTAATTATATATTTGGGTGGCCCTCCCAAGTAAATTCTGTCATATTTATTTTGGGTTCCTTGCCTGGCACTCAAACCTGCCGTTTCTGGTCAAGCGTTGTCAAGCGTTGAAAGCGTGCTACTGAACTACAACAACCATAATTCATTGCAGCTATGATGTACTGGTCTAACATTTGGTGGTGACATGTACTGAATAGAGAGGTAAAGTTGGAAATGTAGCATACATGTCATTGTGAACCTGGGGTCTCTTAGGTGGGGCATCAAAGATTGCAGGGTCTAAAATGCAAAGTACTCATCCAAAATTGAAATAGCCATCATTCACAATGCAATTCTTATAAATCAACATGGAAAGCTGCCATACAAATCCAACACAGCCCACTTGACCAAGAAGCAATCTATTAAATCTATACTTCTATAAGGTAAAACGTAAAGCTGCAATATGCAATTTTTCACATTAAAATACCAATAAATAAACAGGATATATTCTACATTATTAGTCTGTGTGTGCATGCCCAAATCCCCCCGTTTGCCTGAGATTGGCTTTCCAATGATATTGGAGACGTTTTGGAGGGAATACCAGTTTCTGTGGGCGTGGCCAACGGTGAGCCAGGCAGCCACATGCGCACGCCTGATATATTAGATAATAATTCCTGGATTTAAAATACAGTAGAGAGGTGAGGTACAGACAGCATCATGCAATGTAGAGTAGCATCTGATGTGTTCGCACACAAGCTGGAGTCTAGCACTGGAAGATTGAGAGGGGGGATAGGCAACAGCTCCTGCTTACCCTGCTTTTGTGCACACACACACACACACACACACACACACACACACACACATTTTCTGCGGTCCCATCCAACACCTGCAGTGCTGGGCTGGAGGCCAGGACCAGACTGCCGGTTTCACGCTCCACAACGTTTACCGGAACGTTCTGCAGGAATCTGACTCAAACTGGCAGAATGGCCAGGAAGGACAAGCATGGGAGAGTGTGCGTGGGTGGCTCTGTGTGTGTGTGTGTGTGTGTGTGTGTGTGTGTGTGTGTGCGTGTGTGTGTATGTGTGTGAGTGTGAAACAGGATTTGTAAGTGAGAACATGTGCAAGTGTTAAGATGTTTGGGTAAGTGGTGTATGTATTTGACACTGTGAGAGACAGAGGGAGTGAGGGAGTGTGTGAGATCATTTTCTATAAGGTTTCCAAATTAGTCAGTCCATTTGCGAGAATGTGTGTGTGTATGTGTGTGTGTGTGTGTGTGTGCGTGCGTGCGTGTGTGTGTGTGTGTTTTGACACATTCAACAGGGCTTCAAAGCTGTGATTTAGAGTCTGTGCAGTGGAGATTTAACACAAAAACAGTCTACACCAGTGGCATACATTTTTATCTGACATTGATTTTCTCTCTGGCTAAGATCTGCTTCTATAAATTAAGTGAATTATTACAAATGAACATGAAGACAAATAAATACAGTATATTAATGGAAGACTAAAGCTATCCAGTGGGGCGATGGCCAGAAGTGCTGATTACTGATTATCTGATGTTGAGAAATACATGAATGAACATCAGGCGGTTGTTCTGCATATCTGCGTTGTTTGGCTGTCTGCCTGGTCTGATGATATGTAATGTTTTATCATAAGAGGTTGATGTTTGGAAATAACCTGCCCTCCACTTAAACCCAAGATCAAATTAGCTCATCTATTATTGCTTTATAAATGAAAGAGATAAGATAAAAAGAAGCTTTATTGATCCTTGTGGGGGAATTGGGTGTATAGTGCCTGTAGTGTAGTAAACAAATAAGACCATGACCAAGAAGATTGGCAGCCTCTACCAGCCTCTACACCGCATTTTACATTGTGTGCCACCTGGTTGGATTTGGAGGGAAATCTGCTGGATTGCTTTATGGCACAAAATAGGAAGAGGGCGCTGTTATTCCCGAGCAAATGCAGCTAAAGCTGCAGTTGCCAGTTTCTGGCAACAGAAGGTGGTGGAAGAGGTGAAACGCGGATGGAAAAATAACTTCCAACATGTTGATCCTCTTCACTAAAGACAAAGACAACAACTGAAACTTTGCTGCACTTCTGGCCTTAATCAGTGATGTCAAGGCAGGTATTTTGCCTTCAGCAGCATCTTAATTGGAACAAATTGGAACGCTTTGGAACGAATTTACTAGGGAGGTAAATGGCTCTTTCAAGGTCAGAAATGTGAACATCACATTAGTTATTTGATGTTTTGTATTTCTAATGTCTCTAAATGGATTGTCTTTACAGGAGATGCCTTTTTAACATCTATCCAGGGACTGACGATGAAAACTAGCATCTTTGGCTAATTCTGGCACATTTCCATGTAAATGTTTATTAAAGTTCATTGTCCCTCTTAAAAGAATAAATACAAATAAAAAATAAATGAAAATTAATAAATTAATAAATTAATAATTAATACACACCCGTATTTGTTCTTACCACCTATAAGTAGACTACATTCTCAGCAATTTTACTACAGCATACACTTTTTCTGTGAAGTCCTCTTTTAAAGGGGATGCATGAAACGTATTGAAAAACCCATTCCCCAAAAACATTGACATTGGCTGATTTCAATATTTTGCATGGATTAACTAAAATAAGAGTTGAGATGGCACTCAGTAGAGCCCTCCGCCGACGCTATGCAATTGGCAAGATATGCCAGTTCCACATGTTGGATTTTCAGCAAAAGTTAATAATTTCTTCCATGCCACATTACCAAGTTGTTTCACATCAGGAGATATTCACATTTTCATGACACAAGACATGCCTGCACTATATCTGTTCAGTTGCCATTAGTGCTGCCCTTCTACCACTGGACCAAGTTTTGGAAAAATTGGCTGGGCGGTTATGTCTAAACTGGAAATGAGCTCTCCAGCGCCCCCATGTTGTTTAATTGGGCCAATAATGGAGGGTTTGCCTCTTCTTCTGTCAGCTGATTGGCCACAAATTTCGATGGTGTTACGTAAATCTGTTCAGAAGTTATATGCCTTTTTGTGAGAAGCCACCCCCACCACGCCCCCCTTTGGCCAATTGGTATGACAAGTGAATCAGTTCTTCCTTGCCTCATGGCCAACCTTTCCACAACGTTTCATGCAAATCCATGTATAACTTTTTGAGATATCTTGCTAAGAGACAGACAGACGGAATGGGGTGAAAATATAACAGGTAACTACCATTGTGACTGAAGTCATTCAGCTCTGAATCGCAGCCAGAATGAATAAGGTGCATGTGTGTGCATGTGTGTGTGTGTGTGTGTGTACGACATAGATTAACATATTTGCATCATTTTGTTTGCACCATTGCAGTATGGAATAACCTTAAAGCTGCAATAAGTGATTTTCCGACCACTGGACGGTGACAGAAACAGCAACACATTTGTAAATAAAGTACAGCAAAAGTACTGGACTACGGAGGCCCCTAAGGACAAACCATGCATAAAGGCTAATAGCTTACCTACAGAGAAGTGTCGCCGGTTACCTCACTTTTGAGGTTTTCAGATTTTTCTCCCGCTGAAGGTTGCATGTCCAACAATGACAAGTGAACAGCGGCAGCGCGTGGGCGGGGCAGACAGGGCAATTGCCCAGGGCGCCACACCACTAGGGGCGCCAAATTTGCCCACACTTGTCTTAATTTGATTGTAACTAGGGTGACACTGGGTGACACAGCATAAATACATTTATTGCGATCTACAAAGAAAGAAAAAACAGAAATGAACCTACTATGTTATACTGAGACTGAGTTACAGCAAGGTTGAGTACTCCCAGTCTATCTCCCAACCTGCTCCCGACGAGTAGCTTTGAGTGGCTTTAAGTCTCTTTCAGTAAAATAATACTAAAAATTACACTACGTGAGTTGATTTAAGTGACATGACATTGTTTTGAATGTAGCGTAATGTATTAACCAATCAAGGGCGATGTGTGTGTGCGTCGGGTAGGCCTACGTTGTGCGTCAGGTGAAGGTAAGATGCCTTTGCAGTTTATTTTCATGACTTTTTGCTGGACTGTGCTTTTTACATATTTACTGTGTTGTTTTTCTTGGTTGTAGGTTGCGTATTTAGCAATTGGCAATGTGTGATGATGGTTAACGGGACATGCACGTTGCGCATTTGGCATTGCGTAATGGTGAGAGGGACACGTAGTTTCTGGCATTTGGCATTGCAAGTAAAGTGCAAAATTTCATAGTAGATGATCCTATTTTTCTAGTTTTGAATGGTAACGTTGTACGTGTGCGTGTTTGAGAGAGAGTGAGAGAGAGAGAGAACTGATTGATGCTATGGGTCATTGTGTGGCAATAACAATCATATATTTATATAAATTATATAACACCCCCCCCCCACCCGCAAAATAACATTGAGTTGGCAACCCTACGTGAAATAGTTGATAAAACGTGAGAATGTGTGGATGGGCGGCATTTATAGTTTTGCCCAGGGCGCCTGATTGGCACGCGCTGGCACTGCAAGTGAAGAGGCAGGTAGCAAGTTTACTAGTTTACTCGCTTGCTTTATCGATTCCGCCATTACGAGATTTTTTTTCAGGGAGAGCGCCGCTTTTAAACAGTGAGGGAGGAGACAAGTTAGTTTTTAAGCTTCGATTCGGTCCGGGTTTTGACAAGTTTTAAAAAAGAGGTGAAAGCAGCAACACAGCTGTCTGCTGTGTGGATATTGGTTTATAGCATTATGTCTCAATGAAATCTCCACATAGCACACATTAGTTTCAGAATTGGTTATAAGGTCTGAAATCGCTTATTGCAGGTTTAAGACCGGTTCAACAAGGTTTAACATGAATTAGGTATGCATCCTCTCTCTCTCAATGTGTATGTACTCTGCCTGTGTGTGCCTGTGTATCTGTAAGTGTGCCTGCCTGTGTGCCTGTGTGTGTGTGTGCGTGTGTGTGCATGTGTGTGTGTGTGTGTGTGTGTGTGTGTTTGTGTGAGGCCAGGGAGGACGCTCCATTACATGCTGTAATGACAAGCAGAAGCGTCAGCTCAGAGTGTGAAAGCAGCTGATAACATCAGGGTCAGCTCACGGTCACACACACACACACACACACACACACACACACACACACACACACACACACACAGAGTGCACCAAGAGAGCAGGGGCATAGCTAATTAGTGTGCTTGCCGTAGGCAGAGCACACTCTTACTATCTTGCATACTTATTATTCTTTTTATTAGTGTGCTTGCTGTAGGCAGAGCACACTCTTACTATCTTGCATACTTATTATTATTTTTATTCTTATTCTTCTTCCGGACAAAAGTTTAGCATGCATCTCCTCCTACAGTTTTTACAGTACATAGACATATTAAACATCAAAATGCGCGGCTCATTGAGGAATCGTGTGCTATTACTTTTCTAAGAGATCCATCATAAGCTCTTTGAGATATGAATGATTAAGTGGCATTTTTAGACGCAATACACACCCATTGTAAAAGGATGAGAACCTGAGAACCGTGTGGACTCAATCACAGGATCACAGAGCCAGAAATTGAAGTTTGGTTTTGTCCTTGTTTCTCCGCGGAGATCGGGAGCCTCCCACTCAGTAGCTGAAGCTAAGGTGGAATCAGATCAGTATGGATGTATTTGGACTTTTATTCTGTATATTAAAAGTCTAGTGCAGAGTTTTTAATGGCTGGCTTGATGCATTTGGGACAGACGGACCGCGCTGCGGAGATCGAGAGGTAGGTCTGGTTTCTCACACACAGTAGCTGAAGCTAACTGAAGCTAAGGTACACACACAGAGTATGGTGGTTTCTGTGCGTCGGCCGACGCTTAACGGAGCTTCTCACGAGCTCAGTGTTTAAGCTAGAGCGGAGCTTTTTTTTATTAGCGGAAACTAGACATCCAGACGAACACGTAGGTACCAGCCACGTTATGTAACATAGCTCCAAAGTCGGCAAAGTTTTTGACAAAGGTAAATGGGCATGACTATTTTCAAACGGGTCCCTTGACCTCTCACATCAAGATATCTGAATGGCTCATTAGAACCGCAAGAGTCTTAGCTTTACAGCCATATCTGACATATGTCAGCTACATAGGGTATATGAGCTCCAGGGTACTAAAGACACAGTGTTCTGCATGCAGTGAAAAGATGTTATTCTCGCCTTTTTTTCTTTCCCTATTTCTGCACACTGTGGTACCTAAACAGTCATGGAATTGTAGAAATTGGGTATGGCTACAAAGCTGAGACTCTTGTGAATCCAAAGAGCCCAATTGCATTCATGTGTGATTAAATATGGCCTCATAGTAACCATTTCAATGTGATGACAGCATTTTTTATAACTTGACCTTACTGTATAAAATGACATGAAATGAAATGGTCGAGCTCATTCATGTCAGTGCTTCGACACAGCCAGCAGATGGCGACAGAGACCATGAGTTCCCCACATGGGCTTTCTGTCAGCTTCAGCGCCGACTTTGTGATGCGTTTAGGATCCTTGGAAAGCTGGGGATCTGTAGTTTCGTTCGATACCAAACATGTTGCTGTGCAGTGATGAGAAAAGTTTCCCAGTGCCTTTGAACGCAACTGGCTCTGTTTACTGAGTCTAGTCTGTCAAAATGCTAACAATTGCAATGCTGCACCGCTTAGCAAAGCTAGTGAACGCCAAGTCTAAGGGCAGGGGCATTGCAAGGGCAGCAAGCACACTTAAATTTTCTTTAGAAAATGTAGCCTTTTCTAGTTCATTTTAAATCTTGCTGAACCGGCCTTTACACACACACACATACATAGAAACTCACACCTAACTCATTTCAGGTCCTACTGAATGTTCATTGCACACCACACACACTCACAGACATGAAAGATGAATTCTGAAATACTAAATTAAAAAATGATGCACATTCTATTGCTGCAGGCAAAATAAACACGTCATCAGTAATCAGTAACAAGATGTAACAAGATGCATCGTCCCTCGAAGTTTCATCAAAATCGGATCGGTGGTGTTATGGAATTTTAAATAATTTTGACCTTTAATTATAGCGCCCTCATCAGGCCTCACCAGGTGCAATTTGGATGGATTTGTGTAGCAAGTTTTGTGTCAATCAGACTTATAGTGTAGAATTTCAAAGTTGGTATTTTGCCTTTTTATTAAAGCGCCCCCATCAGGCCAATTGGCGTGTTTTTCTTTTTGTAAACACCAAAACAAAATGCATCAACCCTGCAAGTTTTGTCAAAATCAGACCAGTGGTGTTTGAGATATTACACACAATGAAACAAATCATGTGAGTGACACATAAATAACAACCTGCTTGTATTTGTCCAATCGTCCAATCACTTTCTGAGCAGAGAAATCACTCCAGTGTGGTGTTGGAGCCAAACCCCTGCAAAAAAAAAATCATTTGTATGGGTTGTATGAGTTGAGGGGGTTTGTTTGGCATGAAAATTGTCAGATTTCGAGATAATGAATATCAGCACAATGTGTAATCAATCAGCAGCTTTAATCTAGAAACATCAGCATCAGTCCTTCAGAAACCCATAACAGTCAAACCCTGATCAAAAGCGACAGAGAGGGGAAATGATGAAGTAGGCTGATTGACAGCACCTAATAGTGGCCATAGAAGGTAATGTAGAAGGTAATATTACAGTATATAGAATATAGACTAATGATTGCCTATCACAACATATCCTACATAGATTACATTAGATTAGATTAGATGAAACTCAATTGATCTCTGTGGGGAAATTGGGTCATTGCCAGTGTTGGGGTCGTTACTCAAAAAAGTAATGTATTACACATTACTTGTTACTTTTAAAAAAAATAATGCATTACTTTACTTATTTACTCCCTGTAGAAAGTAATACGTTACACTACTCGTTACATTACTTTTGCGTTACTCCGCAACATCGCCTGAGATGCATTGTCACGTAATTGCCAGTTAACAATATAACGTTAAACCTTACATATGCCCACATATCAGCACAAATCCCCATCCTAATAAGGAGTACATACACAAGATCTTTCTTTTATGCTCTTTAATACCACAAAGCCGACAACAAAGTTGGTGAAAACCAGCCCAAGAGCACTTCACAAGGCTCAATTGCATGCCTAGCAGAATCAAGGCGGCACTGGCAGTAGGCTATAACTGCCTCAAAATAAAACTATATCAATAAATAAAATAATATAAGAGACTGGCCTTCCTAACACCATTAGATGATGACAGACTTAAAAGGAAAAAAACACGTTTAAATGGCATATGAACTGCATTTAACGGGCCAAACACACTCAAACAAACTCACTCGAGTCGCTTGCTCACCAAACCATGGCTTTATAGTAGACTAGTCCAGCTTATTTGACGTGTTTATCACTAAAGCAGTGGTTATACCTCATGAGGAGGAGTCTCTCAAATCGTTTGTCAGACAACCTGTTCCTCCTCGGAGTCAGCACAAGACTGCCCAGGCTGAAGAGCCTCTCCATGGGCGCACTAGACGGCGTCGCTGTGTTGAATTTCATAACGCAAGTAACGCACGTAATGACATAATTGTTTGATTAGTAACTGTAATGTGATTACTGAATGTAGGAACCGTAATGCGTTACATTACTGCGGTACAGACAAATGTAATGTGATTACAGTAATGCGTTACTTTGTAACGCGTTACCCCCAACACTGGTCATTGCAGCAGCAAATAGGATACAGCAAAGAAAAATAGGATATAAGCAAGAATAAAACAAATGTGGATTCTAAAAACATACACAACCAACAATTCAAAGACTAGAACATATCAAGTAGAAATGCATGAATGTAAATGTAGGGAAAAGTCTGGTTTCTAGCATTAACCGGATGTAAAATAGCAGCAGTGGTATCAGCAACAGCAGAATTTATGAGAATGAGAGGTTTCTATTTGTTGTATGCATTAGAGCATTATTCGTATACTGTGGCACGATTGCACATAAGGTTGACACACTAAATGCTCTCTCACCTATACTCTCTCACACACACACACACACACTCCCAGTTTGACAGACGTGCTCACAGACAGCAGCCTCTCGTTCATCTGTAGAAGAAGTAAAGGGGGTCGTTCAGGGGACAGAAACACACAGGCAGTCTCTCTCTCTCTCCTCTGCCCTCCACTTAAACCCTCACTCACACACACACGCACACACACGCACTCACACTCACACACACACACACACGCCTCCTCTCCTCTTTTTCCCCTCTGCCCTCAACTTAAACCCTCACCCCAATCTTACCCCGAACCTTCTCCACGTACCCTTAACCCCCCCAACATCCAACGCCCACTGCCCCATTACCCCCGTTACCTCTCCTGCCGCCCTCCTTTCCCATATTTACACCCCCCCCCACACACACACACACACACAGACACACACCCATTTGAAGTCACTTATTGGAAATGTAGGATTTGAATGTAGTGTGCAGGTATCAGATGAGGCTAAGGCAGGGTGAACACATCCCATTCTTTTAAACTGAGTATTAACCTATGGAAAAATATTGTAAAAGTACACACTAGCACAATAGCAAATTTCCATTTCAGCATCACCTCTAGAGGGCGTATACGTCTGGATTGGAAAGGTTTAAAGAAGAAGAAGGAGAAGGATTGGAATAGTTCAAAGAAGAAGGAGAAGGATTGGAAAAGTTCAAAGAAGAATGCTGAATCCAAAAGTCCACACTTCCAGGAGGGGTTAGAGTCCGCTACCCTGCAGACTTCACTAGTTTCCACAGTTCATTGCACTATGGATATGATGATATAAAAGACGTCAGGTGACATAGGCATGTCCCATTCACACTTTTTATGTAGTCCCGCAACCCTGTTTCCTTGGGAACTTGGGAGCGGACTATGCAGAACCATAGTCCGGAAGTCTGGAGTCCGAACCTTTGGATTCAGCAGAAGAAGGACTGGAATAGTTTATAGAAGAACAAGAAGAAGAAGAAGGAGGATTAGAATAGCTAAAAGAAGAGGAAGGAGGAGAATTAGAATAGAGGAAGAAAAAGGATTGGAATAGACAAGAGAAAAACAAATTTGATTCCAGTCCCTGTAAGTTTAGATATGATGGACTTGTCTGGTGTACATACCAGTTAAGAACACATGAAGAAATAGCTGTATATGAGCATCAGTCCAGACTTCATTTTGTTCTGCTATTTCCAAGCATGAGGAACTGCTGGCTATCAGATGTCAACATCTCATCTCCTCTTACCCCTTGCGTTTTGGGGTCGTTTCCTGTAGTTGGTACGATTACCTTCTCACTCCTAACGAACCGCATCACAGTTCTCTCACACTCTCGCATTTCAGGCATCTCGGTTCAGTCATTTGGTGCCACCCGGGTTCCAATGGCTTTATTTTCACCTGGCCAAATGAAGTGAACTAAAAGAGTAAACGCTCCAGAGTTCAAATAAATGGCTGCAAACATGCTTGGTGGAAATTGCACCCTTAGTATTGGTGTCAAAGTCAAAATTCTGGTATCATGACAACACTATTTACAAGGGTGTAACAATACCATGTAAGTACATATATGCCAAGTACTTATACGGTATTATTGCGTACTTACAATTCTGTTTGTGAAGCTAATAGACTGGAATAAGGCCGGTGTAATAGAGCCAACATTTTTAATACAAAAAATAACATTTTATCTTTCCTTCCAAGTAACTGACACACTTTTTGAGGCCCTTTGTGTCAAAACAAAACAAGCATCACTCATTCTATCCTTTCATATAGGTAGAGAAGGGGGAGAAAATGCATGAGCAATATCTGGCATAAACACACAAGCAGGAGGAATGTGAGGCTGAGGTCAGGAATCAATCTTGGAGAGCTGGTTTGTCTTTTTTTGTCTGTTGGAGTGTGAGAAACAGAGACAGGTACTTGTGGTTCACTTTTAGTGGGAGCAATCCTCAGTCAGCCAAATGGAGGTATGCTGCACACACACACACACACACACACACACACACACACACACACACACACACACACACACAGCCAGCTGTTGTTGGCAAGCCCTGTGCGAGTTCACATTGGTGAACGCACAGCGGGAGGTGGCGACCTCCACACACAGCGATCTGACGGTCTAATCAGGGCGTGGCAGGAAGGTTGTGTGTTTGTCCGATGGTGAACTCCAGTTGGAGCTGCAGAAAGGCCTTTGTACCAGAAAGGAACCTGACAGGGTATTTTGGAAAGATTAGCTTAACCTTACAAGTTGCATCACGGTCCCCAATATGATTTTAGGCCCACATGTGATTTTATGTCGTGAATTCATTCTGGCCCACCCAGATGTAGCTGGAGTCAGAGTTCATTACTTTCCTTATCCACTCCAACACACATTCAAACACAAGTGTGAACATTCTAAAAACAGTTTTTATGCTAGCCAGAAGTTGCTAGTTTTCACTGCTGCTGCATTGGAAGATTGATTTTTCCATTTCACTTTTCTCTACAATTCAAAACTTCTTGTATAAGTGTTTGGCTAGCTAGTAGAAGATTCATTTCAAGTTCCCTGGTTTCCTGATAAGGTAAGTCTTGATTGTAAATGTGCTTTATCCTTTGTTGAGGCTGTAATGTTAGCATAGTAGGCCTTTCTAAGTGTTGTAACTAGCAGTAATGTTAATTATTAGGCTAAGGTAAAGTAGTAGTGAGCTATTATTGCTAGTATTTGTCTACTTTTCACTTGTTTCTCCTAGTATTTGTGTACTTTTCACTTGTTTCTCCTAGTATTTGTGTACTTTTCACTTGTTTCTCCTAGTATGTGTCGACTCTTCACTTGTTTCTTCTCCTCCTCAGTGTGAGACAGGGAGGAGGAGTAGGAAGCTGCCTGCTGTCGGCAGAAGGGATTTATGACGCCTCGTCTCACTTTGAAGAACAGCTTCTGTTTGTACAGACTGACTGGTCTAACTGGCCACCAGTCACTCACACTGACACACACACACATACACACAGACGCACTATTCACTATGTGCCACACTGACACACACATACACACATACAGAAGCTGTTGGCATGGAATATAAAATATCGACTTTCTATTTTTTCTGTTGAACTTTTCCACGTAATTCCATGTCTGTTCCAGGTTGTCTGACCTGCAGCACACCAGTTTATTTCATATATAGTGTGACAAAAATCATGAATTGGTATGGTATGAATGAGAGTTAAAAAACAATTAAACTAATGTATTTAATCAAGTTAAATTCATATTGTGAATCAGTCGATTTCTCACGGTTACAAGTTTTCATTTATTACTTCTTTCCATTTTGTATTGCATCTTTAGGTAGGGCTGGGTATCGGTACTTGATACCTTTAAGATATCGACCGAAATAACCCAGTACCAAGTAGTATCGAAACTTCTCCAGTCAAACGATACCTGCATTCGATACTTTTTGTACACAGATCTAGAAAAAAATGGCTATTTGTATGGTTTTGCTCGCAGCCAATCACCAGAAGCGTTCTTCGATTTAATGCGACGTGTGATTGGCCCACTACCGCAGCAGCTACAACCCATACAGTCTGTGGTGAAGTCGAGCGCAGTGTATGTGACGGAGTTGGCAGTTCAGCATGCCAAGATGCCACCAAAACGTTAAAAAAAAAGGTATCGAATGAAGTACTCTATTGGTATCGGTATCACTTTAAGGGTACTGGTATTGGTACTGGTACTGGTACTTGGTGTGTGTGTGTGTGTGTGTGTGTGTGTGTGTGTGTGTGTGTGTTACCATCTGCACCCCCTCTACCCAACACCAGCTACAGGAAGTATCTTCAGGGTTCAGCCATAGGTCAGCTCTAATGTAACTCCGCCCACACACACACACACACACGCACACACACACACACCTGAGTATGTTGCCATGTTGTGTTCAGGGAAATACTGTGTTTCTGAAAAGCAAGGCAAACAATTCATCCTAGCCATTAGCATTGAGGGAGGGACAGAGAGAGAGAGATAGAGAGAGAGAGAGAGAAAGAAAGAAAGAGAAAGAAAGAGAGAGAGATCAAGAAAGGTAGAGAGAGATCAAGAGGCAGAATAAGAGAAAGAAAAAAGAAAAAAACAAATGTAGTAAGCAAGAGAGATACTGAGAGGCAAAAAATCAGATAGAGAGGGAGAGGGAACAACAGAAATACAGAGAGAAAGAGAGACAGAGAGAATACAAGGGGAAGAGAGGAAGAATGAGAGAGAGATAGAGAGAGATAGATAGAAAGAGAGAGTGACCTCTGTCTGAACTCATCGGTGAACTCCTGCCTCAGTGTACTCTAGTTAACCTATCACACACACACACACACACACACACACACACACACACACAGTGCCAGGAGGCACAGTTTCAGCTTATATAATGGAGAGCAGTTTAATATGTGTTTCCAGTTCAGCTTTGGAAGTATGAATGGGAGCTGATCCCAGCATTAGTCAAGTCAGCACCGGCTTCTGTCTGGCACACACACACACACACACACGCACACACACAAATATGTGCACACAAACAAATAAATCGTGCAGAAAAACATGCAAAATACCTGTGCAGTTGCCCGTTACTGAGTGCGATCATATTATTTTGAATCAGTTTTGTCAAAGGAAAAAGCTATTTTTATTCTATACGTTGTTTGTATAATGTTAGAGAAAGTGTAGCACAATCAGAACCTTAATAGTACAGCACACTGCAGATTTTAAGGGTTTTTGCTGTGAAAATATGTGAAAAAGCAGGTAAAATTGATAAATTCCATGTTTCACTTGGTGACATTCAATCAATACTAGAACTGCAATGACATCTGATTACGTGATTCCACATTTTAGATATTTAAGTGGTAAACGTAAATTTTCAAGCAATAATTCTATGGAACAGGGTTCCCAAATCTATCAGAATCCTATCTAAAAAGGATTTAAAAAAACATGTTGTTGCGTTGTTGTTGTTGTTATTGTTGGTTGATGGTGGTGGTGGTTTTGTTTTTGTTTGATTTAAATTGTGTTGATTTGTCAGAAGTGTAGTCTAATGATGTATCTATTTTATGTATACCTTATCATCATTATTTTTTTGTTTTATTTACTTGATTGTCTGTTGCTGGTCTTATCCTGTTGTGTATTAGTGTTCAGGACTTTTAGAAGTCTCAACTCAACTCAAGCAACAAGGTGATTTACAAGAAAAGATCAAACATAGATTATAGACATAGATAGAGGCAGATTTCAAATAACAAATTTCAAATTTCATATAGCAGAGAAAAATAGAGTGTAACGCAACAGAAGCACAGGACAGCAATATAGGAGCAAGTGTGTTACATGCTTTAATAATTCTCAACAGACTAAAAACTAAATATTATTTCCATAAGAACCAGTAGCTAGCTGGCTGTAACCGTTCCATGTAACATGAATTCACATTTTGCAAACCACATTCATGATGAATATCTAACTGACAAACACTGAATGAGTTGTTTCCCCTGCTCTTCTAGCTTTCCTATGCTTTATATAAAACACATTACTGTTTAGAAAAAAAAAAAATAATAATATGCAGGGGAAGCGATTAGGTGTGGTCAAACGCAGCATCATTCCATGGATCTGTAAGGAAAATTATTGTCATCAGTCAGGGAGAAATGTGTGAAGAATGACTGTGTTCTGACAGTGAAGAGTAGTGTCATATTTCTTGTTTTCACTGATTCATTTTGTATCGGAAAGATGGGAGATATGAGCTTCCTACTGGAAAATACTGTTACAGCTACAAAATACACTCAGCTGTCAGATGGGAAACACTGCCTGGGTTTGGCCATGGACACAGATTCCTCTGACCTCCTGAGCTCTGACATCATCAGTGAAGAAAGGAAGTCAAATGCATCATAAGTTCGTCTGTTAGCAGGATATCTCAATAATAACACAGATTTGCACAAAACTTGGTATGAAGGTCTGTTCTGGGCCAAGGAAGAACTGGTTCGATTTTCATGTCGATTGGCCAAAAGGGGGCGTGGCGGTGGGCGTGGTCTTCCACAAAAAGGTGCATTTTTGTGCATTTCAGAACAGATTCATACAATATTACATCTTTGACAAAAGGGTGCAGTAACACACTTTGTCCAGCAGGTGGCTTCTCCCCCTGTAGGAAGTTTGGCCCCCTCTGGTCCTGAGTGACAGTTGTAATTGTGGCCTGGTTTAACATGCTGCTGTGACACACACTTTCCCATAGGCAGCTTCTCACTGTGTGTGCAGGTATGTGCATGCATGCGTGTGTGTGTGTGTGTGTGTGTGTGTGTGTGTGTGTGCATACAAATAGAGGAAAACTGAGGAGAATTTAGATTTTTTTTAGCTGCTTTTTATGGAGGAGAAAATGTTATATGTTATAATCTCAGCAACAATAATTAGTGACTAAATTGACTAGGATGCATTGCATAGGAATCTATGTATTGTCCATAGCATTGCATATAATCACATTTATCATATGAACAAAAAAAGGAGGTTCCTATAATGACTGAATATTGTCCCATATTCATCTGTATTGCAACTTATTTTATCCTGTACTATTGTAATATGCACTGAAAAAACCCTTAAAACAAAGCTGTTGTTCGTTCAATGTGTTTTTTCTCACTCCAATAGCTGAAAATTATTAGTTTGATCATTTAAACTAAACTTTCTAATATATGTTTATGGTTGAACCTATTTTTTTTATTTGGATACAATATAAACTGGCAGCGGGACATCAAACTGGAATTATTCATTTGATCAAGGCTTTAGATTAAGCATGATTTGCGCATGCGCATTCTTGAAAACGTCACAGAAGAATCTGGCGGTAACCAGCAGACTTTTTCCGCCTGGAGCGAGCCTGCGACACTTGGAAGAACGAGCAAAGTTGATACTGGTAAGGAAAAAAGAATAAAGTTTGCATACCGGTCATGGATGTATTATGATACCGGTAACGTTAACATTAGTCCAAGAATATCTGCCCTTGACTCTGGCTGTAATTTCAGGACTCACGCTTGATAGCCTGCTAGCGCTTTAGCTAGCGCTAACGTTAGCATTCATCATTCAAATAACGTTACGTTAACTAACGTTAGCCGTCTTGAGGTCGTGGATGGGTAATGCTATCACAGTTCGCTAGCTTAGTTAACTAAGAAATGCAAGCTATCATTTCTAAAGTTATTTTGTTGGGGGAATTGACGTTAGCTACCAAAAGTAACGATACAGCTAATGTTATGTTAGCATGTAATGTTATGTTAGCATGCATGCGTTAAAATGCATTTGCTCTGCTGAGTGTTTTTAACGTTAATGTTATCTTCAACAATGGCCGCGAGGAGCCTAGCAAATGTTTGTTAATGATGGCGCCTGGGGTTAGGTACCGTTTGTTAATGGTGCACGTGGCGCCTACATTACTAGGCCTAGCTAACATTTGTTAATTGTGCCTCCATTATTTGGTAACGTGAAGCGTTTTGGTAACGTGGTAAGGTGTAGCCTGGCTGTTCACACCAGAAGCGCATTTCTCCGCGCCGGTCAACAAGCGATTCTGCTCCTCTGCTCTTTTCTAATCACAGGTAGAGCTGATGTCTGCGTGTGTGTGTGTCTGCTCGTCTCTCTCGCTCTCTGTTCAGACACAACTGACAAATATGTGGAATAAGTACGTAATTTAAAAAAACACAATCACAAACAACAGTGATACTATTTCTAACAAGAAATTTATATTTCGAAACATTTGTGTGTGGGGGGCATTAAATGGAGGATAAAATATTGATTAACCAGTAAAATAGTTAGACGCAAGGTTGAATTTTATACATTTGTAACAGATAATGTAATAAATTGTATTAAATAATCTCAACATTTGTTTGTTTATCATTCGTGAACTAATGATAAGTATATGCCATAAAAATGTGTTAGTTAACTGTTTTGTGGTCCGTTTTGACCGGTGCTACATTCGTCCCCCTGTGCTACTTTTCGTTGTAAACAGATGGAGCCATCAAGAAAGAGGCCCACCATGTGGGAATATTTTGAATTGTTGCCGCTGAATAAGGTAATTACAACATAAGCAAAGATTTATTGTCCTTGATGTGTAGGCCTACAGTAAAATGCACAATATTAATGGAAGGGTAAAATAACATAATGCATTCAAATGATCACTGACTTTGCTAACTGATGGTTTTACAGGTCCAGTGCTTGCTGTGTCCTCAGCAGCTGGTATATCACCTCTGTAATGCTGCTGCATTACAGGGCGAAGCACTCGAACAGGCCGGCTAATGCCAACAGCCAAGGTAGGCCTACATGACTTTATCATGCTTACAAATGTCATACTAAGGAAACAGTGAACACCGACCCAACCCTCTTCCCTGTCACCCAAGCACACCTATGTACCCCAAAACCCAAGTACATACTTTGCCAAAATACTTACACATAATCTGTATTTGTACCAGACCCATGTGAAAATGACATCAAAGTCAATCTTTATTTGTAGAGCACATTGTGATGGTAAAGAAGTCCTTCTCATGGGCGATTTTAACTTAAACTGGCTAGATAACACACGCAGGAAGAAACTGAAGGATATTGCCCTTAAATTTCAGATGAATCAAATGGTGAATGGTCCAACCAGATTAACAAAGTCTTCTAAAACTTTACTGGATTTGATATTTGCAAATAAAGCTGAGCGGATTGCAAAAACATACAACTTAATCACTGGTCTATCGGATCATAATCTCACTTTAGTGGCTAGAAAGTTGTCGAAGACACGATATAGAAATCAAAACAAAATGGAAGGCAAAACACATATTTCACTTATCCCAAGGAAAGATTTAGAACCTTTTGAGAATGAAATTAAAAGAACCAAATGGAGTGATACAACTTCTGGTAAAAACTGTGAGCAGGCCTGTGATGATTTAATGTCAACATTTAAGCAAATCATCTCTAAATTTACTAAGACGATGCCCCGCAAATCCAATGCAAAGTGGAGCTTACCTTGGTTTAATGATGCATTGTGGCACCTTATGAAGAAAAGAGATGCCGCCTTGAAACAATCCTTAAAGTCAGGTTTGGAGACTGATCGCTTGGTTTATAAAGGCCTCAGGAATAAAGTTACAACACAGCTTAGGAAGGCCAAAGCAAATTTCTTTCTCAAAATAATTAGAGATGCAAAAGGAAACAGCAAAAAACTATGGAAAGCCATTGACAAACTCTCAGGAAAAGAGCGTCCAAAATGTGGGGCCATACAGATTAAATCTAATGGAACACATGTTGCTGATAGCTTGACTATTGCTAACAGTTTTAGTGATTATTTTATCAATTCTGTCCTGGAACTGGGTGTGAATTCTCCACCAGTCCAACTTCCTCAAATCCTAAACAACGATGGAGACTCCTTGAATCTGAAACCTACAAATGAGGCAAAGGTCAACAAAATTTTGTCATCACTGTCATGTTCCAGAGCCAAAGACATCTAGGCTTGACACAGTGTTTTTAAAAAAGCATAGGAATGATCTAACAACCTCAATTACTCAAATAATAAACCAGTCATTTCAGGAGAGTATATTCCCCAGTGCCCTGAAATATGCCATTGTAACTCCGGTATACAAGTCCGGAGATAGGCAGGAAGTATGCAACTATAGACCTATCAGCATACTTCCTGCCATATCGAAGGCTGTTGAAAAAGTGGCTGCAGAACAGCTGGTAGCTCATCTTGACGCTGAAGCTCTGCTGCATCCTATGCAGTTTGGGTTCAGGTCAAAACATTCAACCGAAACAGCATGTTGCTACTTCATTGAGGTCATCAAGGCCAATCTGGACAAAGGTGGGGTGGTAGGAGCAGTCTTTCTTGACCTGCGTAAGGCCTTTGATACGGTAAACCACCATATACTCCTCTCCAAGCTGTCTAATTACAAACTCTCCTTACATACACAAAACTGGATAAAATCATATTTATCAGGTCGTACCCAATGTGTTCGGATTAATGACGACCTGTCACCTTCAAAAGCCTGCACAATGGGAGTACCTCAAGGCTCAATTTTAGGACCGTTGTTATTCAGCTTGTACATCAATGATCTCCCATCTGTATGTGATGGAGTGGAGATTTTGATGTACGCTGATGATACAGTCCTATATACACATGGCAAGGATGCAGCTCATGTTGCTGCCAAACTCTCACTTGCTATGGACAAAGTTGCAACATGGCTAAATGACTCCTGTCTAACCTTAAATGTTGGAAAGACAGTGACTATGTATTTCTCTAACAAACAAAGACATGGTGACTGTCCCGACATTTTTGTAAATGGACAAAAAATAAAAAATGTTGACGAGTTCAAATACTTAGGTGTTATTTTGGATCCCACACTGAGTTTTAAGAAGCATATAAAAAAGATGAGCCAAACACTGAAATATAATCTAGCCAATTTTAGACATATCAGAAATTCGCTTACAACTGAGGCATCTAAGATCTTTTTAAATGCAATGATTTTTTCTCACTTTTCTTACTGTATGTTGTGTTGGTCTCAGGCAAACAAGACAACCTTAAAGCCGCTTGAGTCTCTTCATAAACAAGCCCTGAAAATATTTGACAGGAAACCATGACAATATCACCACTGCCGCATAATCTCTCGATATAATATGTTAAACTTTGAAAATGCAATCATGTATTCAGATATTCGTATGGTGTTCAAAATAATCCACAATGCCGCTCCCCCACCCTTGAAGATCTTTGTCCAACTCTGCTCCGAGAACACCAGCAGGACTACGAGGTCGACCTCAAGGGGGGACTGTAGAGTTCCCAAAAGAGGCTCTGCCTATGCTCAATCCTCCTTTTCATTTAAAGCCATAAAGGAATGGAACAAACTTCCCACTGAACTGAAACTCTGTACAGATCTCCACACTTTCTCACGCGAAGCTAAGAAATGGATTGTAAATAACCAATCATGCCTACATTAGTCTACTACTTTGCTACTACTAATTTAGTTTTTTTCACAGCAAAGTTTAATAATTTTATTATTCAAAGTAGCATAATGTGATCTCACATATTGTGCAGTGTGTGTATGAAATGTGGTGATGTGACTAGATGTGATTTTTTTGTACTTCAACATGTACTTTGTAATTTATTGTATTGTTTGTGTTGTATTTTATGTCGACCTGCCCTGGGACTGCAGATGGAAATTAGCAAATAGCTATAATCTGGTGCAAAGCATCTTTTCTCTTTTCTGAGATCAATGTTCTCTTTTGCACATGGTCCCTGACAAATAAACTTAATAAACTAAACTAAACTAAACTAAACATTTCATAATTGTAATAGCTGCATAAAATGCTTCATAACAAAAATAGAAATATAGATATAGAATCAGACATGCCAAATAACATACATTGTCTTCAACATTAGTGCAGTCAAACAGGCGCATCACATCCAAAACAATCCCAGAACCAACTAGAAGGGCACTCGGAGAGCGCAGACCTCCGCCAAGGCTTGTTCGTGAGTCGGATCCGGAAATTTTATGGGTTCTTCCTTGGCCCATGCTACACCCTTCCACGAAGTTTCATGAAAATCGGGCCAGTAGTTTTTCTGTAATCCTGCTGACAAACAAACAAACAAACACATACATAACCTCCTTGGCGGAGGTAATAAATATAGTGGATGAGCAGATTTTTAAATTTCATCATGTGGGGGGAAAAATCGGGGGAATTGAAACAGAGGGGAGAGGGGCAGGAAAATCAAAAGGGTTGGCAAGCATGGGATGCATATTTTATCATTTATCAGATCATTTATATCATATATAATGTATCATTTATATCGTTTATAATAGATTATCAGTGTGTTTTCTTGCCAGATTCGCTCGCGGCAAGCGGAAAAAATAGACCAGACGCCGAAACCATTGCTGCAGATCGCGAGCCGGCCGTGGCGCGTCCTGTCTGAACAGCCCATTTGGTTAACATGGGCGCCGAAAGGAAGCGGGCAGCGCTTCGCAGCGCTTCTGCCTCCTGTCTGAACCCGCCGTAATAGTAGGGATAAGCAAGTGATGTTTGTGCCTTGTAGCGGTCGCTGGCGGTTATGCCGGGGTGCCAGTGTAACGGGCGTACCTGGCCTGCAACAGTCTTATATCTGGCTGGATGCACATCCGTTAACTTCTGTGTGATCTGCGTTGTGTTCTATGGCTGTGCTGATTGAAGGAAGGACCCGGACCACAAACAGCTACTGGTTGCTCTTTTAATGAAGACTGGATGGTGGTTGTGTCTGTACAAGTCAATAAAAAAATAGAAATGCTCTGTAACATGCAGTCTCTTCCACACACGCGGGTCATCAAGCCCCTCCTCTCAATTAGCCTAGCGCGGACTGACATGTTAATTTACACTTTGCATATCATACATGACTAATATAGCTCCTATTATTAACAGCAAAAGTGCTTTTGAATAAGAATGTGAAAATAAATGAAATAAAATGCATAAATGCTCAATGCATTTGATTACATATGAATTCTAAACATGCTAAATATAACCAGTATAGATACTTAGATAGATACATAGAATGCACATACCTGTACAAGTCAATAAAAAAATAGAAATGCTCTGTAACATGCAGTCTCTTCCACACACGCGGGTCATCAAGCCCCTGTTAGCACATAAACACACAGAAAACCCTGTAGCACTTGGAAACACGTGTCTACTATAAAACTTGCAAAGTGCATTTACAAAGTTTATATTCGAATGACACATGATTTTTTTTAGCAGCGGGGGGAAAGGGTTTTGTTGTACCTGGGTGGTGCGCGCGCGTAGTACGCCGGTGAATATCAATAGGTAATTAAAAAATATGAAATAAAGTGACACTTGACTGCAAAACAAACTTTAGAACATACTCCACTCTCCTCACTTTCTGCCCTCTCTCCTGCTTCACTCTGCTCTCCTGCTTCACTCGCCTCCACTACTCCTGCCTGCCTACTTGTCTAATAAGGTTACATTTGAGAATGAGTAACGTTAGATAATTCTCTCACATCACAAATATTTGATCACGCAACCAGTAAGAACATTAAAATATTGTAGTAGCCACCACTAACTAGGGATGGGCATGAGTACTCGAGTACTCGATTTGGACGTCAGTATTCGTTCAACGGTTCAACCTATAGAGTACTCGCATTTTTTTTTTTTGCTTTGTAAAAAAAACATATGTATATAATAAATATAAACGTAAATTGACCCTGTTCTATATTAAAAGTTTACATTTTTTGGACGGGACTGCTAGCAAAAATGATAGATCTGCGCACGCATTGTTACAGGATCGAACGTTACAGGCAGAATGGCGACCAGGCATAAGAGTGATGTTTGGAAGTATTTCGACAAAATAGACGAAATGAATGTGCAGTGCAAACTATGTAACGTTAAACTTGCGTATCATAGAACAACTAGTCCGATGATTAACCATTTGCGCATTAAGCACAAGGAGAAAACAGCGGAGACAGATAACAGGCAGTCTTGCACCACCTCATTTGCTAGCAGTGTTAGCACACGCCGTTGTGATGCCACCAGGGCAGAGAAGATTAGCCAGCTCATCACGAAAATGATGACCGGAGATATGCTCCCGTTAAGCTTTGTGGAAAGAGAAGGCTTCCACGAGCTGATGGCGTTTGTTGAGCTGGAGTACAAGCTACCATCGCAGCGAACAGCTACGAGAGTGGAGAAGATGTATGAGGAAAGTGCGGTGAAATTGAGGGCTGATCTGCAAAGTGCCGAGAAGGTAGCCTGGTTGTTCAATAGATTAATTTCAAATTGCACTTGTTTTCCGTTGTTGGCCAATTTACATAAATGTGAAAGCATTAGATAGTAATAGATATTCTTACAGGCCTATAGCCTACGAAATTAACTGTGTAGCGTTAGCCAAACTTTGGTTCCGCTTGTGTGTTTCCAGTCGGACACGGACCCCTACCCGCATTTTCGCTTGGGTGTTAATTTCGGACCATATTCTTACGTACGTTTTTTTTTACGAGTACTCGGGTACTCTATAATAATTTAATGCGAGTACTCGAATATTGAAATTACTTAAAATGCCCATCCCTACCACTAACATTACATATTTTAGAACCAGAAGGCATTTCTTTCCCTTCAAAACTTCGGGGCATAGCTAAGAACCTTGAGCCCCTCCCTAGCTAAAGTAACATTACCTGACTATCTTCCTCATCGACATCAGGCATCTTTCTCTTCTTGGAGAAATATTTTAACAAACTCATCTGAAAATGCAATCAGGTATATTTAATACATAGCTTATATAAACATAGTTGGCAATTATTTTACCAACGTTTATTGAAGTAAGGCTGCGTTCACACATAGCGTTTTTTCCCCAACCGCCAGCGCCCTTTTCTCATTAAAAGCAATGGGAAGCGGCCGCAAGGCGCACAAAAGGCGGCCGCTCCCGAAAAGCACTGCAGCGGCGTTTTTTTCGTCAGAGCGGAGCTCTTTCAAAAGTTGAGAAATGTTCAACTTTTCAGAAAAGCGCCGGGTGACGTGAACCGCTTTTTCCCAGCCGACCAATCGCAATGACAGAGACGCTGGCCGTTTCCCATAGCAACAACAAATATGGAGAAAGTGAAAGTGCCAGTGGAGAAATTGGACGCTGTAATAAGTGAATTTCCGTTACCACAACAGCGATCATAAAGGCAGTATGGATTATACTGGACATGTATTGGAAATATCTGGTAAGCCTTTGCTTGTTGCACAACACTGTATAGTCTGCTAGAAGTGCTAACCAGCTGGTTAGTGAGCTAGCAGCTGCTCAGCTAACGTCAGGTGACGTTGCCGTGATTCGCTTTTTATTTCTCCTCACAAAAAGCGCTCCAGGCAGCGCTTTTTCCACATCAAAAAACGCTGTGTGAACGCAGCCTTAATCTACCTTTCTCTCTCTTCTCTTCTTTTTCTCTCTCCCTCTCGCTTCGGCCGGGTGTCGCCACGTGTCGCCACTTCCTGTATCCGTCATTTCAGAGTCGTGTAATTGCGACTTCATGACATTTCATAAAATTCTGAAGCAGTGGCGGCAATAATTTTGCAGCAGCGGGCCGCCGCTGCAAAATGTATATAACAGAAACTCTGCGTAATTCCTCTAATATTGGCCTTTATTTACCTCAACTGCAGAGGGTACCAGGCCTTTATTGGAAGCAGGCTTATATTACAGACAGGCCTTTATTTCTAATTCCCTCTGTTTGATAAGTATATTTGCATATTTTAGTACGAAGCCTCCTTGTTTTCTGATCTGCTTCTGTTGGGGTACATTAGGTAGATGTTTTTTTGTTACTGCAATGCATTACGATAATTACGGTAATCGACGACGGCATGCTCCAGAGACTTCCGCCGGCCGAGCCATCTTGTGGCACTTGTACGTTACTACAAACTACAGTTACAAACAGGCACCAGGAGTTTACCGGTATCCACCGTTGTTTGCATGTAAGCTGAAGCTAACTGAAGCTAAGAATAGAATCTATACAGTTATCGCCGTTTATTTCGATGCATATGCGCGAGCTCAGTCCACCCGGACACCTGACCTGCGTCTGGGGCTTGGATCGGGAGGATCAATGCGGGCCATGGGCGCGGTGGAGAGGACAGTGGCGGAGAGAGGAGACGGACACGGTCCAGCCATATACTAGGTTTTGACCTAGTCTTGTTTCCTTTGTTTTTTCCCCCGGCCTGTATTTGAGGCCAGCCTTTATTTGTTCGTGTCGACCACGGCCATTATCGGAGACCCGGCTTTTAATTGACTACCGGCCACTATTAGAGGAAATACGTTAACTGCATGTTCACACTCTTAAGACTAAGATTTATAACTGCATACCGCTACGTTTGCATTGTCTACAAACCAAAATAAATATTTAACTATGACCAGGAAAATAATACATACCTCCTCTCAATTAGCCTAGCGCGGACTGAGAGTGGCGCAGCATTGACGTCAAAAAAAAACTGCGACCTCTTAAAGTGACAGTACAGCTATTAACACTTCAGTTTGAATAGGCTACAAAACACACCTTGAACGTAAACAAAACACAGGTTCTTCAATATTTATCAGGATTTGGTGAAATTTCAAACATAAAAATAAAGATATAATTTCAACCCGGTTACACCAGTCAGAGTCTCAGTCTGACAAAATATAATTTTTAGTGTACAGCCAGCAAAACCCTACAAAGGAACTGATACAGGTACCAACCCCTTAAACTACCAGTACACACAAAATACAGTAGCAAGCAAGAAACACACAACACAGTAGTAGTTCAATATACAGTTCAACCCAACCCCATAGTCGGTTTCTCAGTCTTATCAGTCTGTGTCACTATGTACCAAAGTTCTCTGCTTAGTCGAGTTCTTGGTTTCCACTGTTACTCTGCAGCATTTGAGCTCCCCAAATTTAGTCAGAGTGAAACCTCTCGTCAGTGTTGCAGCTGTGTAAGTTGCTCCGGGAAAACCCGGTGTTACCTCCTGTACTCCGGTTCAGACGAGGCAGCAGGCTCCCGGGAATGGTCGGCCAGGGCGATGAACAGAGGGTTGGTGAATAAATGGCGAGGTGAGTGAAGAGAAGTCGGATCCGGTCTGTAAGGACAGGCGGCCTAGCAAACGGCAGACTTTTTGACACGCTGCCAGGGATTGGCAGGCTAGCGACGTACACTCGGACGGTCTGACCTCTTCCCTGTGTGTGTCGGCTTGTAAATACGCGCCATATTGCTTTTTGAACTCAGTCCGTCTAGGGGTGTGTGTGTGACGTAGGGGGATGCGTCCTTAAAGGCGCGGATCGCCACAGCCTTAGTGTTAAAACCTAACTTTGGCTAAAGTTAGCTTGCTAAAGACTATGCATTTTCTTTTTCTCCTGCAGTGTAACCTCTGGAAAGCTGCAAACGTTACTGATTGTGGTAAGTTCTGTTGTCAATATCATATGGGGCATTTGTGATCTTTTATTCACCCTCCTAATTACCTTGTGTTCAATATTTATCAGCCATAATGTTACAAGGCCCATCTAATTCTAGCTGGTAATGTTAGTTTGCTACACTGTGACAGCAATTACATGTGGTAGAAATGTACCAAAATGTTAGCCAGCTGCCCTAAAATCATAAAATAAAGTATAGGCCTAAGGGTAATCAATTTATGTTTAATGTTGGGTATTCTTAATTTGTGCATGACAAAGTAGCCGCCAATCAGTTGTGTTCCTGCTGTGCAACCTATTTGGAAGTTCCTGTCAATGGTCATTGCTTGTGGTAAGTTCTGTTTACAATATCATGAGGGCATTTGTGATAATTAGGCCACCCTCCTAATTGGGCTGGGGAAAAATATTGAATCTAATCGATTCTGACAAGTTGAGCTGGGCAATTGTCTACTAAGTAAACTAAATGTAAATTTAAAACTTAAGATGTGGTCTACTCAGTAAACTAAAGGTATCTCTTGTATCTCTCTTGTATCTCATGTTTCCTCAGTTATCCATTCATGTGGAAATGTAAAGACTGTGACAATTCATATATAAGAAGATCTGAACTTCTGAAACACTATAAACTTGATCATCGGCAACGCTTTCCGGAGCAAGGTTAAATTCCTCAGAGCAGATGGAGCAAGTTGTGCTACAGTAGATGCTTCACAAGTTAAGTCCATCTGTGAATGGGAGAGGGCTGCGGAATCCAGAGCGGTCCAATTTATCAACTCCTTTCCTCAGATCCTACCATTGGGGGAAGACGTACTCCCAGCTTTCTCATTCAATGAGCTTCGAGACAGCCAAGAACTGGATCCAGTCATCGGAGAAGTTCGTGGACCAGAAAAGGCTTCCGTCTAGAAGAGAGAGAGCAAGGTTGAGTCATCAAGCCCAGACACTTCTCAAACAATGGCACAGGCTTAAAGTCCAGGAAGGAGCCCTCTATAGGGTAACAAAAGACCAACAGATTAAGCAGAAGAAACTTCAGTTTGTCCTCCCAGTAAACATGCGGGAAAAGGCACTTACTGGAATACACGATCAAGCTGGACATCAAGGCCAAGCTAGAACTTTGCATCTGGCCAGACAACGCTTCTTCTGGCCACAAATGGAAAAAGACGTCAAGGAATATGTCAAATGCTGCCAGCGATGTATCCTTGCGAAAACCCCCGAACCTGCTGCCCGAGCACCCCTGGAGAGTATCCGAACCTCCGCACCCATGGAGTTGGTGTGCATTGATTTTTGGAGTGCCGAGGATAGTAAGCAAAGAACAGTTGACGTTTTGGTCGTGACAGACCACTTCACAAAAATGGCTCATGCATTCCCCTGTGCCAACCAAACCGCAAAACAAGTGGCAAAGAGGCTTTGGGATAACGTGTTTTGCATATATGGTTTCCTAGAACTAATCCATTCTGATCAGGGAGCCAATTTTGAGAGCAAACTCATAGCAGAACTCCTCAGCCTGACCGGCATCACAAAATCACACACAACTGCATACCATCCCATGGGAAATGGAACAACCGAAAGGTTCAATAGGACTCTCGGGAGTATGCTCCGGACTCTGCCATTGAAGGCTAAACAACATTGGGCACAACAAATACAAAACCTGACATTTGCCTATAATGCCACAGTACATGAAACAACAGGATACGCCCCATTCTATCTAATGTACGGTTGAATCCCTAGACTCCCAGTGGACGTGGTCTTCAAACAAGTGATGAACGATCCAGTTGTCGTCGACTACAAGACGTATGCGAAGACACTGATGACAAACCTCCATGAGGCTGCCAGCATTGCTCAGCAGCATGCAAGTAAACAACAAAAACACCAGGCGACTGGCTATAACAAGAGAGTCCGTGGAACTCACCTGGAAGTGGGTGATCGAGTCCTACTTGCAAATAAAGCAGAAAGAGGGAAAAGAAAGTTGGCAGATAAATGGGAACCCACAATCTACACTGTCATAGACCGGAACCCTCAGACTCACGTATACAAAGTCACAGATGAAAACGGACAGACCAAGGTTGTGCATCCTAACTTGATGTTGGATGTCAGCTTTCTACCGGTTCCAGAACAAACAAGCAGTGAGCCTGATCACACGATTCCAGACGAGGCTAGTGAGATGTCATCTCAATCCAGTGACTCTTTGAACTGCTTGGAGGTAGAAGCCTCTGAAGGCCGCACCTCTGCATGGATACGTGCATCACATGATGATAGTGATAAGTCCTTTGAGGGTAGGAACGGGTCAAGAAAGGTGGATGAGATTTCAAGTTTCTCACTAGGGGGTTCTGACCTGCCAACACATGTAGAGTCACAGTCTGATTCAGTCAACGACAATAAAAGCATACAGGATGAAGAGGAGGACTTACCTGAGGCAGACTTACCTGAATCTAGTGACTTCTCAGACTCCTGTATAACTGATGTTGACATTGACATTGGCCCTTCAGCCGATGTTCCGGCTCCAGACAAGGCAGGGTCCAATGACATTCTAACTCCCACACCAACACCTGATAGTCAAATACTTACACAAGAGCCAGGGGACAGAGGGCCGGAGGTCAGAACACGAGCAGGCAGGGCAGTGAAGGCAGTTAACAGGTTGATAGAAAATATGGTACAGAAACCTTTCACGAAGAGTATGGTAGACACGTTTAACAAAAGGTCTCAATCTTTACTTACCTTATTTGGGAGGGAAGAAGTATAGACACTCACACATAGACATGGTGTCGGTATTTTTTATTTTTTTATTATGAACAGTGACTTTATTTTGGTTGAGTCGGAATGTCCATGTTGGGACAGAATGACAAAATGTTTTACCAAGTCTTATGTGGTGTACAAGGCATCACATGTACTAGGAGCAGCAGAAGCTTGATCAACTTCTGTCTTCTCTGAACCTGCTTTGCAAGTTGCTTACTATGCAGTAGATAGGATTGTATTCCTATGGGTATTTTGGTCCAGATTCATGTGATACATTTTGATTTGTATAGAAATCTCATACCATTATAACTAAAGTCTCTATGTTCAGGATTTTGGCAAAGTTAAAGAGGGGAGAATGTAACAGAGAGGAAAATCACATACCTTATTTTCCTATTATATTTATTTTCATTTACATATTTTATTTCCAAAGTACGTTTTTCTTGATTTATGCATTTTATTTTACCAAAATCCCTCTCTTTGTTTTTATTATAAATGAGTGTTATTATTTTGATTTCCGGCGCCATCTGGTGACGTTGTAGTGTATTTCTGCACTCTCGTCAGTTTACATCTGATCTGACGAGAGGTGAGTCACGTTCGTATGGGCAGCGCCACTGAGATGATATGGTTCATAAAATAAAATTTGTTTAAGTGTATCATGTTTGATTATTTTATTGTAAAGATGTATTGGGTTGATACTACAGGTTTTTAGTGTATGTTTCACTGGTTTTTATAGAGTTTGACTGAGTGAGAGGTGTGCATTTTCTTGCTAGTGAAACATGCTTCGTCATTTTTGCTTGTCATAGGTTGAGTATTGTGTGTGCCAGGCGTGACGAGGACCTTTTGCTTTTCTGTCAAACTGATTTACAGAAATAAAAGATTATCGCCTGAAGTCGTGGTATGCTGTGATCACTCGTGCACCAGAACACAACACAGAACACAACGCAGTGTAGCTGGTTTGGACCGGTTACACATACACGCCAACACCACTGACTCACTGACTATCACACCCCATAGCATTTTGACATTTTTGGTTGTTTCCAATAAATTATTGGTTGTTGCTTTAACTTCTTGCGTCACCTCCCGTTATTTGTCATGGTTCTTGAGCCAGCCATGACAATTGTTATTAAGATACCTTGAGGTGAAAGGTCAAGGGACCCCTGTGTTTTTGCCCCCGTCTGTCCGTTTGTTAGTGAACAAGATATCTCAGTAATGGCTGGATTGCCATGAAATTTGCTGTGCACATTCATGATCCTAAGAGGAAGAAACCTATTGATTTTGATGACACTGTGACCTTTCCTTTAGCATCACCATCAGAGCAAACTTGCGATTTTCAAATGAGAGTATCTCCTGATCTCCTGTCACAGTCACAAAATTTGCGGTGTACATTCATGACCCCTAAAGAAAGAAAGCTATTGATGTTGGCAACCCCATGACCTTTCCGCTAGAGCCACCATCAGGAGAAACTGCAAATGTATGGCCAAATTGCCATACAATCTGCTGTGAACATTCATGGCCCCTAGTGGGAAAAACCTAGTAATTTTTGATGACCCCCTGACCTTTCCTCTAGCGCCACCATCAGGCTCAACTGAGAACTCCTGTTTCTGTCATCTATCCAGTAAAATGTTGAGTGTGCAAGTAATGGCAAAGTGGGGAGACTATTAGGCCTTGGCGGAGGTCTGCACTCTACTGTGCATTCTTCGAGTTGTCCTCATGTATTGCTTTTTTTGCAGGATATGCAGGAAAATGAGGCTGAAGAACTGGAGCAGGCAACCATGGCGATCTTTATCACCGGGAAAGAGGATCCTTTCCATCCACCCAAAGACATTAAGATAGTCATCGAAGGAACAGAGGTCCTGAACGAGTTGCCCTCGGTTGCAACAGCTTTTGCCATGTTCTTCGGGCTCATATACACACTCAACATAAAATATCCGAAAAAACTGCAATGCACCTTTGAATTTGTGCAAAAAGGCCTGATGGAGCTTGATGGAAAAAAGATGACCCCAAAAGTTAATAGACTGAGCACCCAGCTGTACAGCCCAGAGTAGGCAGAGTTGAATTGCACTGACTCACTTGATTCAACCAAGACTTTGGACCCTTTAAGAGGTTGGTGTTTGGAGGTTGCACTTACATGACTGCATGTTCACTGCAGTGTTTACAAATATGTCTGCCCAAGTTCAGAGACCAGCCTCACAGGCCGAAGTAGGCCGAGTGTGCTGAAAAACTGGAGAGAATGATTGCATTTGCACTGCAGCGTTTGCACAGATTTTGTACGGCAGATAGGCTAGATTTTCAGACAAAGGGAGAGGGCCAGGAGCTTTCTCTCTTGAGGAAGACTGAACTGAAGAGATTCATACAAGTCATCTTAAAACCCTTGAGGAAAATTCTTTGGATAACTGTTGGTGTTAAGAGGAAATGTGTCAGAAAAACATTCCTAATTCATTGTTCCTAATTTGTGATTTCATCAAGTGTCACGAAATTTGTGGGTTCAAAGAATTTTTGTTTGAGCTATTGCATCCAAATTAGTTGTATTTAAATGTAGGGCTTTCAGCTCTGAATCAGAAACACTGTCATAGTGTCTTAAGAGTTGTTCCACTATTCACTGTCTATGGAGCAGCTCCAGGATTCCATTTTAGGGTGTTAAGAGGAAATGTGTTCTGTCAGAAAAGCCTTCCTAATTCAATGTTACTACAAATTTGTGATGTCATCAAGTGACAATCTTTAAATACAACTCATTTGGATGTAATGGCTCAAACAAAAATTCTTTGAGCCCACAAATTTGGTGAATAATTCAAATTAACTAAACACATAGTTCTTTTGCTGCCCTAGTGGTTGATATTTTCACCTTGCTGCACACACTGCCCCACCCCAATCTGTGATGTCGGAGTACCTTTTTTTCCATAGACTTTGTTAGTACCTCACATCACAGATTGGGGTGGGGCAGTGTGTGCAGCAAGGTGAAAATATCAACCACTAGGGCAGCAAATGGACCATGTGTTTAGTTGATCATAGGGCTCACACCTCTGAATCAGAAAATGTACCCATATCCCAGTAAAATCACCATGGGTACTGCATGATGTCTTAGGAGTTGTTCCACTATTCACTGTCTATGGAGCAGATCCAGGATTTGTCTCTGGTGTTCAGCTGAAGGAGACTGTTCATCTTTATAAATTTGAAACAGATGTACAGTGTTGTCAGTTTATGGAACAATAAATATGAATGTGTTCTAAAAGAATGTGTTCTGAGTAGTCATTGATCAAAATGTATTTAAAGCATTTTTTTTTTATTCGATTTGCTATACATTTCAAATAATGACAACTGTTATTTTTTATTTGAGACAACTTAAAATAATCAGTTTGCTCCAACCTTCAAAAAATGGTTTGCATGGAGTTAAACATTTTAGGTTAAACTGAATGGATTATTTACATTAAGTCAATAAAGACAACTATTTTTTTTTAAATTTAGGACAACTTGAAATAATTGGTTTGCTCCACCTTCAGAAAATAGTTTGCATAGTTAAAAAATACAGGTTAAACTGAATAAATTATTTACATTGAGTCAACGTCAAATATTTCGTGTGATCGATTACTTCAATTTTTTTTAAGTTGATCCAACGTTTTATTTTTTTCAGTCTGCTTCTCTGAATCTGTCATCTTAGAGGAAACATTCCTGATTCTCCCTTAAGAGATTTTTTTTTTTTTTAATATGACTAGCAAATAGATTTCTGGTGATTTCTGCTCGATCTTTTATCTCCATTATACTGCTAAAAAAAACCCTACAAGATCACATTACAAAGTAGCAGGCAGCTTTTCATTCTCAAAATTCAAATGAACTCTGTTAACTTGTTGGTTTCCTGACAGCAGCATGGCATCAGCTTCACACCGTTTCTGGCTGAGTTTGTCTGGCTGAGTCTGCAGCGCCCTCTGCTGGTCAAATCTGAGTGCAGCATGCAGCTGCAGTTCCAATCCGAACCTGCCGGCGGCGCTGTGAGACCATGAATAACAATCCACTGAGCACAGAAGAATGACGTTCACTGCCATCTAAGTAATATATACCCAATATATACCCTGATTTTGCTCTTTATTTCAAAAATGTGATATTTGGTCGCAATGAGTATTGTATCAGTGATGAAAAGGCCTTTTTTCTTATTAATTTAATTTTAATTTAAACAAAATGCCATATCCACAAATGTAAATTTACCAACAGAAAGTCTGAATTTTGTGTTTTCTTTAAGGAAATTAGTCTTTACATTGATTTAGTTTCTCTTTCTCATAACAAAAAGGCCATTAGAACTTTTCATATTTGTCAATTATATAAGGTCTTTGTGTAATTTAAGAAAATCTATGTATCCCCCTTATTTTTTTGTCAGTTATTTTACATTTTTTATTGCATGTCATTATCTTCACCTTTTTGTATTACATTGCTGTATTTTATGAAGATTCAATATAAAAAAAAAAAAAAAACACTATGATGAAAGTATCACCTTGCTCTCACTGCAACCCAAGCTAACATGGTGCAGCTGCGCCACCCAGTGGTGATGAACATACAGTGCAAGTCACTGACAGATGAATGCAGATCATCACCAATTTAGTTCTTTTCCCTATTCCCTTCCCTCTCGCCATTCATTTTCAACATTCAGAAATAGGTGTGGATATCATTTCTATCTTCACTTGTCATTCATTGATACCATTAAAAAAAAACGTCTTCTGGAGTCACTTCTGTCAAACTGCTGCTACTAACAGGCTACTGGACTGAAACTGTAATAAAACCTGTTACTGTAATACAATTTTATGACATTAACTGGCAATACTTCATAAGGGGTGTAACATTTTATGAGCTGATGATATTATGTTGACTAATAATAACTCATAAGAAGGTGGAGCATTACATTAGTCAATATCACTTTACATAAGTTAAAAGTAGCTTTATGAAGTAATGAACAAAAGTGAAAGTAATAATGGGATGCTATTAGATAATCAGTTGTTTGGTACTGTAATCCTTTGGATAAAAGCATCATTGACCATATCCAGTAATTAACTTGGAAGGCATCCTGATCACATTACAGTCTGATTAATGTCAAGAAAACAGATACAACAGACACGATCATGATATAGGACATTTACAAAAACATACTCTCTTGTTTAAATTCCTCTCTTTGGGTGTGTTTACATGTGTTCTTGTGTTGGATTTGTATATGAAAAAACACATTTTTGGAACTTTTTTAATTCCAGTATTTACACAGCTCAGTTGTCCAAATCCTGATATACTGTAGTTAGACTGTGGCTTTCTGATAAATACAGGAACATATTCATGCTTTTCCCTAAATTCCATGACTTTTCCAGGATTTTCCAATTGGGCTGAAAACCATCTAATGTGTCAAACAAGCTGCTATATTCCTGGAGCGTGAGCCTTTTGTAAAATTTCCTGATATTCCCTGACTTTCCCGGAGCATTTCTCAAATTCCCTGACGTTCCCTGTCTGGAATACACCTCTCCAAATTCCATGATATTCCTGTAATTCCATGGCAGAAAAGACAGAGCAACAGCAACCTTTTGATAAATCCATTTTAATGGAAAATGTAAAACCCTTTTGAACTTCAATGTACAAAGCATGTAACACTTGCACTTTAAAATTTGAAATTGAAGCAAGCCATGTTTTAAAAAAATACCTCAGTGAATGTATATATGTATATATTTACACATCATAGTTAAGTTTTTCATTCTTTTTTATCATTTAACTTCAAAAGTTCACCATAGTAAATTTTAACAAAAACAAAAAAAAAAACAAGACAATTATTTTTCTTAAATAAATTACATCTTTTTTGTAAATGTCTCAATTTTACAGTGAATACTTTTTTTTTAATAAAATGCTGAAGTGTATAAGCCATTTAGGTTTTTTTTTCTTTACATAATACAACTTTACACTGTCTTTACAATAGTTTGGCAGTTCATTTTCAAAAAAATTGATTTTATGGCATGAGGACTGTAGAGCTCAGCAACAATTCCCAAAGTTACAGGCATTAGCTGGTGTGTGTGTGTGTGAGTGTGTGTGTGAGTGTGTGTGTGCGCGTGTGTGCGTTTGCGTGTGTGTCCTCCATCACAGTAGAGCCGTATTACAACTGAAAACCACGTAGCAAAAAACTGTACAAGTCACATTTACATTAATGCTTTTTTTTTTTATCTCAACATCGCATGATCATAGAACTATAAAATAAATACAACATCTTCACGGGGGGGGGGAGAAAAAAAAACAGAAAATGAACAAAACTGCAAAAAAAACAACAAAAAAAACAGGATAGATAGAACTAGAAAAAGAAAACGACAAGAACGGACAAAGAATGACTGGAACGAATGACAAACGAGGGGAACAGCAGTGCTTTTTTTTTTGCCTGCGGATTTAAAAATCTGAGATTTTCTCTGTTTCGCGCGGTTCCCCCTCCCCCACCCTCCCCCAATCTTTTTTCATGATTTTTTTTTTTTGAAATCATTAGAAATCACAGTTATTATCCTGATGCTGCTTTGCTGCTGGTGATGCTGCGATGATCAGCAAAAATATCTTCAATCCAAGACTTTTGTGTGCGGGCTGCCGGCACAGACAGGGATTAAGCCTAGAGCAGAGCCTAGCTAGGGGGGGTGGGGGGTGTGTGGGGGTGGGGGGTCAGTGTTTTGCCCTTCCGGTTACGGGACAGTCTCTCTCTGTCTCCCGAAACGTCTCGACGGGACCGTCCCGCTAGACCGAACGTTCTGACCGAACGAGTTGAATTAGTATTGGTTTCAATGGAGAACTGTAGTGCAGGTTGGTCTCAAGTCCAGTAGCTGCAGTTTTAGTGGCTTTCTCATAAGGCTCACGACCCAAAGTTGCATATTGTCCTCTCTTTTCCTAGAATTCCTGTCTCGCTCTGCTTCTGTTCTCGGTTAAAAACAGAAAGCGCATGAAAAATAATCTTCTGGACCGTTAAGGCTTAATCCCTGTGCGTCCCGAGCTTGGCCCTTGGTGTCTTGTGTTTCTAGTCCACTTGGCACTGAAGGTTTGGGATGATGGTGGTGATGATGATGATGAAGGTTAGTGTGTCTCTCTGTGCATATCTCAGGTCAACGTTTAAGGAAGTCCCTCGCTGGCCCGCGGGTGCCGTCCAGGGGCGCGTGATCGCGGCCGTTACTTCCGGGTATCGAAACGATCGAACGAAAAGGTTCTGTCCTGGCGCGGGACGTCCAAAACGCCGCTCCGGTTGCGGAGGCGACGCGATTGGTGTTTCGGGTCGAGCGACGCGGTCCTGAGTCCAAGAGTCCAAGATCGCGCGACGAAGCCCCGAGTCGCGTGAGGCGGCCGCGGCGGTGGGAGTTCTCTCATTCCCCCGACGGCGACCTCTCCGGAAGGGTTTGGAGAAGGAGGAGGAGGAGGAGGAGGAGGGAGTGTCATGAGTTCTCCTCTTCCTCCTCCTCATCTTCGGCGCTGCTCCTCTTCAGCGAGGTCACCGCCTCCTTCACGCAGTGGTACAAGATGTTCTTCACCTGGGAAAGGAAGAGAGACGTCAACACTCGGTACTTATTCCAGACCAGGTTCAGGACGGTTGGTCACATCTGTCCTGAACCATATCACTTCAGAACTGAACACTGCATTCACTATACAGATGGGATGGGTATCAGGACTAAACACCCAATATTATGCTTATTTCTGAGCCACAGATCTTTCTAGCGATGGCATTGGCTGCTAGAATGTAAACAATTTAAAAATGTCATTACAAAGTGCAAACAATATAATTTGGATGGAGAGCTTGTGAAACTGTGAAGGTCAAGCGTCTCATTTGTGATTACTACAGCAGAATAACATGGAGCTGATATCACCATTCATTTTTCTGCCCCATGATACGGATTGTCACATTTTTGTATCGCGATATATTGAATTTTGATATATCATCCCATCCCTAGTCAGAAGCATAATATAGAAGATTGGTCATCAGCAGGATTTACATTTTTTTTCTTTCTTTCTTGCTTCTTTATTTTAAGTACATTTTTAGTGCTTATATCACTTTTCTTCACTTGATGTTTTAGATGGCTGAAACATTTTCTGATATCGAACTCCATTGTAGCTGATTGACTAGTTATCCACAGGAATAAGAAAATACACCAAACAACTAAATGGACCCAGAAGTGCAAAGTACATCACCATAGCTGTTTTTTTAAACAGTGTTAAAAGTGTTTTAGGGTGGATTTGTCCTTTAACAACACAACTATATGACCCTCTTTTGCTATATTCCTATGACTAGTTGTTACTGCAATGGCCCAATTTCTCCACAGGGAGCATTTAAGCTTCATCTCACAAGTGGTGATCAGATTTGAAGGCTTTGAACACTGTAGCGTTGCAGAGTGTCCTGCTATCAGGCCATGGTCAGTGGAGTGACTCATACCTTCTATGATGCCAGTCTGCCAGATACCTAGCAACACGAGCCACTGACAATAAGGAGAGTCACTGTTCACACTGAACTGCAGGGCGGCTTAAATGGCATTACAAGAGGAGATACTGATGAAGAGCAGATTGAGCCGGGATAATAAAGGCTTTTTAATTTGTGTATCCGCACACGAACTGCGCTGGCTTTTTTGGAATCGGGGATTCATGTGGGCGCACTTTTGGCAAGCAGGTTCCTCTGCTTGTAATGTGTTTTTCTCTAGTGAGCAGCAGTTGGCAGACATGTTGACCAGATCCAAACAGAGCCGCTCTCTGCTTTTCCCGCACAGCAGCTCGTCAATGTGAATACTGTTAAGAGTACAGACAGACAGAGAGCGGATAGTGACTCACTCCCTGTTTTACAATCCAGTCCACTGTGTGTGTGAGTGTGTGAGTGTAGTGTATTCAGAGCAGAGGGACAGAACGTCCAGAGAACATCGCTGATGGTGACTCAGTCTGCCATCCTGTCTGTCTGTATCTTACACTGGAAAAGACTCACACACACACGCATTTGTGCACACTAATTATCTCTAATGAGGAGAGAACGATAGACGGATAGCTAGAGAGCGTGAGAGGGAAACGGAGACAGTGAGTGAGACGGGAGAGGGGAGAGAGAGGCTGAGTTTGAATGAGATGGCAAGTGAATAGATGTTGAATCCTGCACTCTATTCACTGCCTTTTCATCTTTTATTGAGACAAATCTATATAGGTTTGTTTCTACATTTAGACTGCTTATGGTTATCTCTGTTAAAATGTCCGTCACCTGTAGCTTGTCCTCGTAGTTGACCTCCTCTTTCGTGGCCCTGAGCTCCTGGGTCAGGTGGAACGAGTTGACCACGTGTTCGGGAGACACAAAGTCATTGATGACCTGAACACAGCTGTGGAGGTTCTGGACCTGACAGACGGGACGGAGAGGGAGAGGGAGAGGGAGGGACAAATAGGAAGAAAGATAGGATATGAGTAAGTATGCAAATAAGAAGAGAACATATGGGAGTACTACACAAAACAAGACAATTTCAACACCAGAACATGTGAAGAAAGAAACAAAAATCCAACCAATGAGGTGAGATAATGCAGAGCCTAGAGTGGACAACAACAGTATATGACATGTCTGAGTGAGAAGAAGCTGCGTGTGTGTGTGTGTGTGTGTGTGTGTGTGTATACCTGGTGCATGGCCCCGGCGGGTATAAGGACAGAGTCTCCGAGGAATTGAACGACGGTCCAGCCCTGAACTCCATGCTCCTCTAGCAACCGCTGCCGCTGCTTCCTGCTCAGGTACCAGCCCTGCTCCCTGATTGGGTCCTGCTCCAGCGACACGTCCAATCCCTGCTCCTTACACAGCTGAGGGGGTGGGGATAGAGTGGTTAGGATTCAATCTAAATTCAAGTAAATTCAAAAATTTGTTGAATCTTACAACATGTTGACTATTTCCAACTACAGTGCACATTCCATGAGAAATGAAATGTTTAAATATTGGTGATATGCCAATACTCTATGATTATTAATTGTACAAACTAAAATTACAATGTATGGTTCTTCACAATTAATTGGGCAGCTACTACTACTACTACTACTACTACTACTAATAATAATATCCATGCATACTTGAGTGGAATCAGATCAAAATGTCTCATTAGACTTAGTTCAGGTTAAGGTCTTCCCATAGACTATCAGTGTAGTATTGATCAATTCTACAACATATATCAATCAAACTGCATCATATCTATCATATCAGAGGTGGACCACACTGACTGGACCATATTCCATTTGTAATAAAAAGACAATATCAGCCCCAGATATCAGTCAGCAGTGTGTGTTGAATGTGTGAGGAGAGGACTGACCTTGTGCAGGAACTCCCTGACCTTGTCCAGGTCTCTGTTGAGGTAGATGTGCCACAGCGCCCCCGGTGTCTCGCTGGAGTCCTTCAGCCTCCGCCGGACGCCCTCGTCCAGGTCCTCCTCCTCCAGACGCTTCAACACTCCTGCACACCGGGAGGGAGGGAGAGAGAGAGAGAGAGAGAGAGAGAGAGAGAATATAGGTGATCATTGTTATTTTTCTATTTGATGAATTCCCATTGTTTTTTGAAGCTGTGGAAATATTGTTCATGCAATAGTAATTTCTACGAATGAAAATAAATCCTACCAAAGCAATGTTTAAAAAGGAAGTGAAAACAACTTTACAGATATGTCAAAGTTCTTGTTATTTTGTCTTGTCTTATTTTGTTTTTTAGTTTATCATTTATTCCTGTATTTCCCAAATCAAAACAAATAACGCATTGTGAATTCAACTGATAGAGAAAGAGAAAGCGAGAGAGGAAGAAAAAAAATAAACAAATACACACAATATTTGCAAGCCAGGAAAAATCTCTCGTCTTTCACATACACACACACATGCACGCAGACGCACACACACACACACACACACACACACACACACACACACACACACACAGATATCGACACAGTACAAAGAGTATGGTGCGACAGTCAGGCCAAGTCTTTAAATATTCATAAAGATGACAAGGTGCTGTGTGTGTGTGTGTGTGTCTGGGAATGCTGATGCTATTTATAATATGGAGGAGGAAAGGAGAAGGGAGGGGTGGAGGGTAACCAGGGGAAGGTGGGAAGGATGGATGGCGCAATGAAGGGAAAAGAAAAGATGGAGAGAGGAAGAAAGTGGAGAAGTTACATTTATTGGGCCGTGTTTAGCAGATGATAAAAAACTTGCATGCATTACAAAAAGACTAATTTCTATTCTGGTTCTTGGTTTTGAAAAGGTTAAAAGGTTAGGAGAGATAAAGGAAGGGAGGGAGGTAAAATGATAAAAACAGAGAGAAAAGATTGAAAGAGAAGGAGAGGAAGAGTTATAGAGACAGTAAAGGGGAACAAGGCAAGGTCGAGAGGACAAAGACGATAGAGGGAAGACGAGGAAATTGGAAAAGAAGGAAAAGGGAGAAAGACAGAGGGAAAGGGAAGTTGGGAAGAGAGAAAAAGAACAAGGCGGGAGAAGTGGAAGGAGAGATGAAGCCATAAAACTAAGAGAAAGAATGGGGGGGGGGGGGACTTCCTCTCCTTCCCCACTCCTGCAGTTTCTCCCTTTTTCCCTGTCCTGTCGTCCCTACTCTTCCTCTCCTATCTGCTCTCATGTCTTCTTCCCTCCTCTCCTCTCCATTTCCACTCTTCAACTCCCCTCGTTTCTTTGCATTCTGTCTGTTCTACCATCGTCTCCGTCCCTGTGTGCAACCTCCTCTCCTTACCTTTCTCCTCTGTAATGTAAACCAGGCGAGAGCCAATATTACGACACTTCTCTCATCCCTCTCTCCCCCCTCTCTATGCCAGTTCTTACCAGTTTTGGATAGGACCTCCTTGCCTTTGGCTACTCCAATATAGACCAAGACGGTGATGATGTCTGACACCTTTTATCTCACCTCCCTCTCACTGTCTATCTCTTTGTCTCTCTCCCTCTGCGCACAATAATTCAGAAATCAGAAATTACTACAGTCTTCAAGTTGGTGATTCAGGTCACTCTAGTAAGCCTTACCAGTTTTGGACAGGACTCCGTTGCCTTTGGCTACTCCAACGTAGACCAGAACAGAGACAACGTCTGAGACCTCCACATGGAGGTTGGCAGTCCCGAAGTCCTGGTCCTGAGATGCTGCTACACCTGCGGAGACCACAGGGAAGGAAGGACTGATCAGCAAAGGGGTGTGTGTGTGTGTGCGGGGTGTGTGTGTGTGTGTGTGTGTGTGTGTGTGTGTGTGTGTGGGGGGGGGGGGGGGGGGGGGGGGGGGGGACGGACAGACAAAAGGAAAGCAACAATTTGCATGGTTTGGATCAATAAGTTCCATCTTGTTGAGATTAAACTTATTGATCCTTGGGGGAAAATTGGGCCATTGCAGCAGCAAATAGTAATACAATACAGCAAAGAAGAATAGAACATGAATGAAAATAGAGTCTTTGTGGGGTGTTCATAACTAGAACATGTTACGTAGAAATGTAGGGATGAAAAAGTATGGATTAGAGCATTAAGAGTGTGTGCTGAAAGCAGCAGTCACAGTGGCAGAACTTACTGTGACAGATAATAATGCTTCAATATGTGGAGTATGACATAAAAGAATTACTGCTGCTGCATGTTAGCTGGTTACTTGGTTAACTGGCTAGTAGAGCAGACAAACTCAGCAGCTGCAGCTAAAGATATACTAGCATTTGACCCAGTTGGCTGTTCATTTCCCTCCCTGGTGGTCCTACCGTAGGCACAGCAGAGTCTTGGTCCGAGGTCTGGCCTGACAAAGAAGGACGGGAGGTGGGAGGCCAGGTTGAGGTTCCCTTCTGGATCTGAGTACTCCGGCAGGGGCAAATTCCTCATCAAGTCATCGTATCTGCAAAAGATAGAAGAAACTCAGTTTAGATGGGTTCGGGTTCATTTGTGTGTATGTGTGCGTGTGTGTTGACGTTATTATTAGGTTAGCTATCTGTAGATCTTTGCTTACACAATGCATTTGGATTAACATTTGTATTTTGGAAAAATTGAGTACTGAACTGCACCGGTAACAGGTAACTTAAAAGGCAACAATTGCATATGTTTAGGAATGAAAAGCTTCAGATATAAAAGCACAGGGTTGGCCCGGTCGTGTGAAAAAGCACCAGTGTGTGTGTGTGTGTGTGTGTGTGTGTGTGTGTACCTGGAGGGCATGAGGGCCATGAACTCCTCTCCGGAGGGCCAGTCCTTCAGCCTGTAAACCATGGGTTCTCCATCCTTTGACTTGGGCCGCTCTGAAGAGGAAAGATGACCTTAGACTAAATTTACAATCAGGTTTCATTCAGCTTGAATTCATCATTAAAATAAGGGTTGAAAGTAATCCATAACCTGTGGCATCACTGTTCTGTTGACGTTAGTGCCTCCTCTATCCATGAGTAGGACCGTTCAACATTCAAACGGATGTGATCTGATTACAACTAAACTTACTCTTCCAGGGCTCCAGACTGCGACCAAAATGGTCGCATATGCGTCCATTTTTTGAGAGTGCGCGAGTTAAAATTTCACGTGGTCGCATTCGTGCGAGTGCATGATGATCATTAGGCTTTTTGGTGCCCCTCCGGCACGAGTACTGCGTTAGCCATTGTGGTTGAAAGTAGCACTTTTTCTTCTTCACTGGATCAGTCGGTCTCTCCCTACCTGCACTCTCCCTGCCTGCACTTTCATCATCAGTGCGCGTGTACGGGGGGGGGGACTCGCTGGAACGGAGATCAGTATGGATGTATGGACTATTAGGCCGCGGCCACACTGATCCATTGTGTCTGTCCATCTCCAATTAATTTTCAATGAGAGCTGTCCGTTGTCCGGGCAGTGCTGATGTCGTGTCCGTCCAGATTTCCGTCCGTTTTGACGGACAGAAAGTTCAACCCAGTTGAACTTTTTCTGGACGGACGGTTTCGTCACCGCAAATCAGAGGCATTTTTTTTAAAATAGCGTTGACGTTCCAAAACAACCCAACGGACAGAAATCTATCTGTTAGTAATTCTGTCCGTTTTCTGACGGATCAGTGTGGCCGCGGCTTTATTCTGTATATTAACAGTCTACAGCGGAGTTTTTACCGGCTGGCTTGATGCATTTGGGACAGAGGGAAAGTCAAAACAAACACACACAATCTATACATTTATATCATATTGCCGTTTATTTCCATGCACATGCGCAAGCTCTGTCCACCTGACAGCCCTCTGTTCTGTCGGCGGAAAGAGAGACACACAAGCATGGAGGTTTCGACGTGTCGGTCGACGCTTCCCGGAGGTTCCCGGGGGCACGGTGGTGTATGAGACATATGAAGATTTACGAAAAAAAAAAAAGAAAAAAAAAGGGTGCGACCAAATCATGTGCTGGTGCGACCAACTGAGAAAGTTGGTAGCACCAGTGCTACCAGTGGAAAAGTTAGTCTGGAGCCCTGTCTTCTGAACTGTATAGGTGACACTGAACCATGTCTTAACAGTGTGGTGTTAAGAACAGTAGATGAACTCACTGGTGATGTCCTCAAATCCATCCCAGAATTCCTTGATCCCAGAGTTGGAGACCAGCTGGTCTTTACAGTTGAGGAGGTCTCCCTGGTGGTCTGCAAACTCCTGGTTGAAGGACTCGGCTTTCCACAGACTGGGGTTCAGACGCTTATGGACCCCTGACACCAACACAGGCTGCACACAGACAGATGATCACATGAATAGAAATTATTATTACGACTGTTGTTATGATTATGATTCAGTAACTACTACTACTACTACTAGTGCAGTTACTACTGTGACTACTAATAATGTGTACCTGTCCCTGTCTCCAGCACTCTCTGAACAGCTTCCAGTTGTTCTGGTTGCGGTGATCTTTCAGCCACAGTAGCCGCCTGTTGTACAACCAGCAGTGGGGGATATCCGGATACTGATTGGTCGATTCCTCTGGCACTGCCACGGTAACCGACGCAAGTTTCTTCCTGTCTGGTTTGGCGTCCTCGGCAACAGCGGGGATGGGGTTGATGTTGCCGAGGATGACGGGCTCGTGCTTGATTGACAGCTTGGTGGTGGCGTTCTGGCGGCTGGCAGGGATTTTATTTTCGACAACTGAGGCGATGATGTCGTCAAGGATATTGGGCATCGTCCGCCCACCCTTACCGGTCTGCAGGACGAGAGGGAGAGAGGTGGAAGGGAAAGAGAATGTTTGAAAAACATTACAAACAATACAAAATTATGGTTTAGAGTGAAGCACATGAAGCAGCGGTTAAATCAACTGGCATTTGGACAAAAAATATATATATATTCTGTATACACACAAAATATACTTAGATATCCTTAGACAGAGCAACTGGACTGATGTTGATAACGTTAGCTAATGTTACCAATCAGCTACTTCATGTTGTTTACATCTTATTTATCTCCAAACCAACAAGGTCTAATGTCTATTAACTGTCAAAATTAACAGTATATGTTTAGTATATATCTTTAGTATTAGTAATATGCTAACATTATGCTACATATCATTAGTGGTGCTTTTTTGACAGTGAAATTGTTTATGCTAGCTGTGTCTGCTAGCTAACACTAGCGTTAAGTGCCTTACGTTTAAGTTCAGCTGGTTAAAACTGTTAAAACTAGCTGTCGGCTACAACTTACACTGCGATGAATACAAGCCCAGTGTCAGTTGGAAGAGCATCAGAGTTATTGAGCCACACCCAGAGAGTACGATTGTGGTGCCAACAGGGCTGCCATTAGCCAAACCATTTAAATCCCTGCGTATGTGTATGCGAATGTGTGTGCACCTGTGAAGCAGTAGAGTAGACTGGTGCGAAGGCGATTCCTGCATCAGTAGACCCCAGCCTCAGCTTCCCCGCCGTGGTGGTCAGCAGATCTCGCAACGTCGAGCCCTGCTCCGTACTGTTGGCCACCAACGAAGAAGTCTTACACTGCTGGAGGACCTCCAGGCTGTCCCCTTCCTTCTCTTCCTTCACTGATTTACCTAGCAACACCGACTCCTTGTTTTCTATTGGCGGAAGAGGGAGGGGGAGAGGCGAGAAGGAAACGGAAGAAGACAGTTGGTTGCTCAGTCATTGTTATTTGACTCAGTCATTGTTACTGTCGACTGATGTTTTGTGTACTGAATATTTCATGTTGTGCTCATCTTGTATAGGTCAAGATCTTAATTATCCTCAGTGGCTATTTAGATTTCAATTACTCATACTTTCATCGATAGGTTTCAATGTTTCCAGAGCCAGCTGGATCGAAACACGTTTGCCTTATCGATTCCCAGTTTTTTTTCCTGCTCTTTAAAAAAAAAAAAAAAAAGAACTGACATTATAAGAGTCTTATCAATTCCCAACTCTTGCTCTCCCTTCCCCTCACCTTTCTTTTCCTCGCGGGATTTCTGCTCCGCCAGGTCGGCCAGGAAATGCAGCGGCGACTGGGACTCCGGCGGGGTGACTGGGGTGCTTCCCGCGTCGCTCCCCGGACTGCTCCCCCCGCCGCCGCCTCCGACTCCCCCTCCTCCGTTGGTCTCCACCTTTGTGCCCCCTCGGTCGGAGTTCTGCTGCTGGGAGCCCGGCTCGGCTTTGACCAGGGAAAGTTTGTTGCTGTGGTTCAGTACGTTCTGCAGAACCTGGCGAAGAAAGGCGTGGGTTAAAGGTTAGAGGGACAATGACCAGTTGAGCTCATTATGGAAGCTGGCCATGGCTCTTTCTCTCTCTCACACACACACACACACACTCTCTATGTCTTGGAGTGGCTTGGCTGTACCTGTGAGACTCCATTGGTGGCCGGTAGCTTGGTGAGGAGGTTCTGTTTGCTGGTGCAGGGACAGTGGGATTTGATGTTGCATTTTTCTCTCAGGGAGTGCATGGAGCTCACCAACTCTGTCAGCACTGAAACATCAAGATGACATAGCAAAATTACAACATTTAAGAGAAAAGCCCAAAAGATACTAAATCACAGTTTTTCAGGTGCATAAAAGTGAAAAAAAAAGCAGAGGCAAAAAGCCAGTGCAGCATTCCAAGGCCAGGTAATATTGATATTAGTGTTAGACTGATATATGCAGTTTGCTATTGTCCTTTTATTAAAATTGGGATCGGGTCCAGTCAGTGTCGCCCACCTCTGATATGATGCAGTTTGATTGATTCATGTTTATTGTAGAATTGCCTGGTTGTCTATGGGAAGACCTTAACCTGAATTGATTCTAATGAGACATCTTCTTGGGCTTGAGTTTTGGTATCTCCTGGTCTAAATGCTGTTTCCACCCTGACAAGATTAAAATTCTGGGGCAACACTGAATATTTGGACTTTGTTGGCATGGCAAGGGTCAAATTTGAAAGATAGTGAATACTGGCACAAAATCTATCGGTAGCTTCAATCCAAAAATACCGGTATTGATCTTCAAAAACCCAATATCAGTCAAACCCTAATCTATATGTGTCACAGAGAGAGAAACAGAAAGACAGCAGTTAAGAGAGCGACTGTATGACATGAGAGACAGCAAAAGATGAAGAGAGAGAGGATGGCGTAGACAGAGAAAGAAGTATTGGTACCAGTGCCAGGTATGATCTGTGTTGGCATTAGGTGTTTGTGGTCATGGGGTTGGCCTTTCACACACTTCAGCCAGCCATACAGCTCTTTATCTGACCAGGGAGAGAGAGAGAGAGAGAAAGAGAGAGAGAGAGAGAGACACACACAGGTTAGTCTTGGTAACGACGACTGCAATCACATTTCATTTCATTCTCACCACAATGGTGCAGATTGGTAGTTTCTCAACCTTGTATTATCACCAAAGACTGTGTAGGTTTTCATTCCAACCAAACACGACAGCAGCTGATTTCGCTGATTAACACACCTTCAACCAGAGAGGAGGAAGCAACCAGTTTGACAGGAATGAAAGTTTGGCTCTGTATGGCAGTGGTTTTCAATCATGTGGCATCGAGGACCAAGAGTAGACAGGTTTTCATTCCAACGAAACTGATTACTTCCCCATGTCTAGTTGAAGATGTGTTTGGTGGAAAAAGTTTGCTGCATTTTATTTTTGTTGTATTTGGTTCCTTTAGATTCCCACTGCCCAATTACAAGCAAACCAGGGCTTGTAAACAAAAGACACATGGACTCAAGTTGCTTGTTTACTGGACAGTTTTGGTAAACTGTCATCCCACCAGATAAGAGAACAAATCTGATTCCAGTCCCTGTAACTTTAGTTTAGCATGATGGATTTGTCTATGCTCTTTGATGCAAGTTACCTTCTCTGGTGTTCATGTGTTCATACTAGTTCAGAACATATGAAGAAACAGCTGAAGATGAGCATCAGTCCTGATGCTTTTCTCATGCTCTTATGCATTTTATTATGCTAGACTTTCAAAGCATGCAAACTGCTGGCTGTCAGATGTCAACATCTGTCTCCTTCTATCCATAATCCCTTGCATGTTAGGGTGGTTTCCTGTAGTTGGTCCAGATTACGTTCTCACTCCTGACAAACCACATCACAGTTCTCTTGTTAGAGGACTGAGACTCGCATTTTCAGGCGTCTCGGTTCACTTATTTGGTGCCGTCCGAGTTCGAATGACCTGTGTTCTCATTTGGACAAAGGAACCGAATTAAAGGAGTAACCAGCAGAGTTTAAATAAACCGATGAGAACACGCGTCAACGCGCCCTTAATCAGTGGAATCAGATGCTGTAGACTCTTGGGTCACAATACCACATAGCTGAAAACCACTGGTGCAGCTCAAACAGGGGTCTGTGATATGAAAATATAAGAATCCCTACATTAGCATTAAGTACATCGTAGAAAGGTGAGAGCGCGCGCACACACACACACACAGTACTGACCTTTGGAGCTCTTCCTCTCCTTGGCCTTGTAGCAGTCCAGGCAGACGACAAAGCCACATTTCTGACAGACCCAGTGGATGTTGAAGAGTGTTGCCTCACAGGCGTCACACATCTCCCTCACCCCCCTCACCGCTCGCTTCCATGCCAGTTTGGCTAAAACACACATGACACAAGTAAACAATCTGTCTTATCTTGAGGTTTTCATTTAGAGAGGATTCATAGACTCATCTCCCTCACTAACCATGATTTTTTGAGTAATGCCATGTCATTTAGATTTTGGGGGTCATTTTATCAAAATGTCATCCATGTGTAAGAGACATCTCACCATCCTTCTTGACCCAGGTGGCTGCGGTGTTCTCGGTCAGGACCATCTGACAGAACTTGTCTCCTATGAAGCTGAGGATGTACTTGGCTGTGGTTTGGTCCAGCTGGCTCTCCTCCAACGCCCCAGGCACCCACAGGGCCAGGGCTTCGTCGTCAAACTGGTCCGGACTGGAGAAGCCGTCCATTCGGATTACTCCGTTCTTACTGTAGGAAAGCCTGGATGGGAGAAAACAAGTTTTGCTAGCCTCCAGTTTTGTCCAGTAAAAATTACAACAGTACATAAAACACAGCATGTCCCATTTGACTGATGCTTTCGTCCAAAGCATCTTCCATCAGCAGTATGTTTAGAGTATGTTTTTAGGTGAACAGTCATCAGTTAGGGGTAAAGACCCAGACAGTTCTTTAAAATTCCACAGTTTTGGCTAATTTTGCTCAACAGAATCTAGTCTTGGGAAGTTCAAAATATTTCCAGATCCCGCAATGTTCCTACATGGGGCGTCCTGGTGGCTCAGTCGTCTAAGGCGCGTACTATATAAACGCAACGTCCTGGGTTTGAATCCGACCCAGGACCTTTGTCGCATGTCACCCCCCTCTCTCCCCCAGTCTTTCCTGTCTGTCTCTACTTTGAACTGTCAAATAAAGGCAAAAATGCCCCAAAAATAATCTCAAACTTCCTACATATCAGTGCATGCCTCTGATGTAAGAATAGCAATCTGCTGACAGAATGGGAAATTAATACAAGCCCCAAGCCCCAACCATCATTTTGAGTCCTATTCTCAACATCTAGTTGGCTGCTAAAATAGTGAAAGTGGCTGGTAGACTTTGAGATGAAACAGCCATTGTGGCCAGTGGACAAAACAGTCCTCTGCTATGAAAAGACCATGATGGCCAATGTTGTTGAGCAATGAATGAATGAACAAATGAAAGGATGGTTTTCTTCAGCAGACTGCCCTGAAGGTAGGAGTACAATGTCGTCATTTCCTTGCTGTACTTAAATGACCCAGTCAGCTCAGGTAAAGGATTATGAAATCCCAGTGTGAGGTAAAACCGTCCAGAACGGCGCTTTAATCTGCCACCTTCTACTGTACTGCGGCAGACAGAGGGAAGAGAGATGGAGCGAGAGAGCAAGAATTAGAGGTAGAGATGAAAAGAGAGAGTAAGAGAGAGAGAGAGAGAGGGATGAGACGGAGAAAAAAGTGGAGTGCAGACGAGATAGACTAAAAGAGAAGGAAACAGAGAGAGAGAGAGAGAGATTGCAGCAGCAGCAGTTCTGCAGTGAGTCAGTAAGGAAAAGATTATAGAGCAGAAAATCCTCTTTGGTAGATTTACCCCGCTAGACCCCAGACTGCTGCTGCTGCTGGATTATCCAACTTGTGTTTTTGTGTGTGTGTGTGTATGTGTGTCAGAGAGAGAGAGAGAAACATGGAAAGAGAGAGACATTACTGCACAAGCCATACGAATAAATATGGTTAATAATCTAGATGTCATAGCAAGGACAGATTTTCTTTGGGGAGAATGAGAGAAAGAGAAAAAGGAATGAAGGCAATTCCTGTGATGGGAATGCAGGCCTCTCTGATAGAAGGACCCAAACTGACAGACAAACAAGATGGAGGCTCGCTCTCGTGGCAGAAAACTGTACTGAAGGGGAATGTATGGTGATGCACCATGGAGGAATTGTTGCACTATCCAATGCTGAGTTCCAGGAGTGAATGAAGAGTCTTCTTATCGATCCGATTCTTCATCGATTCCCTTAACGATTCCTACTGTATAACCTTTCAGTGGTAAAAGACTATACAGCTTTAGTGGAGTTAACTTTGTATTATTATTCCAGACAGACATTGCTGTGTAGAGTTACTCCTGTCTCAGAACTACTTTTCAAAACAGCTAAGGCACATTTGGCATAATGTAGTAAACACAAAGGGGAAAAACCAATGAAAGCTAGGTGAGAGCCTTACCGTCTGAAGTAGTAGAAGCGACAGAAGACGGGGGAGTGGGCCGGCTCCTCGCCCTTCTTGCTGCGAACCACCCTGCACTCCCTGCACTTCTGCAGGTTGGGCCCGATCTCCGAGCATGAGTCGTCCTGCAGAAAGGACTCCCCCGTCTGCTTCAGCTTCTTCACCTTCCTCCAGTCCTTCAGCACCGAGCGGGGGATGCCATCTGGGAAAAGTGTCACACACCATATTATTAAGTCATATTAACAAAACCAATATTTTATCATGAGTGTTTTCTAGCAGGAGGGGGGTATGGGTAGTACTGGTTTAGCAATCCAGGCTCATTATATTACTTCTAGTTCCTGATGGGGTAAAAACATGACTCTTTATCTGGATACTCATCCTATGGACTTTAGGTGAGCATTTTAAACTAATGATCGACTCTATGGCTACGTTCACATCACAGGTCTTCATACTCTATTCCAAATTGTTGCTCATATGATTTTTGGATGACTGTTCATATCTATTCTAGGATGTACCATAAAAATAACAGTAAAATAGAGTAAAAATAACAAAGATGTGACATCTGTTTTTGTTTAATCACATTTTGGTTATGGTATGTGCCTTCAGTTTTGACTGAACTGAGGCATCTCCCCAAATATAAATCAAGTCACTATTTGTCTTTCTTTCGATTGTTTTGTCTCCTTGTCCTGTGTGCTAATTCTGGCTCAGCCAGGATGACAAAATTATGACAACTGTCTCAGGTGAATGATGTAAAATTTACTTATTTTCATGGCAATACTGACAAAGTCCGATTTGAGCATTGTGGTCCAGATCAGATGGAGCTTTTTGTTGTTCACAGGGATTGGTTCACAGAGAAAATATTTTCCTTGCATTTATTTGGCAGTGGGAAGAATATCCCAAATTTGTTTTGCTGGCACCAAGCAAACAGTTTCATTCCATTATCACAGTAGTATGAACAGACAGAAAATGTGGTTTGATTGGACCATTTTATGTGAAAAGGTGTGATCATGTCAATTTGTCATAGAGAAAAACTTTGAAAATTGCAAATTCTCGCAAATATTGTGGGAATGGGTTGAATTTGCATTAATTGTTGCAACTGCAAAACAGCAAATTCCTAGAGGGACTGAAAAAGCTTGAAGCACTGAGATGAGCCCTGATGGAAAAAGATGAAATTCACATACTCATCACACACACATATTCATCCCATCTCTACTGTCTCTCACACACACTTTTGTGCTTGTGTGTGTGCCACTCTTACGCTATGGAATACTTTAGCTCTCAGCCTGTCAAACACCATGTGCATGCACACACACACACACCCTCCCACAGCTGCAGACCAGATGTTGGTGTGTGTGTGTGAAACCCTACACTGGACCGACAGCTCTACAGTACAGTGACACGAGAGAGCAGCTCATATTCATGGTGTCAAAGACATAAAAACATGACAGAATACAGACAGAACAACACTGGAATTTCATATCATAGGGGAGAGGGAGGGGGAAAGAAAGAGAGAGAGAGAGAGATGTTGTGCCATGATATGGAGCTACAGGTTCAAAAAGGTCACTGACCTAGACTGATGCTCTAGGAATATTGAATTACAGGAATCTACCTTCTAGGAATTTTTAATGCAGACCAGCTTGGCGGGGGTGAGAGGTGAGACATGCCTAGACATGCTGTGGAAAACATGCACTAGACAGAGCTCATATTACCCATCTGTAGGTTAACATTATGTGAAGGCTACCATAAGTCCTTAAAAAGTCTTATAGTAAATCGATTTACAGCCTTAAAATACTTCAAGCATTAAAATGACTTAAATACAGTTTAGGTCTGAATTTTTTTTCACCATTCCAATGTAAATAAGTTTATTTACATTGGAAATTTTGATGCAACTACAACATTAGATAGTGATAATCAGGGGCATACAGATTCTTTACGTTCAGTGATATCTAGTCGAGGCAGAGTTGGAAAGTAAGGCAAACTAAATAAGACAAATGCCATGAATTGTTAGTTTCACCAAAAGATGTGAATGGGACTGGCAGTACTGTTAAGTTTTTTTTTCTTTTGTTGTATTATGTTGCTTGGTCTTCCAGTTGGTCACATTATGCATATCTAATCTTAGATTAATACAGAACAGGGTTAACACGATAAACATGTTGGATATGATGAACCTAATATCCCATTGTGCTCATTTATAGTTTCACAACTTTCATTAGCTATGTTCAATCAGAAATAGGCTGGTGATACTCTCCAGACATTTAGAGTTTACTTTCTTATACTGTAGCTCTTAATAAGATTTGGTGGGAACAATAATAGATTTTAAGTTATTGCTTTCACTTTGTTTTCATCTTCCTTCTTACAGACCCTGCTACTCCTCCAGTTCAGCACATGTGGCCAAATTGACTGGTACAGTAGTGAAAGTGGCTGTTGTATTTGGGTGTGGAGGATGAAAAAATAGGTTTCATTCCCTGAGTAGGCGGTACAATGAAACATCTGTTCCTCGTTTCGCTTCCCATGCAATAAATCTGAACGCAATAGCGGTGCTTCATCCTGAGTGCAAGAGTTGTTTTACTGGACAAGGAGGGATGCAGAATGGCTGCAGAGGATGTGTCATTTAAAATGACAAAACAACTGAAGGAAACATGAACGGAGGACACAAAGGCGGCCTAGTGTCTAAAATGCGAGTGTAAGACTTACTGCTGCTGGCCAGTTTGAGTTTGGTCTTCTCCCGGGCCGATCTGAAGATACCATTGGGCTTCACCTCCTCATCGTCCTTCTCGTTGTCTCCTCTCTTCTTGGCCATGTCGTTCTGTTTCTTCTTGTAGGTCGGTTTGGGCTGACGCTTGGCTCGTCCCTCCATCTTGCTCTCGCTGGTGTCCGAGTCGTCCCCGCCGCTCTCTGAACCCGACTCGTAGGTCCGCTTGCTCCCTCGCCTCAACGCGGGAGCCGCTTTCCTCTCCTCCCCTCCGCCTCCCGCTCCTGCCGCTCCTCCCATCTTCTCCTCTGGCTGCCTCTCTCTCTCGACTCCTTTGTTTCCAATCTCCTTGCTCATCTCCACTTCACCGGAGGTGGAGGCGATGAGATTGACTGAACACGGTTTTATTATTTCTGACATGGCTGTGGCATTACTTGCTGTATTACCTGTGCTAGTGGCAGTAACAGGTGGCTTTTCTGGTTTAGTACCAGTAGTAGTGGTACTAGTAGTTGTGTTCCTATCCTCCTCTGAGTGCCTGGTCAGCCAGGCTTTCTTCAGCTTGTGGTAGTTACTGGGCTGCCCGCTGCCCGTCGATGCCAATCCAGGAGCTTGGCCATTGGGCAAAGGGCTGGACTTCCCTGGCGTGGTGCTACCGCTTGCCGAGCTACAGCTACCGCTGTCGACCGAGGAGGAGGAGGCTTGGCTGGAGGAGGGTGGAGGGGGGGAGCTGTGAAGGGGTGCTTTGTCAGCTGAGTCAGAGGTTACAGAGGAGTTTCCAGCTGTGATAGAGGTGGGAGCATTTGAGGAGGTGCTTCTGGATTGGCACAAAGCCGCAGCCAAAGCGGCCTTGTGCTTCTTAAGGTGAACAAAGGAGGGGGAATAAGCTTGGCTGGAGCCAGAGATGGTGCTGGGTGTTGGGGTGATGCTTGGGCTGGGGCGAGGCGTCCCTACTGGACTTGGGGGAGGCAAAGACCCCCCTGGAGATGTGGTACGTGACCCTAACCCCTCCTGGTGCTCTCCTGGACCTGAGTGGCTCAGCACCCGTCCACCAATGCCAGTTTTATGGGCTGTAATCTCACCCCGAGCTGAAACTGAGTAGCCCAAGTCAGTGGTGGCTATCCCACTTTTACCTAGTACACCAAAACCCGGCGAGGCTGAAATCTCAGTCCTGCACACTGAGTTAGTGTTACTGGCTCCCATAGTTCCCTGCATGCCACGCATAAAAGTCTTTTTATACTGGATACAATTGTCATCCAGGTTAGTGTTGAGTTGGATAATCCTACCAGCTCCAGGGCTACACCCAGGCTCTTTAACACTCTCCCCCAGTCTTGGGCATTCTCCATGGGGCTTGGAGGTATAGAGCCTCCCCTGGAGGAGCTCCTGATGGATCATAGCACCAGGTTTGTTAGCACCGACAGGCAACCCACTGTCATATTTGATGCATGTTGATGGACGCACAATGACAGAGGCCATGGCTGCTTGGGGTTTGCCCCGCATCCCTCCTATTCCTTTCTCTCCGGGGAACCATCCTCCCCTTTCCTGAATCGTCTCTCCACCCCTCCATACTTCTGCCGCTGATGTCATCATCTCACCACCGGCAGCTGAGGCCACAGAGGCAGCGGCGGCGGCGATTCCATGACCTTTGACCTCCCTGAGCTCTGGTAGCAGCGTGGGGGGCTTCTGCTGCTCCGCCGACGTTTTGCTACCGGCTGCCGCTAAGCTGACCGGCTGGATGGGCGTGAGGGTCGGTGGGGACAGGCGACCGCCGTAGCCCGCTCTCTCCCTTTCTCTCTCTCTTTCCTTCTCTCGTTCCCTCTCGCGCTCGGCGGCCTCTTTGCGCTCCAGCGCGTGCTGCGTGGGCGGGTGGAAGACAGGCGCTCGGTGAAGAGATGGCATTCCCCTGAGCTGCTGCTGCTGTTGATGGTGGTGATGATGGTGGTGGTGATGATGGTGGTTGGGGGCTGAGGAGGAAGAGGAGGCAGTTGTAGAGGAGGAGGAAGGAGAGATGGCAGGGCTGCGTCGTTCTATCCGTTCTATCCCCGCGTGATGCTGATGTTGTGCCACCTGCTGGCTGAGTTGCTCATTGATTTTCCCTGCTAAACCCTCCCCTCCTTCGGGCTGGTGCTTAATGAGAGGAGGCGGCTTGGAGAGGGAGGCTTTGGCGCTGTAGCTGCCCAGAGACAGAGCTCCCTGGCTGGCCATGGCAGCCCCAGTGCTGGCCACAACCCCCGGAGCCCCGACAGATACTTTCTCATAATAAGAGTGGAGTTCCTTGGAGGGATAAAGTCTGGGAGGCTCGTTCACTACGCTATTGGACAGGGTGGTGAAGTAGTTGCTTTTCTCTGACTGGATGACATGCGGGTGGGTGTGGCCGGCCTTAGGACTGGGGACGGCGAGGGCGGGAATCCGGGCGGGGAACGTGGGCTCTCGGTCTCTGTCTCTGTCCCTGTCCATGCCTGGGTCGCTGGAGCGCTGGATCTTGGCTGTGAACGGAGCGACCTCGATGCTCTCTTGGAGGATTCGTCGGTTCTCCTCTTTGTATTTACTGGCTCGCTCTGCCGCCTGCACCGCGTCCTGCGACAGAAAAACACAAACACTGTTGAGAGCAGTGGTTTTCAAACTTCCTCTCTCGGGACACACGCTCTCAGAAGAATTTGTCTCATGATCCAAACGGCTTTGGCGGGTTATGTGTTGGCTTTTTTTTCACTTTTTTTGCACTTTATTCAGCCTGCCTTATGTAGTAGGGATTAGAAATATGTAACAATATAACATGGCTACAAGCTTCATATTTGAACCAAAAAGTGCCTGGTGAGCCTGCTAGCTGCAGTTGTTGTAGTAGTGTACCTGTGTCTGTGCCAGGCGTGCCTTGCTATGGGCATCTAGGTAAAGGCGGTGGAGGTGGGCGTCTTTCCCTGTGGGCGTTCGACTCCTGTCTGTCTGCTCCTGCTTCAGCTGCGCCAACGTCAACGTCCTGATCGGGTCCACAAAGCCTTTCTTATCCACATCGCTGCAGACAGATGATACACACATTTATCATCAACAAGTGAAATAAGGTAATGACTTTAAATGTTCTACATACAGTATGTCACATAATAATTGTTTTTAATTAATCTTTGTTTAACTCAAGCAGTGTTCTCACTGTGTCCCAGATTTAAATTCCATGACTTTCCACAACTAAGTACACCTCAAATAATTTCATTATATTCTAGGAATTCTAGGAATTTTAGCAGCACTCCACCAACATTTTCAATTTCAAATAAAACAAATAAATGAACAAACAAATGAATGGGTGAGCAAATGGATTTTTAAAAATGCATGTACAGTAAATGAATAATTCTGGATGTAGGGAAATCAAATTAGTCTTATCTAATAGGCAACAGCCAAGTTTAGGCAAGCTGCAGTGTATCATGGTACTACATTAAACAGGAGACTGTCTGCTCAGCCAACTTGAATTTAATTAATGTGACATAACCAGGCTGAAAAGAGAGACAAGTGGCGTATAATGGCTTTCATGATACAGGAACATGGTCAGAACAAGCTGAATCTGTGTGTGTGCACGGCTATTCAGCAGTGTCTAAATAATGACCAGTGGTTTCATAAGGAGGACACAGGCTGCTGGATGAATGGGAGGTCATTTAGTGCTGCTATCATACTGAATTAGTACCACCTCACTTCATCTGACTGGCCCCGGCTCTGGCGGTCTATCTGCCTGTGTCTCTGTTTCCGCCTGTCTGTCTCTCGGGGGGGAAACTGAGGTTGCATGTCCGCTTGTGCTCTCTGAGCAGTACTGGCTTTACAAAGGAAAGGACATGCTGTTCAAATGCACAAAGCAAATCTCTCTCTCTCTCTCTCTCCTGAGGTCTCCTGAGTTCCCTGCATCACAGGTATCTGCAGAGAAATGGGGGTTGGCAGGAAACTGGGAGGCTGCTGTCTCTTTCTACTCCGAGCCTGGGGAGGTTTAGGCAGGCGGGCAGTAAGGCTCTGTATGTGGCCTGTGGAAAGGTGAAGAACCTGAGGGCTTTGGAGGAAGTCGGGGAACACCGGTGGGAGGCTGTGATAGTGGGCGAGAGCTCTGTAAGGTTTAGATGGAGAGTGCTGTACAAGCTACCACTCCCCGAAAGGTCTGGCAACAAATAGCTGTACATGCTATTGTACATGCTTTTTCTGAGTACAATGTCGAAACTAATATATATGTTTATTAACAGTTCCAATGAATCCAATAATCAAACATTGAAAGCAGTGAAATGAAATGACCAATCTCTGTCTGAAATTAAGACAGCAAGGCCGTTTAAAGAACGGATGGACCCTTCTACTAAAAATAAAATTACTGTCAAATGGCATATGAGCATAAATAACAAATGTAGACCTTCGTGATTGGGCAGCTGAAATGGTGACCGGCCAATCACTGACTACTGGTTGCTTATGATTGGTGTATCCTTAGTTTTAGCCAATCCAGGCTTTACTTGCTGTGCGGCGGCAGAGTGGAGAAACAGCGAATGAACAGCAATTTGGGGAAGAACTTCTATCCATCTACTCACTCTTTATGAAGGTCCATGCTGGTCTTGGACAGCGGAGGGCTGGCGTGTGTGTTCATCTTCATGGGGGGGCGGTGGGCATCGGCGCTGGCCGGCCGGACGGGAACGTGGCTCAGCAGACCCAAACCGTCGGCAGAACCGCCGGTGGTCTGGTGCAGCCAAGGACTGGCCGTGTTCTGAAGACCCAACACACACAGTTACTATTTAATTAGAATAAAAGCCACAATACGAAACACACAGACTGACTCATAAAATGGTCAAGCTAAAACACGTCTTTAGAAAAATACACCCATATATTTTCTCTCTCTCTCTCTGAAACCAGGGATGATGACGATGAGGAGGAGTAGAAGAAGAAGATGACAACATCAATTCATACTTGTGTGGCATCTGATCAAAATGTCTCATTAGAATCAGTTCAGGTTCAGGTCTCCCCATAGACAACCAATGAGGTATTGATCAATTCTACAATAAATATGTAATAAATCAAACTGCACCTGGACCACATCCCATTAGTAATGAAAGGACGTCGGCTTCACACATCAGTCTAGCCCTTGTCATGACAGTATGGACACACACACAGTATGCACAGTCTTTTAATAGCCCAGCGACATCTCATTTGGCCTCTTCTCCTCTTTTTTCCTCATTCCTTCTCTACTTCTATCCCTCCATCCCTCTCCCTGCCTGCCAAATATCTCTTCTCTTTCTCCGTCCAATCTCTCTCCATCCTCCCTTCACTCCTTCTTCCAAGAGAAATAGACGACTGGCTGTCACAGACAAAGAGGTATCTCACACTGAGGAGATCCATTACTGGATAAACACAGATAGGAACACAGGATCAAGAAGAGAGAGAGAGATAGATGAAAAAGTAAAAATGAAAAGGTGGAGAGAGCAAGAGAGAAGGAGAGAGAAAAACAAAACGGCGAGGAAGGAGAGAGAGAATTTGGGGATGATATTTGCAAAGGGAGAGTTGAGCTGGTCTTTGACTGACAGGCAGGGATAGCAGAATCTCACACACACACTCTTCCAAAAGCCTGTCCTTCCATGACCCTCACTATCTCTTTCTCTCCATCTCGTCTCCCTCTGATCCTTTTTCTGTCACACATTTTGTCACTGTCTATCTTCCTAACCTGAACTCAACTCAACTCAAATTGAAGAGTTCAGTTTCAAAACGCTACATACCCAGGAAAGATATCCAATTTTCACATTCAAGATCTCTAACATACAGAAGACTCACACACACACACACACACACACACACACACACAGGCTGTTATGAGTCCACCTACCCTCCTGAGCGAGACTTCCGAGTTGACAGCGGCGGGGTTTTCGGGGTGAACCCACTTGGCTGTGGGGGGCAGGTTGAGTCCTGGGGGGTAGGAGGAGGGCGTCCCATTGGGGTACTGCCACAGGATGGGGTACAGGCCCAGCCCTGCTGCCCCGCTGTGGGCCTGGGCTAGCAGAGGCGGTGGAGGGGGTCCCTGGCTCTGAAAACAAAAACACATTTGGTTTGCTCTTAAGTTTCAAATTCATTTCCTACAGCATCTCAATTAAAAATCTTGGCTAGTGAAGCTTTAAACGGTGTGTATGAGGCTGGATTCAGACCTGTAGGTACTGCTGCTGGTGCGCGGCTGCCGGGTGAGCCAGGGCAAGGTGACCTAGCCCGCCGGGAGAGTCCAGCCGTGGGTGGCCCCCCAGGAGGGACGCCGTGGGAGGGGGAGGCATGGCCGGGAGCACCCCGGGGGGCAAGAGGTGCGGGTGGGGGAGGGCGGAGGTGGGAGGAGGACCGAGGAGGTGGGAGGTGGCGTGCGGGTGGGAGGCGGGGGTGAGGCAGGGGGAGTGTGGGGAGGGGGAGTGGAGGGGGTGCAGGTGGGGGTGGAGGTACGCTGCCACGTGATTGGAGGAGACGGTGGCGGCGGCAGAGTTCTCGGCGTCGGAGCGGACCAGCGCCGGGTCCCGGTAGACAGTGAAGGTCTCGTTCTTGTCGATGATCAACGGGCTCTTGGTGCTGCTGCCAGACTCCGACCGGGCCGGGACCGGTTTGAAACCGGACCGGGGAGCTTCCGCTGGTTCCACTTTGATGGCCAAACGTCCCGTCGGAGGCGGAGAGGTATCCGAGTACCTGGGTATTTTATGTTTAGAGACCTCCGGGGAGGTGTTGGGTTTGGGTTTGGAGACGTCCAGCAGGCCCGGGTGGGGCTTAGCCTTGAGGAGATCGGCCGGGTGTGTGTTGGGGTAGGGGTGGCTCTGAAGGTTGTGGGGGTGTTGGGGTTTCAGTTTGAGGGAGTCCAGCTGAGTGGGGTTTGGGTTAGGGCTGCTTCTGGGTTTGGCCAGATCAGGGGGAGGATTTGTGTTCATCTTGTGGGGGGGCGGTTGTTGTTGCTGCTGTTTTCTTGTCTCTTCTGACAAAGAAGGGCTCTTGATGCAGGGCAGGATAGATGTGAAGTGTTGCTGCTGTTGTTGTTGTTGTGTGTGCTGATGATGATGCTGTTGTTGATGATGATGAAGATGATGATGATGATGATGATGATGATGAAGGGCATTTTTCTCTTTCTCTACCAGCACTGCATTTTCAGCCGCCGATGTCACAGGCCTGAAAAAAGGAAATGGCATTTTAAATATGTACAGTTTTGGTTGCGGGGTGGTCTGACTACTGCACCACACATTAACCCAATTTTCACAACCTTTATTAGTCATCTGAAAGGTTGATTCCCACCGTGGCCCTGACGTAAATTTCCATGACTATTCCATTACTTTTCATGACTAACTTGCAGTGCTTCCATGACCTGAAAATGATCTTCCTTACTGGATTGTTAATGATTTTCAGTCTGGTTTCCACTCCAGTTGGGCTGAAAACCACCTAACGCAATGAATGTGTGAAACATTTTAGAAAATACATTCTGCTGTATTCCTGTAAAGTAACCCATACTTGTAAAATCCCCTGGTATTCCCTGACTTCACCAGACAATTTTTCAAATTCCCTTACTTTCCCTGTTTGTAATACACCTCAAAATTCATTCCAGGAATTCCATGAACAGTAGGAACCCTGGAAAAAGATATGGTCTCATAACAAATTTTGTAATATTGATGCAAGTATATACAGGACATTGGAAAAGGAACATGAAGTTTAATATTCAGAATAAAACTATACCTCATGATAAAAAAATACACGTGAACACACTCCAATTCCGCAATCGTACCTGATGACCTCAGAGTGGGCGAACTCTATCTTGTTGCTGAGGCTCCTGGCTGCCGTGATGCCACCTCCCATCATGCCCTGCTGCTGCTGCATGGCCAGTTCGATATCCGTCCTGCGGCCCCCCTCTGACGGCGAGGGAGAGGGGGGGACGGGAGGCGAGGAGACAGGGGAGGGGTTGAGGGGGAGGTAGGGCGACAGGGCCGTGGACTCGGCCTTCTGGGAGGCCAGCAGCGCCGACACCGCCTCCGAACTCTCCCGGTGCACCGTGGCCTGGGCGTCCTCCGTGATGTCGATCACACCGCTGCCGTGGAGGTGGGACGACGACGGCGTCTGGGATCGGGATGAGGCTAAAAAGAAATGATGGATAATGAGTGTTGGAAAACACATACCTTTATGTACATGTTAAACTTAATAGATTCTTGAACAATGCAGCACCAACAAATATATACATATTTCACAGAAAATATAGTAATGTGGACCAGTGTTGGATGTTAATATTACTTAATATTCTTACTTTTCCCAGTAATGAGTCTTTCAATACTCTTTCAATTTCAGTAATAATATTACAGTTACCATTCAGAAAAATAAGTCATTCGTTTTGTTATCACCTCTGTAAATACCGGATTTGTTGGATTATCAAACAAATAAATAAATAAATGAATAAATAAAAAAATACAACAACTAACATTACATCCCACCTACATCCCCTGGTTCCCTTTCCTCATAATTAGTTGTCATCCTCTCACACTGAGCTGCTTTGATGAGAAATGGTAGAAAAGTTGACTTTCTCTGAGTGGAAGTATTCCCACTACTTTGATGAAAAATGGTAGGTCTATCCAGCAAAAGGACAAGAACATCAATGTTGTTTGGTTTTCTGATCCTTCACAGGAGAGGAAACTGACTTATCTTGAATTCTGAAGGTAAGAGAGAACACAATTGCCAATTTTGGAGGTGTCCCCCTTACAAACTGTTAACTAGTCATGGTAAGGGAGCTTGCGTACCTTTAGGATCCCTCAGAGCTATGCCGGTGGGAAGAACCAAACCGGACAAGTCTAGGCTAAAGGGTCAGACGAAGCATAGTCTAGTAAATCTCCTCATCATGGAGCCTATGCAAGTACAATGATCTACGACCACTGCGGAAAACAAGTGGAAACAGTAGCTCGGGCTACTCCCCCACTCAACTGTCAAGAAAATTATTACTGAAACCGAGACCATGGATACTCAAACTCAAAAAAACACCTTGAACCAAGCAGACTGCCCCTATAGAGGGTGTATGAAATCCTTGGCCCAAACCTTGGGAGGGGAAGGGGGGAGGGCCCATTGCAGACTACCAAGAAAAAGAGGTATTCTACCAACAATTACGAACTGTAATCCATGAGGTACCAAAGAGAGACCCATATAGTGATGGGAGACATGAATGCCAAGGTTGGTAATGACTGCAACAACTGGAAAGGGATCAGGGGGTCCGAGGAACTGGGACAGATGAATGAGAACGGTCTTCTATAAGCAGACTTCTGTGCCTGCAATGAACTTGTGATCAGAGGAAGTACAGTATCTTCCCACACAAACCCACCAATAAAACCACAAGGATTTCGCCGGACCCCATTCCGGATCACATTACAATAACAAGGAAGTGGAGGAGAGTTCTTCTAGATGTCAGAGTTAAGAGAGGAGCAGACATAGATCCTGATCACCACCCTCTGATAGGACAGCTCCAAATGAAGTTGGTAGTAAAGAAGAATGCTGGAAACAGGGTGCAGAGGCGCTTTGGAATAGGCCAGGAATGGGCAATATCTCTACATAACAGATTCCAAGCTTTGGCAGAGGGAGTAAGCATCGACGAGAAGTGGCCAAGATGCGAGAATGGCATTACAACCACCTGCAAAGAAGTCTTAGGGTTCAGAGACAGCAAAACAAAAGACTGGATTTCAGATGAGACTTGGAGGAATATAGAAGGAAGGAGAGAAATCAAACTCAAATTGAACAGAATGAAAAATGACACCAAGAAAGCAGACCTTCACCGGGACTATCAACAACAGAACAGAGCAGTCAGGAAGCAATGCATGAGGGACAAGAAAGCATTCGCTGAACAACTTGTAAATGAGGCAGAGACAGCAGCCAAATGGAACACCAAAGAGCTGCACAAAATAACCACACAACTAGCTGGGAAGAACAAGAGCCAAAGCCATCCAATCAGAGTCAAAAAGGGAAACCACTACATGAAAGATCAGCAACAACTGGAGCACTGGAGAGAATACTTCAGATATTCTTAACAAACCCATAGCAGAAACAAGCCCAGATGTCATAGAAGCTGATCAAGACCTAAACATCAATTGTGGCAAGATATCCAAGGAGGAGATCAAATGATCCATGAAAAAAAGACGGGCAAGGCACCTGGAGGTGACAACCTTCCACCTGATGTCTTAGAAGTGGACATAAATGCCACCACAGATGTCCTACATAGTCTTCTTAATGATATCTGGTCCCAAGAGGGGGTACCCACAGAATGGAAGACGGGCCTTGTTGTCACAATCCCTAAGAAAGGCAACTTCAGTGAATGCAAGAACTGGAGAGGCATCACGCTTCCCTCTATTCCCAGCAAAATCCTTTGCCGAATCATTCTAGATAGGATACAGAGTGCACTAGATGAGAAGCTCAGGAAAGAACAAGCTGGTTTCAGACCACATCGCAGGTCTCAGAATAACTGTTGAACAGTGCATCGAATGGCAATCACCCGTTCATCAATTTTGTAGATTTTGAAAAAGCATTTGATAGACTAGACAGAAACACCTTCTGGAGGTTAATGCGACACTATGGGATTCCATCCAAGTTCGTCAATGTGATAGAGAGACTACAGGAAAATAGTAACAACTAGGCCTCAGGATCAACATGGGTAAAACAAAGGTCACTAGAATAAACTCTAGCTCATCTAGAGCAATAACCATAGGGGGAGAACCAGTTGAAGATGTGTTGGACTTTGTGTATCTGGGGAGAAACATCAGCACAGGTAGAGCGTAAAAGGATGATGAACTTCGCATTGGCAAGGCGACACATGCTTTCCACCTAACACTGAACACTAAGATCTGTATCTTCAACACTTCAAATCTGTTCTTCTCTATGGCTGTGAAACCTGGAAAACAACACACAATTTCATCAGCAAAGCACAGGTCTTTATCAACAATAGCCTCAGATATTTTTAAGGATTTGTCGGTCCAAAAAATAACAAATGAAGAACTGTGGAAAAAATCGAAACAAGAGCCCATGGACACAATCATCAGAAGGTGAATTGGTCATACACTGAGAAAAGAACGGGCACACATCACTAGACAAGCACTGGACCACAACCCACAAGGCAAGAGGAAGAAAGGAAGGCCAAAAAACAACTGGAAGCACTCCACAATGCAAGAGCTGGTGAAAGTAGGGATCTCCTAGCAAAAGGCTAAGACTGGAGCCCAGAAGAGGACGAAGAGCTATGGTTGAAGTTCTATGCTCCCTAGAGGGCCAAGAGGATTAAGTAAAATTCTGGAGGTGTAATGGAAAAGTAATATAAGGCCTAGTGTAAAAAATACATATATAAAAAATGTACAAATGTGCTGGTCATTTGTACATTACACAACACTGAGGTAGGTGTACACATGCACCCGTCAATCTGTATATTTACTGACAGCGTGGTACATGTATACATGAACCGGTCAGTTTGTACATTTACATTGTATACATGCACAACGCTGCATTTACATTTTATGTGTAGCCTCTCTATATGTGGATATATTGACTGTACCTTTCACAGTGCTCTTGCTGCTCTCCATAATGCAGCCTTGGACGGTGTCGGTCATCAGGGGCACCTGTTGCCGTGGAGATCGGGTGATCTGCGTTACCGCCACCAGTTCCTCTTCCTCCTTCGTTATCGTCGTGCCCGTTTCCTTGACGACGCCCTTCTTGCTGTCCTCCCCCGCTTGAAGCTCCGCCCAAGGGGACATCCGACCGATGAGAGGCGTGGAATCGTCGAGTTTGGCGCCCTGCATCAGCGTCACCGGCTTCTCGTCTTCCTCCATTTTAGAAACGGCGCTCGGCTTCAGCTCACTGCTGCGAGTCTTCAGCTCGTTCTCAGAATTGGGCTCCGAAGAGGAGGAGGACGAGGAGGACGAGGAGGAGGACGAGGATGACGAGGAAGAAGAGGAGCATGAGGAGTGGGCGGTCCTCTTGTTGTGCGGGTTTTCTGAGTCACTGCTCTCTGATAGGTCGGACGTCATGTCTGTCTTCAGCCTTTTTAGCCCCGCCTTTTTCTCATCTTCCTCGGCCTTCCTGCGTTTGTTCACCACCTGCTTGGCCTTTGATTTGGAGTCTGGATGGAGGGATAAAAAAATGAAATGAGAGGGAGCGAAGCATTCATTTTTGGAGACCCACATGTGTGCTTTAGTGGAGTAGCTTGATCACTACTAGGTCTCATATACAGTATATGGTTGGTGTGGTGCAGGCAACAACAAGTATGTATGACTGTCCTCACCTCTCCCCGTGGCCTCCTCTCTCCTCTCCTTGTCCTCCTCGGGGACGCTGCTGTCCGATCCTTTTCTCCTGGACGAGCGAGAGCTGCGCTGCTCCCTCTGCTCCCGCCCACCGCTTCCAGGCGAGTGGTGCAACTGGCTGGCTGGTTGCTGGCCCTGCTGCGATTGGCTCTGCTGCTGGGAGGCCGACGTCCCCTGGGAGCCTTTTGGGGCGGGGCCCGATGAGGTCATGACGGGACGGGGGCTGTTGGCCTGGGCTCGTGTGTAGTGACCCTGCAAAAATAAGAAGCATGTACACGTACACACACACACGCACACAGATAGAAGCATACAATAAAGCATGCATAAAATCACATACAGACACACACAGCAAGGACGACACAGGTCAGTGATGGTAACTGGCAGAATGAAAGTGTGTGATTGGTTTGAGTCAGTTCAGTCAACATTCAGAGGATAAAGTACAAAACCCATGTATTAATGGATCTCCACATCAAAAGATCACTACTTTTATCCAAACAGTATCATGAGTGTATACATTCTTAGCATGGGTGGTTCCACAGAAAAGTTAACCCTAGCAGTGTTAGTGCTATGATTGAGCTATGCAGGACTAGTAAGGCTGGATTTCACACTACATTTTGGGTATTGGCCAATCAAATCAAAGCAAAACAATGGCTCTGTATCAAACCAGCTCCTGACTGGCTGTCTGTTACACTAGCTCTACACAAAACCCCAACCTAAATGGTACTAAATCTGCTCAGTCTTGCTGGGTTCACACAAAACAAAAACTAAGAGAGATTTTCTGTTAAACTTCATTAGCGGTTGGTTGTAATGTTGTGGATCTTGGAATGTAAAGAGTAACTAAACCCCATACCCAAATCTGTGGTGAAGCCTGATATCTAATGGTGAAAAGTAGGGTACTGAACTGGCCATCTGCTATTGGCTGATCTTTGGTACCAGGTGATGTCACCACCTGTTGTACTCTGTAGAAGGTGACATCACCTGATACCCAGGACCAGCCAATAGCAGATGGTGATTTCAGTACTTTTCACCATTAGATGTCAGGCTTCACTACAGATTTGGGCTAGGGGTTTAGTTACTCTTGAATGCCAACTGAATGTTGACCAAATTGTCCTATTAAGATCTACTGAAAGGGTTGAAACCCCACCATCAATAAGAAAATGATTTGGGACTATCTGAATTGTGTATGAATTGACAGGATTCACTGAGTAAAGAATATTGAATACACCACCACATCCACAAATGACTCAACAACTGAAAACACTCAAACTCCAACTGGATAACCATGACTGTCATCGCAACAAGAGGCTTTTACTTGTTAACGCAGCTTAAAAGAAGAGTTCCTATGGCATGTTGTACTGTATGTGAACCAGCTATTCGATCAGAGAGTTGTATTCACACGTCTTTTCAAAGAACTTACAGCTAGAGGATTGTTGCTGTTCGGTCATGCTGCAAAAGACAGCTGCATTTCTACACATTTCTACAGAGTGCTTGTCTAGAAATCACTGAGGCAATCTGTCACAGTAGAAGATTATTTATTTGGGTCTCACACTATAATAATTTTTTCCTGCTTTATTCTCAATAAAGTCTGATCTGCGGTAATGAATACATATTCCTGGGGACACAAATGTGGAAGGGTGACTGTTCATGTCAAAGTGAAAATGCTGGAAAGAGAAACTGTACCAAAGTGGAATATCGCTTTAAAGGTAGGGGGTTATACAGACCAGAGCAAAGTAGTAAGTGGATATGTTTTAAATAACTGAAGACATGAGGAGTGCTTGAATTAATCACTAATTAATTATTAAGTACCTGAGTGTTGCCAGTGGTCCCGCTGGGTCTCCCTCCCGCCGTCTTTAATGTGTCAAGAAACAAGAAAAACAACAGAATGAAATAAAAAAAATAAAAAAATAAAAAAATTGGGAAAAGGAGAGATTCTGTTAATGACTGCGGGACCAGCGATGATTGGCTGACCGGTTAACGGATTGACTGACTAACCAATGAGCTCCTTCCACATGCCATTTTGCATCCCTGACTGAGCAAAAACAAATCCTCACTGGGGAGGGACGTTACAGTATCCGCAAACACCCACTGAGTCGCGCTGTGCCGTCGCGTGAAAGGAGCCCATTGGTCTACAACATTACAATGCGTGTGTGTGTGTGTTGAGTTTGGCGGTAAAGCAAACTAAAAAAGCACATAGGAACTTTACTTTAAAGCTAGCTCTATTAACACAGAGTGGAAGCAGAAAGAATGAGACAGCAGACATGGGTCAAACAGCCAAGACTTCACCGTGAGGAAGAAGTCAGATTTAAACAAGACTGAAAAAGGGTAAAATATTGGATATCTGGAATTCTTTGAAATAAGACTTGGGAAGGATTGGAGAAGCTATGTTGACCAATGTCTCTGGGACAGACAGATAAACAGACAGAGACGAGGTGAGGACAATGCGGAGGTAAAGTGAATGGATGAGCAGTCGACAACACACAGCACAGATACAATAGCAACACAGCAACTAAGGCCACACACTGGCTGCAATTGGCTCCGAGTGTGTGTGTGTGTGTGTGTGTGTGTGTGTGTGTGTGTGTGTGTGTGTGTGTGTGTGTGTACTCACGTGGGCAGTGTTGTTGTTCTGGCTGGATCGGGACCTTCTCCTGGAGGTGATGCCGATATTTTCTCCTTTGAGGAGGGAGTGAACCACGTCGTCCAGAAACGTCATCTGGACCATAGACGGGTCCACATTCTGAGGCTCTAGCACCTGAACACACACCGCATACACTTTACACCATGTTAACCATAGCATTTAGACTTCCTGTACACCTGGTATTAAAGGTGCTACGTGTAGCATTTTAGCATATATAAATCATTACCACAGACATTAGTACAAATAATGATGTCTAAAAATGCCACATGTAGCACCACTAAAATGCGATCTACATCTGGATATGCTATCTGTATATTGAACAATCCATTCACCTAGCATTTATACCTGGTATGTATATGCATTCTTGTTCTAGTCTGTGTTCTGCCCACACTGTAAACCAATCTCATTTTTTGCATGTGTGTGAGTGTGTGTGTGCGTGTGTGTGTGTGTGTGTGTGTGCGTACCTGGTCATTCATAACGACCATGTTTCGACTAAAAAGGTCGTGGTGTGTAATGATGCCAGTGAACCACTGGGTGGCCGAGTCTTGTCTGTACACCCGCACACGGTAGCCATTCAACGAATAGGGACCTGGATGGGGTGAGAGACATGCAGAGAGACAGAGCGATTGGGGGAGGGGGAGGGGGTGGGGGTGGGTGGGGGGGGGGGGGGGGGGGGACAAAGAAAGTGAGCAAATGAGTGAAAAAGAGAAAAGCAGAGTAGGTGTATACACTAAATCCACTAAAGAGTTTCATTTCAAAATAAGATTTATATATTAAAAAAAAAAAAATCCTAGCAGCACAAAGTTAAAAACATATGGTCCCTTTTAAAGGATAGCAGGGAACTTAAATCCTTAGTTGACAAAATTTTACAGACTGGATCCACTACATTAAAGAATCATTAAATTATGAACTTCAGGGAACTTTTTACAGGGTCATTTTACAAAATTGATATAAATTGATATAGATAGAACTCTTAAATTCCTTATACATGCCAAGCTTATTCCATTCAGGAAGTAAACTCAATGAGCTGACATGGGAACAACTCTCTACAACACAGTAGCAGCCCTACTGAAGGTTCAATTCCCAAACACACAAACAAGAGCTCTGACAAAGTGTTATGGTCCCAGGGCTGCTGCCATAAACGTTTAATGCAGGGTTCTTCTCCAACAATGTAAAAAAAACCTGATCAATTTGCAGCTCCAACTTGTTAAGATTTCCAACCAACCAATGTTAGATCCCATCAAATCAGTCAAGAGCAACATTTGATATTGCTGATGACACAACAAATTACTGTAGGTACTGTAGGTACTGTACTATGAACTTGGAGAATTCTGTATATCAAGTATACAGTACAGTGCATCCGAAAACTTTGGAATCAAGGGGATAGGGAGGGAACACCATGTATTTTTCCTTGTTACACATATTAGTTAGGATGGCTGAGTGGACTGACTGTGCTGTCACACTGTGAGCAACACGATCAACAAGTCACCAGAAGTCCATTCATTTCCTATAGAGCTGAGTAATCGGGGAAACTCAGCAGCCAGATTTCCCTACCGATGTGATTTCACTTCAGTTCTGCCTGGCAAGTGCAAAATGGATGAGAAGTGGATTCCAGCCATTCAAAGCTTCTCAGTTCTCTACAACTTTTACTTGGAAGAGTACAGGAATGTCTCAAAAGCGACTTAATTTGCATTTGCTGGCCAGCTATGTTAACTTATCCAAAAAATGTAACGTTATGAAAGTCAGACGAGCAGGTTTTGATACTCGGCCGGTTTCCCTGTGTGTCCGGACTTTTCCAGACGCTGTATAGAGTGGAACAGAGTGCCTCACCTTGCATAAAAATCTCCTGGACCTTCTGGTCTTTGAGCCAGCCCTTCACTTCTTCATGGAGCTGAGGGTTGTCTCTTAATACAGGGCTCTGGCTGTCCACCTCATCCTGGAATACACACATAGAAAATAGTAGGGATTAGTACCAAACACACTGACGCAAACGCATAAAGGCTGATGTGCAGTAGGTAGGAAATGAACGTCAGTCTGTACCAGCCACTTAGGCAGGTAGTCAGTCATCCATCTCTATTTGTTTTGTTCATACAGATCCATAATATAGATTTGTTTATTTGATTATATGGTTAACAAGCTGCTGATGAAAACAGACACAGACATTTTTTTTCTGTCCTTCAGACAAGGTGGAAGATTCTAATGTTTTCAAATGAAACTCATCCAATAAATCAGACTAATACATTCAAAAACTCCCTGCAGAAACATGGTGCAGCACCAATAATTGCAACCCCAGGCTATGTATGAGCTATTTGAGACCGAGTCTGAGGAAAAACACACACACACCTATATCAACACACAGTATGGTTTCAGACCCTGCTGTGTTGTTTGCGATGCCGAGAAACGGAGTGTGTGAAGTGAAAGTGCAGCAGCGGGGTTTCTCTCGTGCAACCAGTGGCAATCAATAGTGCAACACACACACACACACACACAGACAGAGTCTTTCTTGTGATTCTGATACCTAGAGGACAACATTCTCTCTCCTACTCCTCTCTGAAGTTTACTGTGGACAAAACAACGTCTAGTACACATCACACAGCACCTTCTGCCTCAATACACACACACACACACACACACACACACACGCATACACACACACACGCACAGACACGTGAGCGCACACACACACAAACACAGGTTTATATGCAAAAAACATTTAGAATGAAAGCACTGGCCGGAAAACACTTGAGAGGAGAGAGGAACAAATGCTTTTCTTTCTCTGTCTGTGTGTGCGTGCGTGCGTGTGTGTGTGTGCGTGTTTCGTGAAGGTCAAACGGGGTGAGAGAGAGAGAGAGAGAGAGAGGAAGTAGAGTGAAAAAGGCAAAGAATAGAGAGAGAGAAGCAAGAAAAGACTTTTAATGTTGCTTAATGGAACATCTCACCACAAAACAGAGGAGAAAGCAACTAAAATCACTTTCAAAACTGGACAAGACACACACACACACACAGAACAATAACAACATTCACAGTGCCAAGAGAAGTAAGAAAAGGGAGAGAGAGAGAAGGAGAGGCAGGGAGGAGAAAACCAAACCACAGTCACCGCACCCTCAGCAGACATAGCTTATCTGGTGTGTGTGTGTGTGCGTGTGTGTGTGTGTGTGTGTGTGTGTGTGTGTGTGTGTGTGTGTGTGCGCATGTGTGTTGGGTCTATCAGCTCTTCTCTTCACTAACAACCTTGAGGTTGTGTTATGGTTTCTTTAAGGCAAGGCACCACAGATAGGGAAAAAAAAATTCTTTCATCCAATCAGAAATACTATAGACACAAATACAAACACTTTTTGTATTATGACTTATACATTTTTGTTAGATTTAATTTAAAAAATGGATTAATTTGCATGTCAACATTTTTTCCTGTGGCAGAGGTAATTTATGATTTGGAAAAATGTCGTTGAATTATTTTACTCTACCAGCTACTTTGTCCTAGTCCAGTGATTCTCAACATTTTTCATATCAAGGACCCTAATTTATTCCACATTGGAGCCACAGACCCCCATTTGATGAGATTTTGTCTCTCGGACCCAAATCTGAGAATATTTTTATTGTTAGATATGATTTTGTCCAGAATTCCATGACTATCTGTATTGTAGGTAGTGTGATAACAGAGAAACTATGATCAAAATAGTAATTCTTCGACATTCTCTAATTGTGTTTCTTGTAAATGAAATAATGGTGAAGTTTAACACTTTATCAATTTGCTGGGGACCCCCTGGAACCCCCACAAGGACCCCTGGCAGTCCCCGGACCCCACGTTGAGCACCACTGTCTATTCTAAACATCTAGTCGGCTGCTAGTAGTGTGAGAGCACTAATGAACTTGGGGATTTACCGTCCGCTGCGGTTGACAGACAAAGAAGTTAGTTTGGTGCACTGTTGGGAGGAAGTGGACATGAAGACACTTCCTGTCCCCCAGAGGAAGTGAGCGGTCCTGTTTAACGACCGAAGACAAAGTCAAAAGACAGCAGCTTGTAGCAGTCGTCCTCTGTCACCCTTTCATTTCAGTTACTTTGTTGTCATGACAACAAAGTGTCAGAAAATGTCACAAAATGTAAATGTTGAAAAACCAAACAGTTTATCCAATCTTTACATGGAGATGATTCTTTATATGTAATTATATGGAGATGATGACTTATTTGGTTTGAAAACATGTACTGTATAATAGTGCATAATCATCAATATGTATAATAACTGTTAATTATTTGGTGTGAAAACATGTGCCATGTATGTAATCATCAATATCTGTAATAACTATAGCGAGAACAGACTGGTATGTTTCCGTCCCAGCATGCCGCACTTTCATCTGTCATCAGCACCTAAAAAGGCATCCAAATAAACACAGACACACACACGCGCACACACACACTTTAAAGCGCGTGCGTGTGTGCACACACACATACAGAGCCTCCTTCATGAAGGGCAGAGTGGATGCAGTGTTCCTTGCTCCAACTCTATCCATCCATCAATTTAACAACAATGTCTGCCTGGGACTTTCCACACTCTGCCTGTGTGTGTGTGTGTGTGTGTGTGTGTGTGTGGGTGTGTGCACGTGTGTGTTTACAGGAGTGGTTTGAATCTGAAATGCTTTCAGCTTTGCCAAACCTCATGTCAACTCTGACCCAGAAAACGGAAAACAGCCCTGATTCCTACATGCCTTTTTTTCTCCCCTCCTAGCTTGCTTCCCTCTATCCTTCCTCCTTCCATAGATGTGCGTGTACTGAGGACATTTAAAAAATTAAAAAAAAAAGCCTCTGAAACATAATTTAGACCATCATGGGACACTAAAACTGAAACCGAATATTATATGTTGACATTTCTGGACAAAAAGACTCAAAAAAATCGTCCCCATATATCGGTGTAACCCTAATTTCTCCTCACAATACAGCGCTGAGAGAGAGAGAGAGAGAGAGAGAGGGGGAGAGGGAGAGAGAGAAAGAGAGAGAGAGAGAGAGGCCGAGACTCAGCAGGGAAGCAGAACGGCAGACTAGATGAGGTTACGCCTTTCATTTCACCTTCCCATCTGTCTCCTCTCTCTCTCCCTCCGCTAGATCCTGCTGCAGTGTTCTAGTTTTCCCAGCCTCGTTTCAGCCGTGAACGAAACCAAGCGACTCCGGCGCACTGGCTCAAAATAGCGCACTGTAATGCAGCGGGAGAGAGAGGTCACCACGAACAAAGCTCCTATCTTATTACACGTTGAATGACCGCACCTTTTCTAGAACTTTAAAGGCATCTGCCAGATCTGCATTGTTTTGTTTTGACTCCATCTCTGGTGTTTCTGCACTGCACTTCCCAGAGATCACCTGTCAATCAAACACCATGGGCGGGACTATGACATTGTTGTCCTCTGACTTTCTGTTGATGAAGTTGGAGTTTCTGTAGGTCTGTTTTTAGCTTGACCACCATGCAGTTTTGGTAGAAGTTTCTCCTGTAGAGGATGCATGGAATCCTTCAACTTAAGTTACAACATGAAAAATCACCAAAATAGCAACTACGAGGTTTTCACATGACAATAGTGATGTGAAATTCACTTTCAAAACAGCCCCATAATGCCTTGCTCCTCCATGCTGGTATCATTCAGCCTTGATAACTATGTTTAGCTTCTCAGAGGCAGAAACCAAACATATGTGCGTGTATGTGTGTGTGTGTTCTGACTACTATTTCTACTACGGCATCTATTCTGGCCAACCGCGGGCCTGCATTTAGACAGGGTTACCGAGGCAACATTGTCGCCATGGCCACCGATCGGGCTGGAGAGAATGGGGAGTATGAACCTAGGATCACGTGCATGTAAACAAGGCTTTACTATAAATACACACTGTGGCTAAAACAGGCCATTAGGATACATAGACAGAGAACCGAATGTGAACAATGTATCAGTACTGTATTTGGGTTAGCCTGTCATGACGTTAGCTGTGTTGACTGTTACATATTTGGCCATTTCCACGGTCAGTAGACTGGAAAATTAGGGCTGAACGAAGAAGGCTAAACTGATAATCCTGACTATTTTGCTACATAATGTAATTATTTGAGGAACAAAATTATTATACTGCAGTTTAATCATCTTAAATCAACATCCTTACTATTTTCAACAACAGCAGGCCATTCTAAATGAAATGGAATGTTTCAGTAGTTCCATAAGCTGATATTCTATGATTATTAATTGTGGAAACTAAAGGTTATACATGATTCACTGTGCAGCCCTATGTAAAGATGTAAGAATGGATAACTTTGGAAAGTTAGGTATAAAGAAAGAGACCATGCGTGAGTCCATGTGTATTCTGTAGTCTTGCATGTCCAGACAGCTCTCTACACTTGGTTACACTTTGTTTTAGCTCAATTTTACAGTCCAGTGAGAGTAAATATGTAGAATTTAACACAGCATTTGTGGGTTAAATGGGTCCTTGGTGCGCCTGCAAGACATCATATGCTAATCTGCATAATAGAGGCATCAGCTGTACCAATTTCAGGTTGTCTGCAAGCTTCTTCAAGCTAAATCCAAGACTTTTCAAGACTGTTTTAATGACAGAATGGAATATAAGACCAGTTTTGCCACAGACGTGAACATGAAAATGAAAAGAACTCTTCTATCAGAGGACATATCTGCATGACTGGGCTGATCTCTCACATGAAAAACCGCAGCTCCAAGAAACCGCGTTAAAGATCTCAATTTGAAATATCCTAAATCATTTTCAAGACCTGCAGACACCCTAAAATGGTTGCGGAATACTTTGGGAGTCGACACATTAACATTTTCCCCCTGTGGTCTGAAAAAGCAGCTGAAAAATTGTTGCTAGTTTCACATAAACAAGTTGCCAGTGGGGCAGAAAAGTCAGTAAACATAAACAGTTGCTGATTTTAGCTAATCAGCAGTGTGGGAAGTCCTGCCTACACAACAGATGTCTGCTGCAGCTTCTTCTGCTTAGCCAATTACCTAGCTGTGTTATTCACACGTGCCCTCTGCTGCTCGGGCGGACACGAAAGGTCCGAAAGGTCAAATGATTCAAAAGCGGCATTTTGTTTTTCACTTCCTCATTTTTTTCACTTTGAAGGAAAAAGCTTCGGTGGCTGCCAAAAAATGTCCCAATGCAGGAAAACACCCTTAAGACGGCATCAGGAGAGGAGAACCAAAACACAATACACATGCAATGTTGGGGCTTGGTCCTCTGACTAGAGATTACCTCTGTGTGTCTACAGTGAAGGTTTAAAGTGGATGTGATTCTAGGTTAGTATTCTTTCATCAGTGGAATACCGTTAGTAGTAGTTTACATTCACTATTATGTCAGTAGTCAATGAAATGTGACATTAATCTCTTCAACATTTGTCCAGCTATGGCCTGGGACTCTGTCTAAGACCTGGAGATGGGCCATTCATTCAAGCTGTACTACAAGAACAACAGCAGCAGGTGGAAGCAGACAGGGACTCGCTGAAAACACACCGCAACGTGACATGAAGACGTCACGTATACCGTGGCAACAGCAATAAATACTACATACACACGGCTCACAAACACACACGCAGATGGCTCGTAAAACGCTTCGAACACCACTCCATTTAGCAACACTGCTCGTTACCATGGAGATGCTGAGGGAAGGCGAGAGAGAGCAAACTATGTGAGAGTGTGTGTGTGTGTCTTCTCTTTGTTGCCATCATGATCCTCATAATGCTGACGGTCACGATGTTGTTCAGTTGCTGGAACGGTACAGCTTTGAGTGGTATATGTGTGTATGTACAGTATGTTTTGAGTGTGTGTGTGTGCGTGCGTGTTAGCTGCTACAGTGGTATAAGAAGAAGAGTACAGTAGAGTGACTGAACACTGGCTAGTGGTGGTGTTGATTTAAAGCTGTGTGTGAGTGTGTGTGTGTGTGTGTGTGTGTGTAACCGTATATCTGAGGTTAATTTTAGGACTGTTTGTTGTTGGTAGCTAGAAACAGTAAGGCAATACCTCCATACCTAGCAACACTGTGGAATGACACCACAGGTGTGTGTGTAAGTACAAGGCATGTTGTTGCTAGAGTAATGTGACACTGGAATGAATGTGGAAGCATGTGACGGGGTGGTGGGGGGGTGGGGGAGAGACAGAGAGACGAGAGAAAGAGAGAGAGAGAGAGAGAGAGAGAACGACAGAGAAAGCAAAACAACAGAGACATAGAGAGAGAGAGAGAGAGTGAGAGAGAGAGAGAGCTTTGTATTTGTGACGCTCCAGGGCATGAAGCCATAAACTTGCACTGAGGCAGGACTGTCAGCTGCACATCACTAAAGGAGTGTGTGTGTGTGTGTGTGTGTGTGTGTGTGTGTGTAGCAGCTGCTGCCTCCCTCCTCTCCCATTCCTCCCACTCTGTCCTCAGTCAGCTTGGTCTGAACGCTTACAAGGGTTGGAAACAGAACTAAGGGTGCTCCGATCGATCGGCCACCGATCGTTATCGGCTGATATTCGTTCTAAATAGTTTGATCGGTGGTCTCTATAAAGGCCGATCAGATGACGCAAAACACGCAAGACAATTTCTCTACGCGCCGCTAAAATGGCTTCACCGGTCTGGCAGTTCTACCAGGTGTCTGAAAAAGACAATAAGTTTGCAAAAATGACGAGTTGGGAAGAGATCCAAACAGAAGTAGTCTCTTGATAAATGAAGTTTTACGGTATAGGACATTATGTTGACATGTTTATGTTGAAATAAATATACCTATACAAGTAGTTATGTCTCTCGTTGTATTGGTTTGCCCTCTTAAGGCCCTGACACACCAGGCCGACGGTCGGCCGTCGGCCAATGTCGGGCCGTCGGTAAGCGTCGGTGTCCCTAGTTTTTGCGGTGTGTCCCGCACCGTCGGCACTAGTCGGACCCTGTCGGCGTCTTTTCGGCCAATTGAGTATGTTGAATCGGCATCGAGCCCGTCGGTGAGAGAGATCACTCTGACTGGTAGTTCGTGTTTTGCCTCTGGATGATTGGACTGATAAATTCCTTCAACATGTGGAACTGAACAGGAAAGAGCCGAGCGAAATTTTTAAAATCGGAGGTTTCATTTATCTCCAGCTCTCGACACAGGTTCGGGAAAGCCCCTTGAGCCTGTCGCTGGAGTAACGTTATTCATGATTTCACCCATTTAGTGCGGTTTCTCCTTATTTTTCGCCTCTTCTTCCACAACCAAAAGACCAAGGGCTGACAACGCCAGTGTCATTTGCACCTTCTTATCAGACATATGGTATGGAGAGTTATTTCCCTTCACGCAGGCGCAGAACGTACGTGCTAATTGGCCGTCGGGTGTAGTCTTTGCGGTGTGTTCAAGTGCAACTTTTTGGACCAGACGCAGGCGACGTGAGACAACGCAACAGTCGGCCTTCGTCGCCGCTGGTTCTTTGATGTCAGTTTGGTGTCAGGGCCTTTATGGACATAAGGCGCAAAAATAGATATACGAATGGTTCGAACCTATGTGTTTTTTTAGAAGGAATAATCAAACGTCATTTTTGGCCAATTTTGACAGCCCTAGTCTCTTTGTGCGGCCTCTCTCTCGCGCTCTCTCTCTCTCTCTCTGTGTGTGTGTGTGTGTCGCGCTCTCTCTCGCTCTCTGTCTCCCTCCCTCCCTCTCTCTCTCTCTCCCTCTCTCTCTCTCTCTCTCTCTCTGTGTGTGTGTGTATGTCGCGCTCTCTCTCGCTCTCTGTCTCGCTCACTCTCTCTCTCTCTCTCTCTCGCTCTGTCTCGCTCGCTCACTCTCTCTCTCCCTGGACCCGTCTGTTCGCCTCCCATTGCACACACGGGTGTGAGGGATATTTTTTTTTCCATGCCAAGAAGACGACCGGCTGAATTCCCAAAAAGAAGAACTAAGGGTTATTAACGTTATTCGGAATACAGCTGGGTTTCCGAGATTAGCAGATTAGCTGTATATAGGCTACTGTAGGTGCTAGTCAGTATCCACTGAGTGGACTGAAAATGTTAATATTTACTTTTTAACTCTGACTCTGAATGTTTGCTCCCTCAATCCAGATTAATATTGAAAAATATTTTGTTTTGTTGCAGTTTTTATAGTCTCTAAAGTTGGAGTAAATTGATAAAGGCCCTGTGTTTTCCGTCTATTGGAATTGATTTTTGTTGCCTCAGTAGGCCTATATATAATTTATTGTTCTAACTTGGTGTGTTGTGCATATTTAGCTTTTATTCTAATTTTTATTTTATAAAATTTTATTTATTTTATTCCACAGGAAAGCTATATTTGTTAAGATCTAAGCTGCTCCCAATAACCAAGCGTAGGCTGCTATAGTTTAAGTTTTGTCTCTAAGAGAGAGAGTGGAATATGTTGCACATGTTGCCTAAACAGTTGTCAATTCATGATACTTTCTCATCTCTTAATTTTAATACTTAATATACAATGTTGTTAAGAATAGTTAAATAAATAAATAATGCTACACGATGAATAGAAGGCTTCAAATAGACCCCGTGATCGGTGATCGGTATCGGCCGATACTGCTTCCAGCAATCAGTGATCGGCCCCAAAAATACTGATCGGAGCACCCTTAAACAGAACCCAAACACCCGCCTCAAGTCCAAGTACTGCTACTTTGCAAATAGTACACACATTTCACTACCTGTGTTTATGGATATATAACATCTAACATCTGTTTATACTTCATTATGATTGATGCCAATGTAAAACCATAAGTTCAATGCTTTAATATCTCAACAATTGCAATGGCAATTGGCAAAACAAAACTAGGCCTATGCCTAAACCACACCCACTTCCAGGTTAAGCCCCGCCCACTTCCACATTGATCCAAATGAATCTATGACACTGTGTGTCCTTGCTCTGTTCTGTGGTTTTGCCTGTGATTCCCCTGAATCCTTCCTTGTTGCTTTATGTAAAACGCATCACTTCCTGTGTACAGAAAAGGTAATCATTTATAACCACCATCATAACATAAATGCAAAATAATACCATAAATAATGCCAATTTCACCTCCATGACTACTAGTGAGTAAAAACAACTCATAAGGATAAGAAGCATGTAATAACTAAATAAATTATGAATAAAAAAATATGCACTGCATTACATTATTAGTAAATATTGTTATTACATCCACAGTTAAAGATATGTTCCACCTTTATGAAGTAATAAACACCAGTTAATGTAATAATGTGATGCAATTTATTACATTAACAAATTTGATTACATTTTAGATCCATTTAGATGGATTTTTGAGTCATTATTACACAGTTCTATTATTAGTTAATATGCTTGAACTCCAGCCAATAAAATAAAGTCACAGAAGAAAATACATGTACTTTGTGAAGCTTTGGAAAGTGACTTATTCTTCTAAATGGCTTGACTGATTGGAAACTGGTGCTGGTGGAATTTATAGGGTGGTACCAGACACAGATTGGAAAACACACTGCTCTGTTCCCGCATTCTGTGTGTGTGTGTGTGTGGAGTAGTTTAGTCGAACTCTTGAGTCAGCACCAACAGCTTATATTCTCCACCTCCTGTCCTTCAGTCTCAGGCCACAGCCCCCCCCCCCCATGCACACACACACCCCACCACACACCATAACTCTCCAGCAGGGGACACACACTCACACACACACACACACACACACACACACACACACACACAGTTGAGCAGCCGGCTGGGCTGGCCCACTAAACAGTGACTTCATTGTACAGTTTATGCCAAACAGATTGTAGCCCCCCCCCCCCCCCCTCCCTCCCTCCCTCCCTCCCTCCCTCCCTCCCTCCCTCCCGTCCCTCTCTCTTCCTCCTTCTCCTTCTCCTCCCTCCTGTCTTCCTGTCCAACTGGAAAAACAGAGAGAGGAGTGGCCAGGATTTCACTGCTCTGGGTGTGTGTGTGTGAGAGAGAGAGAGAGTGTGTGAGAGAGAGTGTGTGTGAGAGAGTGTTTTTACTTCCTTGTAGGGTTCAAATGTCCCCAAAAGAATAGGCAGCCCTGTGTGGGCATCGATGATTTAAGAATGGAAGAATCTCTGTGTGTGTGTGTATGTGTATGTGAGCAAGAGAGAGAGAGAGTACTTCATTACAGCCAGCGGCACCAGGAAGTGAGTGAGGCACCCACTTTCCTTCACTTCAGATGACTGCTGGGCAAGGCTAGTGTGTGTGTGTGAATGTGAAGAAGTGTGTGTGTGTATGTGAATTCTTTTGCGGTCTAGCAGCAGCTCCACCAGTAGTAATTAGGTAGTGTGTTTATGTCTGCTTGAGAATGAGCAATAATAATAATTGGCTGACTTGTGTTGACTGGTTTTCCAGCGTTACCTCCCTAGAATTCAGATTCATTCCTAATAATAAATCATGTTTGGGGGATTTGTTGTTCACACTGTTCCTCCTCATAGTGTTTCATGCTGATGAATATGTTCCATGATGTACAGTCACACCAGCAGCCATGACCATGCTAGTATGCTAGTTCTCCATCAGATAGATAGAACAGATTTTCTTATTCCCATCAACATTCCTCAATGAAAAAGGAAACTAATCTATGACATTTCCATATAAATAAATGACTGTTTTAACATAGTTATGATTCATCCTATCCAGTTCATGAAAACGTTTCCATTTGTAAAGTAAAGAGAAGAAGAACTGGGTAGTTAGCATGAGCAGTGATAGCCACCATGGCTGAACAGACAAAGAAAAGAGAAACTCAAACTGCATCAATAGAAAATCCAAGGAAAAAGACATCACAGTACTGGACACACTGTTTGATTGACAGGTGATCTCTGGGAAGAGCAGTGCAGAAACACCACAGCAATGAGCGCTGAGCAACAAAGAAGGAGACAAAAACATATAACTACTTAACCATAAAACTATCAGTGTGTTGACATGTGGGTGTGTGTTCAATCCAGTCCAGGTCAAGCCGGACGCCATAGGGAGACGAGTACGGCTGTCACTATCACAGATATGAGCTGTGTGTGTGTGTGTGTGTGTGTGTGTGTGTGTTAGCCTTCTTTGGTAAATAGGCCAGGACACTAGGGATCGTTTAGGCGATAGGCTGCATCAGACCTGGGTATAAAATAGTACTGGAATATATTTTCAACACAGGCACACCCTGGCTTCATACTTGCTGTGGAGGAGGATAAGTGCAATACATAATGAGGGCTTCACGAATCACTTCAAGGACTTAAGTTTGCAAACAGGGGTGTTGTACAAAGTGGCATCAAGTTTGCATAAAAATGTAAGAAATATAGTTTTTACATTTTAAACACTGAGCTGCCACTCTTATCCCAGGATATAAGACTTTTTAAGGCCTTTTTAATGCTACCTGGAATTGATTTTAAGACCAATTTAAAAACCAAACTAAAGACACAAAGCCGGCAAAACCAGTCTATTTCTGATTGAACATAGCTAATGAAACTATAAATGGGCAGAACAAGAAACAGGACACCAGGAAATTAACTGTTAAGGGACATGAAGTCCATCTGTGTTTAGCCCATTGTACTACTAACCCTGTTCTGGATTAATCTAAGAGTGAGCATGCAGAGCTAAGAAACCTGGCATTACATGGTGAAAAAACAAGACCTCTAATAACTGCATTTAAGACACAGTAAATAAATTAAATTGAATTAAATTGATTGCTTCCATTTTAGCAGCATTTGTTCCCAACAGTGAAAGCATGCTGCCCTAAAACCTGAATAACAGCATGGTCAGCTTGAGACTGGAAGCTGCTTTGGATGCTCTCATTTCTTTCCACAGATCGCACTCCTTCACTTCATTCTTTCGCTCCTTAATTTTTCACATTTAGAAACCAATGCACTCCTTGTAAAATATGTCCCCAAAGCCTTGCCAAGCCACATGACAACATACTAACATAGCAAAGAATGGAGTACGACTCAAAGTGCTTTGCAGACATTATTAAAAACAGTTTAGGGTTATGAAAAAGACGGATAAGATAACCAAAATCACAAAGGGACACGAGAACAGGAAATGCAATGTTTAAACAGTGTAAAATTCATAAATTAAAAAACATATAGTATAGCTATAAACACCTTATCTATCTCAGTGATAGGGACAGCAGTAGAGAAGCTTTATTTGTCTCTCTCATCTAGTGTGTCTCTAAACTAGGTGTCATTACCTCTTTGTGTGTGTGGGTGTGTGTGTGTAATTCTCTGCTATAGCCTGTGAGCAGAACAGAGTGTTCCAGCCAGCACAATACAAGAAGCCGCGTTCAGCTGCACAGCAGGGTACTGAGATATGCACCCGCGCGCACACACACACACATCACACACACTAGCAAATTAATACACATCCCTACAACTTAGTGTGTGTGATCTATGAGTCGGTAGTGAGTGCACTCATCTATGAAATGGCTCACAAGGCAGACTGCAGCAGCACACGCTTGCTGGATTTAGTGCCTTGCTCTACCCATTGAGCTCCGCGGGGAATAGAACCCCTCACCCTGCTCCACACAGGACACACACCACATGACCATGGCTGTCATATCTAACCCAGTGAGAACTAATTGTGAATGAATGATCCTTCATTAGCAGCTGAGATCCAGTTACAGTGTGTAAATCTTCAAGTTCCATTTTAACATAACACAGAACAGCAGCACATACAAAGGAGGGAATATGCATGATACAAGGCATGATGATTATTCTGTGTGTGTGTGTGTGTGTCAGTGCATTACCTGGTATGCTTGGTAGGCTGCGTGGTCAGACAGGAAGTCCAGCTGTCGGTCTAGCAGGAACTCCACCGCCGTTACTGAAGACAACAGGCTCTTCCCAACCACTGGCTTGAATGCCTGCACACAGAAACAAACAACATGAACAAAAACACAACAATAATTACACAATAACAGTGCAGCGACGGTGGAAAATGAGTACCGACCATGTTCACTGGTCAATTTGGCTGCGTCTCTACCGGCAATATTGGCAGACTAAGATAGAAGGAGATCCAGTTCACCTCTAAAAACCTATTTGGCTAGTAAGATAGAGAAGATGGCTTGTGAATTGAATAAATAAACGGAAACTGCATGCAAATACGTATCTGGAAAACTGACAAATTGACACCAGAGCGAGTGACAGATAGAAACTCGCCTACTGCGGGATGCATTATTTGTTTCAGTACAGCGTCTGTCATAATCATATGGTAATATGGACAAAAACAACACGTTAATGCCTACTGCTGTGGAATGAAACATCTTTATAGTAAACAGGTTGCAGTTGCGGTGGCTATCAATTAAATTTCCTTCTGCGTTCCCCGAGGCTTTACATCCATTATCACTCCCAACACTGGCTTTCACATTATTATGGAGGGAAAAAAGAGACAATATGTTGAGTGAATGCTTTTTTTTTTCGGTAATGAATTCTCTTGGTTGGCAGCATATTGTCATTCTATTGTATTGTCATTTTATTAGCATATGCTTCTAAAAACAAATTCATGCTACCTAGAGAATTGGAAAAAGAAGAACATAAGATTTAAAGCAGGATGAGCATGTCGGATTATTTTTTCGAACCGTGCCACTACAGATCTTTCCAGGGCTCTTGAATATTTCAAAATAAGAGCACCTTCTTCCCGTAGAGGCCTGAGTTACCGTGTGAAAAATTGGCTAATAATCTTAAATAGAAAGGAGACATCATCTGCAGAATCGTCTCAGAGTTGTCTCTATCCCAAAATTTTGACTTTGGTACCAGTTACCAGCCTAGGCATCAGTTTGGATCCAAGGGAATGACCTAAAAATAATACTTAAAATTGTTTAACACGCAATAAATACATACTAATTGCAGATACTAATTATAATACACTGATAGTTTTGAAGATGGGAAATATTATCTACAGACTGTTATTTGCAAAACAGCACAATTAAAAGAGAACAAGACGATCTACAGCCATCTGGAGCATTACTTTCTGCTAAAATGAATGTGTGGAAATTAATATGTACACGAATTGTAAAATGACTTACATTTGTGAGTGAGAATTTATGCAAGTTGACAATATTAAGTATGATGTGGATTGCTAGAAAATAATGTAACGGCAAAAAAAAAAAAGATTTCTAGAAAAAACACATTTAGACCATCATGGGACACTAAAACTCTCCACTGATGGCTCTCCATTCATAGATAACACTAATGGTAATACTATTAATAATGAACATATCCATACATACTGGCATCTGATCAAAATGTCTGATTAGAATCTATTCAACTTAAGGGCTTTCCAAAGACTACAAGTGTAATATTGATCAATAATACAACAAATACGTAATACAATACAATTTTACAATCAGTCAATTTCAAGTCAAATCAAAATTATCAATGAGCAACCCAAGATCAGGAGATGGAGGGAGGAATGGAGTGATGGAGCAGGAAAACAGGGTAGAAGTGACAGACAGCCAAACAGACATGCTGACGGATGGATGGAAGAGGTGAGGGAGGAATGAAGGAAAAGAAACGGACAGAGGACTGGAAGAATTAGAGGAAGAAAAAAGTAGAAAGTGGAGAGAAGTCAAGGGAGAGAGGGAGGCAGAAGAAAGAAAGAGAGATGGAAGGAGAGCAAGGGATAGAAACAGAGAGGGAGTGATGAATAAATTAATGAGTATAGGAAGTCTGACAGTTCAAAGGCAGTACGCTCTGCTTTGATGTTGCCTCCTTTTACACACACGCACACACACACACACACACGATGATGTCTGTCAGCCTGCGGGCCTGAGCTCAGCTGTTACTGCAGATATAAGGGAGGGAGAGATAGAAACAGAAAGCGTGAGAGATGGAGGACAAGAGAGGAGCGGCACTAGCTTCCATATTTCCTGTGCATTTCTGTGTATACTTGTATTGATGTTGATGCGCTGCAGCCAAACCCCTGCAGGCTTTTTTGTCTCCAACTACTTCCACCATTGTGTCTGGGTTGGCTGGACGTTCGTTCCCCTCTTTCCCCAGAGGGACGGAGCTACTGCATCGTTTAAAACTAGGCTTGGGCTGATATTCCGTATTATCGAATATATCGCGATATTTCATCTTCGCGATATTTCCAGCGATATTGAATATTGCGGGATAGGCTGTTAATAGTAGTTATTATTATTATTGGCTAGAAATTTGATGTAATTTGGAAGAAATCAAATAAAATACCACCCCCACCAAAAAAACAAAACAAATAAAAAGACAACAAAACAAAACAAAAAAACCTGCAATAATACTGTATATCGCGATACTTTGGCAGGACAGTATCACGATACTCCTGCTTTTCTAGTTTGTATGGAGCACATGTATTGTCATGCCACTGTAAATACAGATATGACATATTCAAAGGATTATCCAGGGGCAAGTAACAATTGTTGGAGACATCATACGCACAATCAATTAACTTCCTAAAAAAACTCACAAACTGTAGCTAAAAGTCAAGGCACCACATGTGAATAGGAAAAAAAAAATCGTTTCAGAATGAAATTTTATATGGTGAATGTGGACACAAATACAAACACTTTTAGTATTGTTACTTTGTTGATTTTGTTAACATATTCAAATTAATATTTCATTTTTCCCCCCTCAGTGGATAAAGTCAGGGACCATTTGCCTGTTTCATTCTAATGAATAACTAAACAGTTGGTAATTTACAAAGGCGTTTGTAAAAAAAAAAAGTTGTTTTTCTTGATGAATTATATATCACAGTGTGTGTGTGTGCTGTGATTCATAGTCATGTAACAAGGTTGGTCTGATAGAGACATGAGAGGTGAGAAGCATGACCGCGGTGACCCACACACACACACACACACACACACACACACACAGCAAGACAGGATGTAGTCGGCACTTTATGTGTGTAAGCAAAACATGATAGCGTCTGTCTATAGCTCTATTTCTGTCTGTCTATGTCTATCACATTACGCACTTCAAGTGTCGTCCTTTCTCTCCGCAGTGCTGGCCTAGCATGAATTCAGCAACCGGGGCCACACGCTACATGTTTAGAATTAATTTGTCAATATCAGCCTTCAAAAACCCATATCAGCCCAATCCTATCCAAACACATCCTATAGCGGTTGATAAAATAATAATCAAATGCTTCGTTCCAATATCACAGTAATAGCGTTGAAATAAAATGTCCCACTGCAGAGCATCATTGGAAAAAACACACTGGATTTTGGGTGGAACAACCAGGCAGACCAGAAAATGAAAAAAAAATTAATAATCCGCCATTTGAAAAAAGGCAAATGATCAATAGCACTAATTTGAAACCAATTAAGGGACTTTTTGAAGGATAACAGGTTTAAAATTTTATAATTATAACACTTTTACAGACTATTAAACAAGATGTGACTATACTATACTATACTATACTGTCTCTACTGCAGGTAACAGTGACTTTCTGCTGATCTGGAGCCAGCCATCAGAGGAAGTGAGGAGCTAATGCAGTTAGTAGTGTGTACTCACTTTTAGACTGTAATGTCCTTATGAGACATATTTTGTCCCCATCGTGCAGCCCGGCAATGCTTACAACTGTATTGTTAAGGCAGGACAGACACAGGATGAATACATGAAGGAGGCCTGTTACCATGACTACCACTGTACATCCCAACATGGATGGCAGAAATGAGGGGATTGGGGCCGGCAGCCTGCTGAAGGTATGTGGGACACAGGCGTGATGAAACTTGGGAGAATTGGAAGGCTCGCACGCGGTCTACACACGGACGTTTCTAGGACGTATAAATATAGAAACACCCTCACAATCTCACACACACACACCCCTAGCAAATCTGCCTCTGCAACATTTCTTCAAATCCCACAATGGACTTCCCACACACACACCCAGTGATCTACACGGAGCCAAACTAAGAGTTATTCCAACCTCTGGTATGACTGTAAAGAGCAGGGCCAAGATTCTTCTTTAACTATGTATCTGGATGCTCTATCCTGATAGTCTATGGAGTATCAGGATGGATTAGGATTATGGAGCAGCGTCAGGTTTTAGATCTTGTTTAAATCACAGCCTTGATTCTTAGTTGTCTGGTTTGAATAGAGTTCTGGTTCTGTTTAGTTATCACTGTGCTTTAAAACATGTTAAACGCGCACCGTCTGTAGATCCCTCCAATTCCTTCATATCTATAGCCTAACCTTTCTCCCAAACTAAAACGAGTTGATGACATTTCCTTCATGCCCTTTCTAAAATGACACACACACAAATGCATGCACACACACACACGTGTCCTACTCGACCACAATTGGGTCACATCTGCTACAGTGCGCCGGGAAAAAGCATTCTGTCACTATGCGTTTCCAGAAAGACAGCAGGAGAGTGGGTGAACACACACACACACACACACACACACACACATAAAAACACATGCGCATGCCTCAAAAAGGACAGACACACTGCAACACACACACATAAACGCTAATGTATCTACTAGGGCTGGGTATCGCCACTGATTTCCCGAATTGATTCGATTCCGATTCACAAGGTCCCGATTCGATTCGATTTCCAATTCGATTCGATTCGATTCAATATCGATTCGGTTAGGGATATTTCAGTTACAATATCAATTTTGCTTGGATATGAAAGAGATTCTTAGAGAACTAATGCTGTAAATTGTACAAGGAACCCTCTAACCTGGTGCATTATTAAAAATATTAATGTTTACATTAACAATTGACCCCAAAGCAGTTACATTAATGTACTTTTTATTTAACATGACCAACACACTACAGTAGTCAACACAATATAGTGCAAGCAGGGGGTTCCCCAAATTTTTGAGTAGCCAGCCAGATGGGAAAAGTAGCCGGCTAAGGGATGTTTGCGATGGCAAGATACATTTTTCCGGTGATGCATTTTTACCGAATTAATAAACAAACCTTAAACATGTTTATGAAAGCATGACTTAAAATAACATAAATAAACATTTTTATTACAGGATCAATGCTCAATTGAAAAATAAACTGATAATGTTTGACAATGTTTAATTGTGAATGTTTAATGTACTTTCTTCAGTCAGTGCAGAAGAAATAAGTAGTCTAAAACTAAAATATTATTACAAATAGTAATAAATATAATACCAAAGTGCATATTGTAGTCTTCTCAGAGCAAGACTAGATCTCTCTCCTGAGTACTACTGCACTCACAGAACTGAGATCCAATAATGATGGAAACATAAATCAGTTTAAATAATGATTTTACATGGTCATGGTAATGAAGCCCCTAAAATGATCTCCTCAGCTAAGGCCTTGTATTTAGCGTTATACAGCAGTTTCAGCTGTAACACTTCAGTTGAGTCCATCGTTACCATGGCAACCGTTCGCTGCGCGTTGCGCAGAGGCTCGGCAGAGATCACTATTATTTTGAAACATCTAAAGAAACGCACAACTCCCCTTGCAATTTCACACACAGTTCAGTTATTAAGGAGACTGACAACCGCATTCTATAACCAAACTCACTACCTGAAAAATTCAGGTACTGATACTGAATTTGAGAGCGGATTCGGTTAGTCCGAATAGTGTGAACCAGAACGGGACTGGACAGCTCGTTGTTACGTGACGTTAAGGCTCAACACTCGTTATGTAACATTATCATCCTTAATTTGAAAGAGACGGAGGTAAGTGTTGTGAGATATTCTCAATTTTTCTATCCAGTCTGTTTCCTCAACATTGCGGTTGTTCCAGTTCTGCGGCCTTCAGCCCAAATGTTGCTATTAAAAGTATGAAGTTCCTGCGATGGAAAAAGAGAATATGACGCCGCTGTCAGTGGCGGTTTATTAAGATCTTATGGATAAACTGACGCATCTGGTTACTGATGTTACTGGTGTCAAATAAACTGAAAATACAGGCGATGGTAGCCGCCATATTGGTCTGAAGTAAACTTTACTATGGTTACAGACATTATTTCCAGCCATCGTGAGATCGGAGGAGTGGAGGAGTGACTCCTGTTACCCGTACAGACAGTCTGAGTCTAGTTATTTTACTTCAGTCTGCTCCAGTATGTAGGCTACCAGACATGCGCAGTCACTCTCATTCAAAAATTCTGTTGTCACTACCAAATTCTGGTAGTGTGAACATTTAGTGACATTCAGTTATAAAAGCAGCCGGCCAGACAGATGTGAGTAGATGGCTAAATAGCCGGCAGCCGGCGCTAGCAAGTTGTGCAACTCTACAGACTCTACAGGCATATATTGGGCATATATTAAAAGATCGATCTCGGGATTTTATGAATCGATATCGGATCATTCAAATGAAGATCGATTTGAATCGGAAAATCGATTTTTTAAACCCAGCCCTAGTATCTACACACAAACAAATATACACAAAGGTCTACAGAGAGAGAAACAGACACAGACATAAGGACAGACGCAAACACCCACAAGACAAATACAAGCACATCTACAGACACACACATACACTCACACACACACACACTCCTCAGCAGTGAGAAACATTAGAACAAGACAAGAGACATGGGTAAATGTCATTCTGAGAAAGCAGATCAGCCTCCAACAACACTGCCGTTCCTGCCGTGCGTGTGTGTGTGTGTGTGTGTGTGTGTGTGTGTGTGTGTGTCTGGGCAGTAAATAATTGATAAGGAGGAGTGCAGTGGAATGTAAAGGAGATGAAGGGGGGATGATGGAGCTCATGCATCACTAAGTGACCTAGAGAGGCTACCACACACACACACACACACACACACACACTCAGACACATATACCATGGCTTTGTCATCCAGGAGGCCATTATCTGATGAAGGTCATCATGGAAGACACACAACACTCGTTACACTCTCTATGACAGACACACACACACACACAATACATGACAGCAGTGTAGCCTAGCAGTTAGAGAGAGTGTGAATGTGAGTATATTGTGTTAGCCCCTGTGATGGATGGGGCGTCTCAATGCATGCTGGGAAAGAGATGCTCCGGACTCTCAAGTACTGGACACACACGGGACAATCTGTCGTCCCATGACTGACACTGAGCAAATGATCACTTGTGTAATTGTTTTACATAGAGATAGGGATGATTATGTACTATTATGTAGTTCATGTTTTCACAGCACATCATGAATCATCTCAGTATGATCTGAATGGATAAACTGCTGGTTTTTGAACATTGAACATTGAATGAATTGAGAGAGAGAATACATGGAGTTCTGTTGTCTGCGACTAATTCACTATTCAGCACTATAGGTAGTGTGTGTGTGTTTCCTAATTAGAAGCAGGGCAGTGCGGCACTGATGAGCACTGTTTTCTAAGTGGGTCAGAGTAGAACAACGCCTCTCCCAGACACACACACACACACACACACACACACACACACACACACACACACACACACACACACATACACACACACGCACTGACAGGAGTTTAGGCAGGTTGTGCGCTAATCAGCTTATCAGTTCGATGGTAAATGGTCGGACTTGTCAAAACACAGCTGCTCCAAACACACACACACACACACACACACACACACAAAGTACAACTACACATCTTAAACCTAAACTATTGCCCTCTTACACACTGTAGCCGGACAAAATATGAACTGAAAGGTTTGCTCTCACGTTTTAACACTTTTCACCCATACATTCCAACTTCATATATATTCCTAACATGTTGAAATTGTAATATGCGTTATGTGTGATGCCCCTCATTTGCTCTATTGTTACATTCTAGATTTCTTTGCTGTATTCTATTACTATTTGCTGCTCCGACAACCATCTGATCATATGCCACATTGGCCGGTGTGAGCCACACTCGTCTTCTTGAGCTTCTGAATTTTGACTGTTGCTGGTAAGCTAGTCTACTCTGCAGGTAACCAACCATCGTTTGGAATCCTATTCTGTTCTAGTTGGCTGCTAAAGCAGTAAAAATAGTTAGGATAGAAAAAGGAGACCAAGAAATTAACTGTTGAGGGACATGAAGAAGAAGCAAACACTAAGAATTATGTGAAACTAGGAAATGACCAAGCTGTGGTGTCTATGAAGCGATTTGTCTAGACTTTGTGTAGTTGTGGGTGTTTGCTCAGCTGGTATAGGCAAGAAGCAGCTAAATTACAATGGCAGCAGCAATGTCTTCACACACAGCTACAGGCTAACTCACACACACACACCCACACACACAAATACATGGATGGATCAGCACATATACCCACATATACAGTGTTTCCAAAGCAAATGTACACATAAATATAGTCCATTCTAACTGGAACAGAACAGAACAGAATAGAATAGAATAGAATAGAATAGAAACAGAAAATAGAGAGGTAGAAATACGCTAGAATAGAAAAAAGAGAATAGAGACCAGAACAGAATAAAGTAGATCAAATAGAACAGGACAAACTGGAAAATATAGCAAACTGGAATATAATAGAATAGAAAACAACAGAACAATTACTGTATAACAGTTGGGATTGATGTTAAGCAGAGAGATAGTTTGTTACTTAAATCCATTCCCACTGAAAGCTGAATTACATTTCTGTCAGTCACACGGATCAAGTTTAACTCTAGTTTTCACAAACGAAAGAGCGACTGAAAGGCACAGAAAGGATAAAAAAAGACAAGAAAATTTAAATGAAGCGTTACCTCTCTCCGCCGTCTCCGAAGGACGACAGGAACGAACGCCCCCTCCCCGAAAAAAAAACAGTCCACAAAACTAGCTTTGATCAACAGACCGGAGGAGACACAGGACAGAAGAAAAGACAAGAGAGAAAGAAAGGACAACTGAGCGAGAAAAGAAGGAGGGAGAGAGAGAAAGAGAGAGACGGGAGAGCGAGCGTGGTTTCCTCTTGCGGTAAGGAAAGACAGATGGCCAAGAGAGAGAGAGAGAGAGATTGAGTGGAGAGAAAGCGGAGCAGAGGACGAGCTACACGGCCGACATTTTAACTGCTGTTGACGCACAGAGAGGGAGAGGCAGGGCTAGCCGACACACACACACACACTTCCCCTCTCTGTGACGCAGGCTCGCTCACCCTCTCTCTCTCTCTCCCTCTCTCTTACTCACCTCGCTCCCTTTCACTTTCTCCCTGCATTCACTGTAGTCGCTTCTCTCGCTTTCTCTCTCCTAGTCAATGCCTCTCTCTCTCACTCTCTCCTTCTCTCTCTCGCTATACATATATATATATATATATATATATATATATATATATATATATATACATATATACATATACAGTATATATATACATATATATTAAGGCAACAAAACAGTTAAGAAAAAGTATTACTTATTAACTGAACTTTAACTATTAAAGACACGGTGCTATTTCAATACTGTCTCTGTATAAAGAAAACCTGGAAGTGTTTCACTGCAGCCTGAATCTGAAGAGAAAGAGAATGCTGCATAGTATATAGAACAGATTTACACACACACACACACACACACACACACGCACACACACTAACTAACTAGTGACAGTTAAAAGCCAGATATTAGTCATGGAAGCAGGTGTAATTCATATTCGTATAATTCAAAAGTAATTTAACTGATTCAATCTTTAACAAAATGGTTATTTCCCACTGGCATAATTACTACTGTTGTAGACAATCTGCAAAATTATCCTCATTCCAACAGCAACACATGACATACACTAGAAAGATATTAGCTGTATTATGTTGTCAAAGGACTTTTTTACCAAATATTTATTATTAAATCAGAATTTAGGCCTATTTACCAAATAAATACATTTAAAAAACAGTTTCAGGACATGAAAAAATAATATTTAGTGAAAATGTGATTTTGAAAGCTAAGAAAAACAAGTAGTTGAATGTATGTTTGAATGTTTGGATTTAAATAGGGTTGGTTCACCCGCTGCGGCACCCTGAGCGCAACACCCCAAACTGTGACCTCTGACCTCATCAGCTGACTACACACTAACTCTGATTAATCTGCTCATCCCTCAGCAGATTCAGACACACATACTGTAGGAGTGCACACACACACACACATATAAAGACTGTGTGTGTGTAGTCGTGCACTAATACCCTGGGGTCCATCTGCCACACTAGTCTACTGCAGGATTAGAGTTACAGTCATTCACTCACAAACACACACACACACACACACACACCTGTCATTAAAACTTAAACAATACCGCTCACACACAATGATCACACAGGGTTCTCCACAGAATATTTTAGTGGTGCTCAGGCTCCGGATGTGGATAAAATAATGACTCAAATAATAACTCAAAATCTACCAGCCACTTTCACTATTTTAGCAGCCAATTAAATGTTTACATGATTCTGATGATGAGGTAACTCGGAAATGTTGTGCACTTTTTCACTTTAGCACATCACTGCTACATTGGTAGATTTTGTAGATGTCTCAGTTTGACAAATGTTATTATTCCGTTTGTGAGCATGAGCTCCACTTTCATCTGGTTTGCATTGTTTTTTTTTGCCTAAACGCCTGTTGTTTCTGCACATCTAGTACAACAGACATACATTCAGTTTGTGCCATTTTGATTTCCACCCTGACATACACACATCAAGTACACCAGTGATTTTCAGTCATTTTGGGGCTAAGGCACACCAAAGGTCAAACCCAAATCAAGGCGCACCTAGTCATAATTATGCAGAATATAACACAAATTATCAGTATATTGTATTCAGAGATATTACGCACGTACACGCACACACACACAGTGTAAAGGATAGAGAGGAAGCATGGCACAATGATATGCTGGAATGTCACAATCATTGATAAAAACACACACACACTACAAAAAGTGCAATTTCAATAACAGTACAAATATCACTGGTATGTGCAACTCAATAACGGCATCTTATGAAGAAAGTGATGCAATGTCATTAACAGTAACTGTGCATTTTATGAACAAACATTGCACAAAGCAAAACTATATTTACAAATTCAGTCTTTTTACAGGTGAAAAAGTACTAGCTAGTCAAAACAGACAGGCCACTAACTTGAAAACAAATCCAGCAACAATGAATGGAGAGCTTATATAATATCAGCTTTCCATATAGATTCTTTTATTTTCATAGCTTATGCCGGCTGTCACTGACTAGCTACTGTAACTCGTCCAATCATCAGTAGTTATTCCCCCTGCTCCCTTAATAAAATCGTACGGAGAACATGAATCAGGCCCACTAGGACTGAGCAAACAGCACAAAAAATTAAATAGCCTATATTAGGAAGCACTGCTTATACAAGTTAGACTATGAGTGAAATGCATTGGAGGTCTCAAAATTCCACAGCACAGCTGACCTTGCCTCAAGGCACCGTTTGAAAACCGTTGAATTAGACACAAGACAACACAATCATAATATGGTGATAATTTGGAAAGTCTCTCTCACTCTGTCTCTCTCTCTCGCTCTCTCTATGTCTGTCTCTCTCTCTCTGTCTGTCTCTCTCTCTCTATGTCTGTCTCTCTCTCGACGCTGACACCATAAAATGGCGGCCTGCTGACAAAACTGACTGAACTGAGACACAAAGAACGAAAAACAGAGAGGAAGACAGAGGAGTAAGGCAAATCTGCTCTGTTCTGCCACTGCTGTGTGTGTGTGTGTGTGTGTGTGTGTGAGCTGTGCTGCTTATGCACTATTGCAGAGACAAATCCTTTCTCTGCAACCCTGGCTGCCACACAGGTATGCTATAATTCTGCGGCGCGCAGACACACACACACACACACACACACACACACACACACACACAGCCACAGGAGGCGGGAGATTACACTCACCCATCTCCATCTGGTGAGAGAGAGAGGGAGATGTAATTTTTATTGCCCCAATTCCAGCAAAACTCCATTTCCCACGGTTGACTGGTTTGTTGCCTGGCTGGCTGGTTGCACTGGCTGGTTCAGGTAGCAGCTAACTGGCTGACTGGCTGACTCCCAGTATACCCACTGTATGAGCAAGGTGTGGATGAGGTACAGTAGTAGCTGTAAGGCAGGCTGCTTTCCTGAATGGACAGAGTTTACATGCCCCACACACACACACACACACACACACACACACACACACACACACACACACACACACACACACACACACACACATTCCTTTGTTCTCCTGTCATCGTAAACAGAGCTACTCCAGTGACCAGATAACAAGATGCCCGCTGATAGCAACTTGCGTGCGTGTGTGTGCACGCGCGTGTGTGTGTGGTGTGTGGTGTTCTTTCATGTTTACTAAATGGGCCGTTGTTGCTAGGTAACGTAGTAGGACTCCAGCAGTCCACAGCCAGAGAGGGAAAAAAGGAAAACAAAGATATTACACTTCTCTCTTTGTCTCTCTCTCTTCCTCCCTTTGTTTCTCTCTCTCTACCTCTCGCTCTCTTTATCTCTCTCCCTCGGTGATGACAAAAGGACTGAAGAGGTGTCCATAACAACCGAATAACTGGAAAAACACACAACAAAATACAGTAGAGTTTGACTGATATGTTTTTTTTTGAAGGTCGATAACAATATTTTGGGATTGAAGCTGACATTAGCAGACATTTTGTTCTGAACATTATGTCTGTTGATAGCATAATATACAATATCTTTAAATTTGACCATTTTCATGCCAAAAAAAAAGTATTCAGTGTTGCCCACAGAAAAAAAAAACATGGCACACTAACACATTGAAACACAGAATTCTATCACAGCTACGACCAATTATAAAACATATTGATGTAAAATCACATCCCTACACACACACACTTGTTCTTTCTGTGTCTTTCTCCAGATGGACCGATCAGGATACCAGTCCTACCAGTGATGAGCTAGTGATGAGAGAAAATCTCTCATCAGAGCTGAGGATGATGACACTTAACTCACATACCGACACTGAAAGAGATAGTGTATGTGTGTGCGTGTGTGTGTGTGTGACAGTCCCAGAGCCAGTAGAAACAGACGTAGCTTTTTAAAATAAGACAGTTCAAAGACACTCCCAGCCCAAAGAGTGCTTCAGGTTTCTAAAACCTCTTCCTCGGGGAGAGTTTTCCCACGGCGCTGCTCGGCTTCACCGGAGCTTTCCGCTGACCCAGATACCATCGATGAAAGCCATGTCACACCGAAAAACATTAGCACATGTCTAACGGAAACCGTGAACGTTAGAGAACTTTTTTCTGTTTATCGACTGGGGGGGAAACATGCTGTCAGATATGGATTTATTTTGGGTTCGTCATTTCTTTTATGGAGATTTGTTTTACGGAAAAAATAAACTACCAGGTGATATCTATTGTTTATCACCACTTTGTGCCATATATGCATTGGGCTAGGCCTTGACTGCCGAGCTGCAAAATAATAAAAACATGATTGACTTTAGAGTAAGATTGGAATCTAGCCGGCTGTACACTTTGGGTAAACCATGGCCAAAGCATTTGCATAAAGAGGCTTTGCAGTTGCATCATAAAAGAAGATTGTTGTGGTGTGGCTGTAGATCCATTAAGGTTGATAAGGTGGATTTGTTTCCAAATGTAGGTTACTGTGACACAGTAAACTGTCTTGTCTTTAGCCCTAGTCTCTACTCCAAAACACTCTGAGTTGTAGCTTGAGAAGAGTCAGCTCAGTCAACCTGAACTAACTGTTAGCTAGCTAACTAGCCAGCAAACACACTGATGTTAACGCTAGCTGCTACTAGATATGTAGCTAGTGTGCAGATACTATGGTTAGCTAGCTAACAAGCTAACACTATCTTAATACAAAATCAGTGGGGTAGCACAGAAATGAACCACATCTATTCAGCTGTTCACAGCTACTGTTGGCCAAGAGCTGAGGACCTCCAACATGGCTGCCAGAGGGTTTCTAATGTCACCAGAATGCCTTATATACAATCTGCCTCTGCCACTCAACTCCTGGCATCACATCCTCACTCATCCTCTCACCATATCTTCATGGCAGAACACACACAACATTTGTCTTAGTCACTTCAAATGATTCCTCTCTCTGTACAACCTGATACCTGGCAAATGAGGCATCACAGGTCCACAGAAAGTAGTGGAAATGAAAAAAAAAATCATATATACAGTTATCTATCTGTCTATACCTCCGTCTCTGATCTGGGAAGCTGCTTTAATGTAACCAACAAAAAGTAAGTCGGTAATGAGGCTGGTTCTGTTCTGACAGGGAGAAATTCTCCTTCTGGATTGACCCATCTTGTGGATTTGCTGATGCAGTTCAGCCGTGTTCTGGAGGACTGCCACTTTAAAAGCTCCTAAAAAACAAATTCATGCTGCATAGAAAACTGACAAGGGAGCACCTGTGCAACTGGAGATTCAAAAAGTGATGGACATTTTCAATTACTTTTCTCAGACCCTGGTTTGTCTTTTACAATTTAGAAGCACGTGTATTCAGTGGAACACAGCAGAGATGCCATGAATATAGTCTTGATTTTAGATTCCCCAGCATACAGGTGTTACGGATTGAATCTGCACCATTGCAAAGAACAGTAATTGTTGATTTTTTTTTTAGTTTAGTAGATACATTCTGTTCCTCGTATGAAAAAGAAATGGGCATCTCTGTGGTTTTCCCTCCCTCTCTCATATTGAGGTCAGCTTGAAGCAGAGTGGGATGAATTATACACCATAGGGCTACTGCAGTATGTGTGTGTGTGTGAGCGTTAAGCTTTGAATGTCTATGTGTGACTCTGTATCCGAGTGTGTATAACTGCATATATAACTGAGTGTGTATAACTGTATATATAACTGAGTGTGTATATGAGTGTGTATATGTGAGTGTGTGTATATCCGAGTGTGTATATCTGAGTGTCTCTTAATTGTGTATGTATTGTCAAGTCAAGCCAAATTCTTTTTATATAGCCCGACTCATGCCATTCATATCAAAGCGCATTACAGACAAGAAAGAGATGAAATAGTATGAAAATCGGTCGGCTGTGTATTCTAGCAATCATTGGGAATGAGTACCATGTTCAATATTACTGCTAAGACTGAATTCTGTGTACTTAATGTTTTCATTCATCCATTCATTCATTCATCAATTCACAGATATTCCCCAACTTCCAGACATTCCAGGACCAACTCCTGGTATAAAAACCAAATATCCTGATTTATCAACCTGGAATGACCATGCTGCCATAACAACGCCTTCTGATTGGCATGAATCATTTTAGCACTTTTTTTTTTTCTCCCTATTAATTTTCCTATGATTATCTATGGGGAAATGAGTAGAGACAAATGATCCAAGCTTGCGGATCGCCGTAAATCATTAGCGTTATAAAACCGGAAGGTTAATTTGGGGATGATATTTATAGCATGTCTTCGGGGAGAGTGGCATCAAATCCTCCGAGTTGGCAACGGGTGCAGATAAAAACTATGGGAACACACTGCCAAAAACACAATACCACAACACACACACACACACTCAATACAACCTTTAATTATCCACGTAAATAAGATCTCTGAAACTGCAGCTTCTCTCTCTCCCTCCCTCTCTCTGAAATTAGGACAGAGTCGTCGTCTGCCAAATAACGTTGTTGTGTAGCGGCAAACGGGCGCTCGGCCAGAAGGCAGTGTGTGTGTGTGTGTGTGTGTGTGTGTGCATCAGCTGCGAACGAATGTCCATTAGTTTTAACGCCGGCTCTGCACCATTTGCCTTTCCTACAGAGCTGGCAGACAGACACGCCATCACGTGGCGAGAGAGAGAGAGAGAGAGAGAGAGAGAGAGAGAGAGAGAGAGAGAGAGAGAGAGAGAGAGAGAGAGAGAGAGAGAGAGAGAGAGAGAGAGAGCTATTATCCGCTTTATCCCTCTGGCTCTACTGACCTCTTTGTCTCTCTCTCTCTCTCTCTGTTTGTCTATATCTCTCAGTCTCTCCATCCAGCCTCCATCAGCAGCGTATTGATTAGTTGTCAGTTGCAGGTTTACCAGCCTGTCTGCATTTAGACCGGGGATGGACACAGAGAGTCCGATCCAGAGGCTTCCCACTGTGTCCCTGATAGTAAAAAGCCATGACTTTCCCATGACTTTCCATTGAGCTGAGAATGCTCTTCCCTCCTGGTTGGTTAATGTTGTTTTTACAGTCTGGTTTCCATTCCAGTTGGGCTGAAAACCATCGAATGTAATGAATGTGTCAAACAAGTCTGAAAATGCATTCGGCTTTACTCCTGGAAAGCGAGCCCATTTGTAAAATTCCCTGCCTTTCCCTGTCTGTGGGGGTAGAATCCTATCAAAAACAAATACAAGCATAATCCACAATTTGTGTTTTGTAAATCATCATTTGACTGAAGAACACCTCATAGTTTGTAGATGCATACAAATTTGAGAAATATATGTTTTGCTTATCTTTTTTTTCAATACACATCCTCAAATCTAAAATTCACAAAGTGTTGAATCTGCATTTGTGAATAGAAGGACAAGCCTGTTCACACCGTCCAAAGCAAATAAGGAGGTTTTTTTTGTGTGTGTGTGTGTCTTTTTGGCCGTATGAACATGCTGTAATTCTTTCCCTTTAAAGGACCTCCACAGCTCATCCGGTTCCAACAGCGCTGAGGACCTCTCCACCGACACTTTTCCTGATTTCCTCATTTAGAGCGCTCACAGTAAGTGACGGCAAAAATGTCATTTGAGAGCAATGCTAACCTCCATCCAAAACCTCCATTAAGAGCAAAGGGCTTCCTCGTGCACATCCATCATTTCCTACAGTCTCTCTCTCCTCCCATCCATCCTTTCTTCTCATTCCCTCACTCACTTTCACAACCTCTCCTCTCTTTCTCGGCTGTAGTCTGGTCATTGGAATTCACTTTATGACTTTGGTGGGAGTCTGGTGTGTGTGTGTGTGTGTGTGTTTGCATGCGCGTGCGTCTTTAATGGCTTCGCACAGTGCGCAGGCCTCCCTGGGAGAGGGGAATGATGTAATATCTAGCTCAGAGATGCAATCACACGCACACACATACGCACACAGAGTACAGGTTATTATGAACAGACAAGGTACTGAGGGGACAATAGACAGATACACAGAACAGGAGGTCTTGGGAGTCTTTAATACCATCTGTCTCTCTCTCTGTGAGTCACTCTATTGCTCCCCCCCTGTCAGTCTTCCTCTCTGTTGGTGTGTCAGAAGAGGTCTGATCTCGTGTCGTCAGAGCCAGAGGAGTCTGGTCTGTCTGAGGCCAGATGCTGGATCACAGCAGACCGGCAGAGATGGATAAAAATCTGTCTGCACGCCAGGTTCAAGCACCCATTGATTTATGAAAGAAGGGAGGGGGCAGATATCTGCCATGGCTAGAAAATTCAACAGATTCAACAGACAAATTTCATCAGAATTTGTGTTATGTTCTAGTGTGGAGTGAGTGTGTGCTTAGAGAGATATTTTGAAGATAGTTGATGTTTCATGACACACAAAGCCCACCGCCACACACACACATACACGGAAGTCATGCAACAGCCTTGATTACATCACTTCTCCGGGTGTTAGGTAATCCAACAGGCGGCACTCAGCCTGATGACGACCTCCACAAAAAGCAGTATGCTGAGCTTGTACTGAAGGTTGAACTTTAACCTGAAGTTCAATTCACAAGTCAAGTTCAAGTCACATTCGTTTACTAATTACAATTACCAAATGCGGAAGCTAAATACAATGGATAAAGACTTGATGTTCATTAAATAATGGATACAATTGTGTTTTTTTTCCCACTCACAGAGCGATAGCATGGCGTCAGAAGACTTGGATGATGCTTCACGAGCTGTATGGAGTCATTTTATGGTTATTTTTTTAACTCTAAAGATCGGTCCTCAAAGACTTCAGTTGTTTTGGAGAAGGCTGCTACGGAGTCGTGTTGGGAAGCTATGGACTAACAAACTTCACCAGAGTTTCAACTGGCATGGGGGGTGAGTAGATAATGACTGAATTTTCATTTTTGGGTGAACTATTCCTTTAAGTTCCGTCACTGTGGGATCAGGTGGAATGGGACAAATCTATGAAGTCAGCATGGACCAAGATCCCTGCTGAACATTTGCAGCACGTCGCTGAATCCAGGCCTTGAAGCATCCAGGAGGAAATGAGATGCAATAAGACGGCTGCGGAACCGGGAGTCTGGAGAGTGATGATCGCTCTGAACATTTTGTTATTTTATGCGTAACTGACCTTGATCTCTCGCATCCATGAGTGACCCTTTTTGGAAAGTGAATCATATATGCTAATGCTTCGGTAGAGTGGGCTCCCTTTAGGAAAATGAGTGGGCTACAGTAATCCGTGGCTTGTGTGTGCACTGTGTAACGTGTAGGCGTCTTTTTGAAGTGAAGGGCTTGAATGTATTCGTTTTTTAGCTAGCATATGTACTGCGACCACGCATATGTAGGAGACTAGATTGTTGGCAGCTGGGACCCCTGCAGCTCTGAAAAATAAAAATATTGGAAAAAATATTCTGTAGCACAATATTCATCAAGAACTAAAATAAAAACGCCACAGTAATGTCAAGGATGTAGGATGTTGACGTTTTCGTTGTTGATACTGCACACTGATTAGTGAGAAAGTGGGTGTAGGTGGCATTTGTATTTGATAATACAAATAAAAATTAAATACTACGACTACTAATAATGCTAATAATAATAACTTGTACATAACAGTAAACATCTAGGTTATATCATGAGGTTACATCACATCCTGTGTGTTGGTAGTTGTCCTCACATGACAGCTGTAACCGTGTGTGTGTGTGTGTGTAGGAAGGGGAGATGTGTCATCACAGGCCACATGTCACAGACAGACTGAAGAGGAGGAGGACAGAGGGATGAAGAGAGAAAACGGAGAGAGGATGGGTAAGAGACTGAGTCACTGTGTGTGTGTGGGGGGGAGAGAGAGAGAGGATGGATGAGACCTTACAATGGACATCCATCCACACACACACTAATATCCTATTCTATATTCTACATGGCAGTAACTTCCTACACAAGAAATATGACCTCAAATAGGTCAGACTGGCCAGATGGTGGCGCTATGAAACATTGTTGTGATAAAAAGTAAAATCTCCCAAACTGTGAGGCTGATAGAAAACTCATTTCATAATGATACTCCTACTTAAATGTCTATGTTGGGGTTTCTTTCTGTGTTGACATCCTTTATTACACACACACACACACACACACACACACACACATTTGGAGTATTAACATCCTCTTTTTGTTTTATACAGCTGGCCCGCTGCTCTAAACATACAGACGCTCTAAAAATAAACCTGGTGCAACCCCCCGCTCTTTTTTGAGAATGGTTTGGCCCACCCAGGTGGAGGCTCGGCAGGACCACACCAGTGGGTTCACTCAGGGAGGAGAAGGGGTGGTGGGGGGGTAGTTCCTAACTTGACTGCCTTCTATAGATCTATAGATAGAGCGAGTGGGAATGTACGCGCCAGAGCAGAGCCGGCCCCAGGCTTTTGGTGACCCTACACAAGATTGTGTCTGTGGCCCCGAACCACTTTGACTATAACCACCACATTACTCCCACCATTAACAATAATGATGATTCCATTATGTGGACCTGCTTGAGGGTTGCGGCCCTAAACGTTGGCATGCAATGTCTATGCAATGTCTATGCCACGGGCCACAATGTCTATGCCATGGAATAAAGTTATGGATTATTGGCAAAGGAAAAATCGCTCTCTGTCTTTCTGTTTTGTGCCATAAAGCGATCCAGCAGATTTCCCTCTAAATCTGACCTGGTGGCACACAATGTAAAATGCAGTGTAGAGACTGGTAGAGGCTGCCAATCTTCTCAACTTTCTTTACAGTCATTCTATTAATGCCTCAAATGAATATAATGATTTATGAATGGCAAAATGATACACATAGCACCATTAAATGAGTTAAGCATCAATCAAACACAACATACAGCCCTTTTCACCAATAAAATGTAAGGCCTTTCTAAGGCCAGGTAGAACGCAATTTCACAATCACAACACATGTGAAACTAAAAATAACTATTGACCTATTAAAAGGATAACATGAAGACTGCATGACTGGGCTCAATTCTCACCAGAAGAAAAAAAAACACACAGCTAGTGAATTTACAGAGAGAGCGAAAGAGAGAGAAATAGAGAAATGGAGAGTAAAGATAGTAAAGAGAGAGAACAGCAAATCCTTCCACACCAAACACCTTATCAGTCCCTTGGCAGAGAGCGAAAAGGAAATCCACAGAAGCCTCATTTCCTGTCCACATACACACACACCCGTACACACACGTACACACACACACACACACACACACACACACACACACAGAGTGAAGTGAATAGGGAGGTGTGAGCACTTCCTCTGTTGTGAACAAAAACAATATGAGAGGAAAACATCAGAGCAGTGACAGTGTAACTTGCTGGGGAGGAGTGGGTGTGTGTGTGTGTGTGTGTGTGTGTGTGTGTGTGTGTGTCCAAGCATTTGTGGGCATGTGCATAGATGTTTATGTGCATGCATTTGTGTCTAGGTGTACTGAACAGTACTCTTAGTGTGTGTGCATTTGTATGGGAGGTGTAAGTGCATGCGTGTGTATGTGCGTGCATGAATGTGTGAGTATGTGTGTTCGCATGGTGTGTGTGTGAATGTCAGTTAAAGGTCAGTGTCCTCTGGGCTCAGCAGAAACTAAGCACACACGCACACGGACACGCACACACACGCACACACACACACACACTATAGGGTGGTTGTTACTAGGCTTGCGCTGATATGAAAATTTCATAGTATGATTATCTTGACCAAAATTATCTTGATATATAATATTATCTTGATAATTATTAATAAGATGAAAACCTTAAAAGCTCCTACTAGTACTGTAATATACTTTAATTACTTAAAAAATGAAATCATACCAATCACAAGACTTTTTTTTTATGTTTTAATGTAAGAATGTAGAACATATGTCAAATATTTGACCTTTTTCTTAAAAACACAATTATAAAATGCTGGTTTAGCTTATTAAAAACTGTACGCATAGTTTTAAACAACATAAATATCCAAATAACGGCATCTAAAATCAAGTCAAATGAGTCTCAAAAGTTAGAAAAAAGCTGCATCCAGCCAGCAACATGAATATAACATTTTCAACAACTCACGGCTAAAAGTTAGTGGCAAACGTTATTGTTTTTTTACCACAATATATAATATTACCAGTTACTGTCAGCTGCAAGGTTAGAACCAATATAACCAATAAGGTCAACAGTGCCATTTTGATATTGAAGTCAGCATTAAGACCATCATCAATATTTTTGACCGGTTACGCATGTCGGTCTATAGGTTAATTTGCATACACCAGTGTTGCCAACTTGGCAACTTTGTCGCTAGACTTAGTGACTTTTCAGACCCCCCTGGCGACTTTATTTCTCAAAAGCGACTAGCGACAAATCTGGCGACTTTTTCTGACCATGGGAAGCAATGTTAAAGTGTTGAATCCCAAAACATTTGGCAATAAATTGGTTTCTCTACTTGCTTGTCTAATCCAGAGAGGTCTGATGATCACAGCACTTCCCACACACAGTGTAGCTCCCTCCCTCCGCTGAGAGCAGGGACTGTAGGATAGGGTCCACTTGTAATTGCTACCGGCGTACGCAGAAACTGGCCCAGGTGGGCGGAGTCAGCACTTAATATTAAAACGGGCTACACCGTGGCGTGCATAACAAGTGCAGATATTTATATGCAAATTACAGCAAATGGACAGCGCTTCGAAATGCGGCGCCAAAGCTCATCTATCTACTAAAGCAAGGAATCTCTGTCTGTCTGTGAGTCTGTCTGTGAGTGAGTGTGTCCTTATCTCGAGAACCGTTCGTCCGATCTACTTCACACTTGGCGGGTGTATTGCTGGGGACCCAAGGACGTGCAGTGTCGGATTTGGTGCAAGCATGCATGCGACACGTTCATTATTAATAAACTTTGAATAAACAAGCGAACAGCGGACAGAAAATGGAAGTAAAAGTAAAAGTAAGACAGTGAAGTTAGGATGCGATTTTCATGAATGTGGTTTGGAGCAGATGTGTTGTATTCCAGCTGCACGTCACATTTTAGCATATCAGCTACAAGCGTGGAATTATGCTGATACGAATGATTTTGCATGTGATTCCAAATAATAGAAGTCGTTATTGGGGAAATAGCTTGAGAAAAGCCAGACGATGTTGTTCAGCTGTATCTATGGGAAACCAGCAGAACAGGCAATGGAAAGCTCTAGAAAAACACAGCAGGAAAAACACAAGAGGGACAAATTAAAGCCAAATGTGTGTGTGCACATGTGTGTGTGTGTGTGCGCTGTGGGGGAGGGAGCTTGTCTTGGTGAGTTATTGAGTTAGGCTGAAGAGGGTGGCGTTACTGGTTACTTTACAACACAACAGACCCACACACGCACACACACACACATACACACACACACACAGCAGCCCGGGGCAGGTCCTGTCTGAGTGTGATTGGTGCCATTAAGCAGCCAGCTGTTCAGACAAGAAAGATCATCTGCCTGACACACACACACACACACACCATCATGCAACCATGCCTATACTAGGACTGTATTTCAATAGGTAAACAATACCTGTCCCTCCAGCTAACTCTCTGCCTCTCATCCACTCTCTGTCCATTCAGTTTCAGTGTGTCTCTCTCTCTGGAAAAAAACAGGACGGCCAACCAACCCGCACGGCCCTTTATTAAAAGAAGCATGCATCAGCCCTGAGGACAGCTGCACGCACACACACACACACACACACACACACACACAAACACACACACACACACACACACACACACGAGACACAGCCAGGCGGGTGTATTGACATAATTTAACAGATGACTGTAGCCTGAAGGGGAAAAAGGTCAGAGAGGGCAGTGTGTGTGTGTGTTATCCAAATAACAGCAGCAGCCCAGGTTAACTCATAACAGGAGCAGTTTGAGGCGTTTCAGAAGGTTGTCTGACTGGACTTCTAGACCATCCATCTAGACCAGGTAGGATAAAGGCTTTTGAAACGATTACCGATAGATATTATTTGACTCAAGCTGCCAATAGCTGATATGTTGCTATATACGCAATATCTTTAATCTGACCATTTTGATGCCCAAAACAAACAAAAAAAACTACAAGTATTAAGTGTTTCCCTCAGAAATGTATTCTTGTCAGGGTGGAAAAGCCTCTGAAACAGCATTTAGACCATCATGGGACACTAAAACTCTCCACTGGATGATAATTCTTGTGTGGAATCAGATCTAAATGTCTCATTAGAATCAGTTCAGGTTCAGGTCTTCCCATAGACAACCAGTGTAGTATTGATCAATTCTACAATAAATATGTAATCAATCAAATGACATCATATCCATCATATTAGACTGGAGCAGATCTGGTTAGCTTGCAGCTATAAGGATCCAATTATCCAATAATTTTTCCAATAATGTGACAAAAATAACAGCAAAAATCCAAGTCAGACATTATATTACAGATACTAAAGAACCCGTTTACATACAAAGCATCACAAAGTGTCTGTTAACCAGCCGACTCTGAAGAGAGATACAGAGAGAGAGAGAGAGAGAGAGAGAGAGAGAGAGAGAGAGAGAGAGAGAGAGAGAGAGAGAGAGAGAGAGAGAGAGAGAGAGGAAGAGTGTGTGTGACGCACTGAAAAACACCCCGCCTTGCACATGTATTCACACACACGCATGCACACACACACACACACACTCTTAGGTCAAAGAGGATACTACCACTGCAGAGAGTGTGTGTGAGAAAGAGAGAGAGACTTTGTTTATGAGGAGTTCAGAATAGGAGATGAGAAATGGAGGGAAAAGAGGAAAGTAGTGTGTGTGTGTGTGTGTGTGTGTGTGTGTGTGTGTGTGTGTGTGTGTGTGTGTCTGCCAGGGCAGTAAAAGCCCTGCTGACTTTATCTTAATGACAGCTGACTCGGCCTCAAAAAGAGGGGGATGGGAGACTGAAAAAGACAGAGAGAGAGACAGAGACAGAGACAGAGACAGAGAGAGAGAGAGACAGAGACAGAGAGAGAGAAAGAGAGAGATATAATAACCTATGTATCATCACGTCTAGAATTTGACCGCTATGGGTTTTTGAGTGCCGATAGCTGATATTTTGTAGAAATATTCAATATTTTTCAAATTTGACCATTTCAATACCCCAAAATTCCAAGTATTCCAGTATCTCCATGCTGCTGTATTCAGGCTGGTTAACCAAGTCTTTGTTCTTCACAGCTCATCTGATATTCAGGAGCAAAGCTAGCACAACATCAACCGCATGACAGCCTGCCTCTGCGCATGTGTGTGTATGTAACATAACGTTTCTATAAGAGACAATGCGTGCACACACACACACACACACACACACTTATATTAGGAGGAGAAATCCAGTTTCTGTGTCTGAAATGAGACACACACATCCATAAACACACACGCGCACACACACACACACACAAAAAGGGGGGTGCAGCTGGCTATAAAACTCTACAGGCCTCATAAAGACCAAAGCTGAGCAAGAGAAAAACAGAGAAAAAATGAAAGAGATAAAAGAATGAGAGTAAAAGAGACAGAGAGAGAGAGAGAGAGAGAGAGAGAGGTGAAGGGTGAAAGGAGGACAGACTACAGAGTGACAGACAGAAATAAAGATTGAGGCAAAACAACAGCGGCGATGAATAATTAACAACACAACAGGCAGAGAGAGAGTGTGTGAGTGTGTGTGTGTGCAGGGGTCACTGAGGTTTAGTTATGTAACCATCTAATAACTAGACAAGCAATCTGCTGGGTCTGTCTGGCTGCTTGACTACTGTCTGTCTGACTAATCTGTCTGTCTGACTGTGGAGCTGACAGTGTGGAGGCGTCAATAATAATAACAACAATAATAATAATCATTACTAAGCAAAGAAACCTGGCATTACATGGTGAAAAAATAGTTCCAGTCATAGCCACACTGACCAGCCTCAAGCCCAATTTACCAGCATATAAAACCCCATAAACATTAGGGATGCACCAATCAATCAGCCACCAATCAGAATCAATAGAAATCAATATATGGTCAGAATACCTCATCAGTGACTGGCTGATCACCATTTCAACTGCCAATCAGCTTATTTATGCTAATGTACCATTTGACAGTAATTCCATTTTTAATAGAACTTCAGACAGAGAATTGGTCTTTTAATTTCACTGCTTTCTGAATTCACTGACTATTTTCAACTGTTACTAAACACATATATTCATTTCTGACATTGCGTTGCCCACCTATGACCATGCAACTTCATTGAAGTATTAATATGCTGACCCAAAATCACCATTCACCGCCAGTAACAGAACTATATTGCTTGGCAGAGGGATGATATTTCATTGTCTCAGAGTTTGTGTGGAGGCATTTTGTTGAAGCTGGAGTTGCTGCTTTCAAACAAAGGCATTCGTCAAGCAAAAACATGAAAAAGTTCAAACAGACAATGCAATAAAGGCTTTGGAAATGTTTGGCTTGAAGAGTGCCTTGGAACTCTTTTTTCAGCATTTATTATCATTTCATTAAATTTGACTAAAATAACAGATTTATTTAACATTTGTCTTTCTAAAAATCACTGTAAACCACACAGCCTCTTATGGCTTATTGCTTCATTTCCCACCCGTGTGGGTGTATGCGTGAGTGAGTGGGCGTGTGTGTGTATGTGTGTGTGTGTGTGTGTGTGGGGGGGGGGGGGATAGTGGATTTTCATGCAGTTACCATGACGATAGCAGAGAAAGAGCAGTGATGTGACGAACGAGTGAAAAAAGGAAAAGAAAGAGTCAGGGAGAGAAAAACAAGGACAAAAACAGACAGTGTGTGTGTGTGTGTGTGTATGCGTGTGTGTGACTGAGTGCAAGTCTTTGAACTCTTATCTCCCATGCGTGTGCCAGATGGCGCTGTGCACTGTCATTACATAATCAAAACAGTGAAGCACATTTACACACACACACACACACTCTGACACAGACACACACACACACACTCTCTGACACAGACGCACACACACACTCTCTGACACAGACACACACACACTCAGACAAACATGCACGCAGACCCAAACTAAATGCCATCAATGTCAAACATTTATGGACCAAATTCCACAGCCGGGGATGAAACACACACACAGACACACACACACACGTTAACTCTAATATAGCTGTTTGAGTCATACCCTCTAAAATTCCTCCTTAGTGGTCAGCAAGACAAAGACATAATGAGGTTGAGGCGCGCACACACACACACAAAAAGCCACTTTCTGCTATTTCAGCATGAGCATGAGAAAGAGAGTGAAAAACAGACGACAACAAACGCACCACGACAACCGCATCGCCGCCACACCAAAGCCTCTGTGTGTGTGTGTGTGTGTGTGAGTGTGTGTGTGTGTGTGTGTGTGTTGACAGCGAGAAGCAGAGCAGACTCAGAGTTCCAAAGTGTTTCGTTCATAATGACGACAGATCAGGATGGGAAATTCAAATGAACTCCAGCCAGCAGGCAGATGTAGCGCAACTGTCAATATGGCTGGTAAGTTACTCTACTCTACCTGTCACTTTCTACACTTAACCATCATTGAAATGTCCTATAGAGGGATTTCAGGTGATGTAACACACCCTCTAACAGCCATATTGGAGGTCCTCAGCTCTTGGTCAACAGTGGCTGTGAACAGCTGATTGTGCTTCTAAACGTACAACTTGGCCGTCTCAACAGAATTGAACAGACATGGCTGACAGACAACAGCCAATCACAGGATCGGGTCAGCTAACCATCACTGTCATGTTGTAAACACATCTGATTAGCACACTAGCCTTAGAGCCTTAGTAGTACTTACTTTTACTTATATCATTACTGAATGGATCTACAGCCACATCACAACAAGCTTTTTTTCTGGTAACTGTCTTTTTCCAGCCTGGCTGTTACATATATTTAGACATTATTAACAATTCTCCAACAGACCTCCATAATGGAGCCAGATGTGGTTGATAGGATATCTGCGACACAACGGCAAAGCCTTTATTCTCTTCTAATAATTTAGTTGGCTTGTAAAATGTTGTTTGTCCTGTATCACACAATATCTCAGACACCACTGATCACATTTTGACAAAACTGGGGCGCTACAATTACAAGTCAAAGTTACATGCATAAGGTTAGAGTTGTTCTTGATGATTCTGAGCTGTCAATCCATTTCTTACAGTAGCTGCACCAACAATATCAAGTATCTGAATCACAAGTGTTGGGGAGTAGTTTCACTACGAATTAAAATGGGAGTTTGACTGCATTTTGCAATAAGCTTTCTGAATAAGCTGTTTTTATCTGCTAACCTAATCTGTGAGTTTTCAAAGCAACAGAGTTCCAAAGAAGACAAATAGTCTGTGCTATAGAAGCACTGGTCACAAAAACAACTAAATTATTTTGGCAAGGAGAACAGCCTGGAAAATCATAATATATGCCAAGCACAGACAAACTGCATTGACAAAGAGGAACAATGGTGGTGGAAGCTCACTGACAATTAGACAGACACTTAACAGGAGAGTTGCTAAACACCACAAAACTAGACTCAAAAATGACCAGAGAATTGAACCAACAGCTCTGTGACACAGTCTCAACTACAACTGTATGGTATGATCCTCACAAAGCTGGCATTTATGGCAGGGCTGCCATTCAGAAACCACCGATAGTCAAGGCCAGCAAACAAACACGCATAACCTGGTGTAAGCAGCACAAAACCTGGAGCCCTGAGCAATGGAAAGTGATGTGGTCTGATGAGTCATAGCCATTCACATTTGGAGAATGCCAGTGCCAGTTAGAATGAAATAGAAGACAAATGCCCCAATTGAAATAAAGACAAATGCCCCAATTGAAATAAAGGTGAAGATGATTTCTTACCGGAAAAACAGTGAACCGAGAAAGAGCTCTAAAACTGAAATGAAGACTTAAAATGATACATGTAACTGTATTCAAGATCTTTTAAGGCCTTGAGTTTAGATGACATCATTAGACTTCTTTAGAACCTGTAGATACCATGTGAATATGAGAAATAATGGTCTTACCAGGGCAGGCCACTGTATGTGTTTGGCCTTGGTTCCCTGCAGCAGACCTCCTGCGCCTCCACCTGCTCCTCCTCCGCCTCCTCCCTCCTTCCTCTTGGCCCAGACCAGCTGGTACTCCAGGAGAAACAGCTGGAAATCCTCGTAGACCTTCACCCACTCCCTCTTCTCCCACTCCTGGTCGTCAAACTCGACGTATACCTGCGCGGGACACAGAGACAAGACACGGGTCACATCGAGTTCTCAATGGAACCGAATGTTATCAAGGAGAAGCGCTTCCATGACCGGTAAACTTTCATTCCTTCCCGATTTGTTGATGTTGTTTTTTCCAGCTCTAAAGAGTTCCCCAGAGAGTTTATCACATTTTCTCTGTCTGGAATACACCTCTAAAAATTCCATCATACTCCAGGAATTCCACAAATATTCCATGACTTATTCATTGTTTTTTCTCCTGCTAACTTGTAACAGGATTACTTTCAGTTTGAACACATATGCTTTTCACACATCAGCGGCTCTAAATGGCAGCAAGTTTGAATTTTGAGGACTTTTTCAGACTATTTCATTTAGTAGTTTATTTGATAGGGACAGTGCAGTTAACATAATTACACTTCATAATTGAAATATAAAATATGTGCGCACATGGAGTTTGTAACTACTTCTAATTTCCAACCCTAGTCGGGCATTTAAATAAGACTACAGCTATCTAAAATATCTTGTATAAGCTAATACAAAGTACAGAAACAGAAGAGACAGTTTTTACAGTATTTTCTAGTATGCATTTGTCTTGAAAGCTCTTCATCTGTCCAGCTATTCTCTTGTTTGCTGTTGAATTGCACTTTCAGAGATGTGACTTGAATTGCACTTCAAAGCACCTATGAATGTGGTTTCAATCTGATCTGAGAACGTCTGATTCCATGTTATTTTTGCTGTTTAGACTTGAGAAAAAAAACATGAAAAAAGATGGATTTGAGCTGCCTGTTTGAAAGCAGCAGATTTTTACATCAAAATCTTGCCTGGTGCAGCTTTATGTCAAGTTTCACGTTTATTTGCCATTTACATAAAAATGCATTGGAATCCTTGATCACGAGCCTCACGTCATTCAGGCAAGAAACACATAAAAAACACATAAAAAACAGATAAGAGACAAGGTAACAAAGGACAAAGACACAAGAAACAAAATAAAAGCATGATAAAACATTAAACATATGCAGCAGTACATGCAGTGTTGGCAAAGTGCGATAGTAAAAGGCGTGATATTGCAGTATTCCTCCATAACTAAGACTGCAGAGGGCAATGGTGGTTGGGGGTGGGGGGTTGGAGGGCAAGATTTCTGTACCTTAGAAATTGTCAATAAAATATTGATCACAATAAAAAGATGTACGACAGACAGATGAGTCGACATCAATGCAGAGCAGTTTTCTATTCGCAGTGTAAACATTCTCTAGTGACTAACTGTGTAGCTAGTGACTGCTGTCGTGTGTGTGTGTGTGTGTGTGTGTGTGTGTGTGTGTGTGTGTGTGTGTGTGCGTGCGCTCTCTCTCCTCTCTCCTTCCATCTCCATCTCATCGTCATCCCCTCTTCTCTCTCCCGTCTTGTTTTCTCCTTATTATTCTCCCTCTCCTCCCTCGTTCTACATAACTCATCCCCCTCCCCCTCTCTTCCCTCCATAGGCGGAGAGAGAGCGAGGGATCAACGAGTGCATCTCTCCTCATACAGCCAACCCCCCACACACCCCCCAATCCCATAATGCACTGCTGCAGTCAGCTGAGTGATCACTCCCAGCCAGCAGCCATCAAGGGCAGCCCTCTCTCTCTCTCTTTCCGTTTATCGCTACCTCGATCTATCCTTCTCTCCATTTATTGCCACCTTCTCTATTTTCTATCTCGATCTATCCTTCTCCCCGTCTCCACCTCTATCTCCATCCATCCCCTCTCTCTACCTTTATCTAGATCGCTCCTTCTCCCCTCATTATCTCTCCCTCTTTGTTTGTCTCGGCCTCAATCCGTCTTTCTCCCTCTCTTTCTTCATCTCCATCTCTCCTTCTGTCTGTCTCTCGATCTCCATTTCAGTTCGATCATTAGCAGTCATCCCGCGGCAGCCCTCCGTCGTCTCATCTTATTCTATCGTTCCTTCTCTCCGTTTGTCATCAGCTATCAATCCATCCATCGAAAATTCAATCCAGCCATCAAGGCTAACCCTCACCAACTCACTATTCTCTCTTTCTTATTCTTTCTCTCTCTTTCTCTTTCCCCATCACCATTTAGTTCAGTTTAATTAACATTAATTAATTATCTATTAGTAAAGCAAACATGACTTAAAGTCGAGATGAAACGGCATTTCGAGAGTATCTAACTTCCGTATCGTGACATATTTCCGAGTGAAACAGGAAAGACAGGCGGGACATAACGTTGGGAGGAATTTGATTTGAACGTTGAAAAGTGGGTGTGTCATAACACCCGAAGACACACCGAAGTACCATGCTGTTGCTAGCTAGCTAACTAATGAATCTTAGCCTCTTAGCTCTGTGCGCTAAAAGTTGAAGATTGATTGATGGGTGGATGTCATGATATTATTGGTTGAAATTAGTTACGGGCATGCTTACGTAAGCACACGGCATATTTTGTTTTACAGGAAGAAAACATGATTGAATTTTGATATAAGAATACAATGAAATTGATTTTTGGTATTTTTTTTGGCATATATTGTTAAATAGGTGCACAGTATGACCGGGGATGTGATCTAAAAGGGTTAAAAAGGCATTTTTCATTTCATCTCGTCTTTAACATAATATTATAACACACTTGCAGCTTTTAGTCTCTGTTACCATGAATTAATAATTGACAGCAGCTTCTCTGGGGTTTCTACGTGTGTGTGTATGCGTGTGTGTGTGTGTGTGTGTGTGTGTGTGTGTGTGTGTGTGTGTGTGTATATCCTGTCAGTGTGTGGCAGCAGTGCCAGTCTAGAGGATTACTGGAACACAAGGCTAGTAGGGAAAGACCATGTCACAACCCGGCACACACTGACACACACACACACTGAGCTAGTATGTAGGCCTATACAGCTGTATACATACACACTAGTATACAGCTGTTTGAGTTCTGTGTGTCTGAGATGACAATGGAGAAGGTTCAGTAATTCAGTCCATCTCTGTTTCATCTTTACTGTGGTTTCCTCATCCACACACACACCCACACACACACACACAGTCAGCTTTATTGCCTTGCCAAACTGTTTATCTCTTTGGGATCTGGTGAATTCTTTCTCTCTCTCTCTCTCTCTCTCTCTGTGTCAACCAAAGAACAAGGGAAGACACCGGGGTGAGCAAGACATGAGATTCCTGTTGGACCTGTTGTGTCGATCAGTGTGTGTGTGTGTGTGTGGGGGTGTGTGTGTGTGTGTGTGTGTGTGCGTGCGTGTAGTACTGTACTAGCAGTTAGGAAACAAGTCTTAATCCTTTAAGCTATCAATGTACAAAAAAAAGAGAAAAAACTAAACAAAACAGCAAGTGTGAGTCATTTGTCCTGGCTCTCAGCTTAATACAGAACACACGCATACACACGCATACACACGCATACACACACACACACACACACACACACACACACACACGCATACACACGCATACACACACACACACACACACACACACACACACACAGTAGGTGTGTTATATAAGTGGGTGTGAGGCCCAAGGTCTTTGTCTCTGCTGCCTGCTCTAGTGTCTGTGCCGGTCAAGAAACACACTCTGTCTCCTCTCTGTTGACTATAAAACACTGGGTGCTTCATTTATACATCTATATACACAATTGACATATGCACACACACACACACACACACACACACGCACGCACACAAACACGCACACGCACACGCGCACACACACACAGGATATAGGAAGCAATGAGAATTGAAGAACGGAACTCAAGACCTTGTCCCTTTGTCAACTAATTCATATCAGCAGGCATATTAATGACCCTGACGTGTATACTGTAGCAAGTCTTCACACACACACACACACACGCACACACACACACACACACAGAGGGCACTAAGTATTCGGTAGAGAAAAACATACACACAATGATAGGGATGGGAAAACTCAGTGTCTCAGTGAGTTTGTTGCTATAGCAACCGGAGGCAGCAGCGAGCATGGGCTGTGGACACACACACACACACACACACACACACACCTCCGTATCAGTAGGCTCCTATCAGCCACAGTGAGTAGAAATCAGAGGCAGAGAGAACAAAGGAGAGCCGACATCGACTACCCACCACATGTTTGATATACAGTACAGCACCCAATATTATCAATAGTATCAATAGTGTCACTAATCTATAAGAATCTATAAGAAAGTGGACTTGAACATCCCTAGCGCAGTAATGTGTATTCTCCAGCTGGATCATAATTCTAGTACCCCTCTGACAGTGCCAATTAAAGAGACAGACTTAGACAATGAATGACAATAGACTCAGTTTATCCTATACACACAATTCATCCCTCATATACTCTGTGCAGATGAGTCCTTCATGCTGCAGTGTAAAGACGGTGCTTGGATTCCTCTCACACATCTCAATGTCACAAACAGTCCTTCAGCAGTGTGGCAGCATCACTGCCACTAACGGCTAACGCTTAACAAGATGGACACACTAGCCAGGTTGTCACCAAACTGGCAAGACACTTTTATGACAACTTGTGAAATGGTGCAAAAAATAAAAATGCGAATCTGGTGTTTCCACCAGCTGGATGCATGTCCAAAAAACACATCCACCAGAAAAATTAAAAGTCGTTCAAGAATGATGAATATTGGACAAGTTGTTCTCATGCTGGTCATTTTTCATGCTTTCATCTGAAGACGAAAACAAAGAAATGCACTAACAATATTCTAATGTACTACTTAATGGTCACATAGCAACGATGTCTGTGTCATAATTTATTGTTTTGCCGCTTCTATTCAGCCTTTCTACTTCAGTATATCATAATTTGAATAAAAATACTTGGATGTAAGGCCAGCGAGCGAGTGAGTGTGTTTGTGAGTGTGTGACTGCCTCTTTCAGGTTTTCTAAGTTGTTACATTTCCAAGGCCTTCCTGGTTCTTATGAGTGTGCGGCAGAGAATGGCGGTTCAGGCGAGGCCAGAGAGAGAGAGGGAGAGGGAGGGAGGAGAGAGAGAGAGAGAGAGAGAGAGAGAGGGAGGAGTGGAACATCTGTCAGGAGTTGGACTCCAACTCACAGCATCGGTGCGTGGTGAGTGTCCTCGCCTCACCGATACACAGTGTGCAACTACTATGTTCCACGCTGTCTAGATCACTACGTGGTTGCATTCACAATGAGACTCCCTGTGTGTGTGTGTGTGTGTGTGTGTGTGTGTGTGTGTGTGTGTGTGTGAGTGCGTGCGTGTTCAGTTCTGCAACTGTGTGCTTGTGCAAGATGAAGATGTGAGTGAATGTGTCTGCTGATATGTGTGTATGTATGAGTGTTGACCTGTTTGTGTTTACATGTATACGCGCGGATTATTTGACTGCATAGTACATGCTATATGTGTGTGAGTGTATGTGCTCATGTGGTGCAGCGGTGTAAAATCTGCCCATCACTAACGGCTGCGGAGCCGCTCTCTGACTGGCTGGGCTGGAGGCCGCCGGCAGCCAATCGGCGGGAGGCATGGAGCCAGGCGGCCAATCCGAGGAAAGCAGCGCAATCTGCCTTTCAAATAGAGCACAGCAGAAAACCGGGAGCAAACACACACCAATGCGGAATGAAACAGAGTAGAGTAAAACAGAATAGAATGTTCTTTTGACTATTTCCACTGTAGGGATTGGAAAAAGAGTGGAAACACGGAGCGAATGACTGCAACACAAGCCAGCAGATGAGAGACAGAGAGAGAGAGAGAGAGAGAGAGAGAGAGAGAGAGAGAGAGAGAGAGAGAGAGAGAGAGAGAGAGAGAGAGAGAGAGAGAGAGAGAGAGAGAGAGAGAGAATAGAAAGAGAGAGAGCGAGAAGGAACTGATTTTTAACCAATGGAAAACAACATTAATATCAGGATGGAGAATTGGTGTGTGTGTGTGAATGAGAGATGGAGAGAAAGAAAGAGCGCATACTACTACTTCTAGCCTTACCTCTTCTAATAGAAGCTGATGGTAATAACTGTTATTTGCAACTACAAATGACTGCACTCTCTCTAGTTCTATATGTGTGTGTGTGTCATCCTTGATGCGAGTCTTTCTCTCTCTCCGGTCTTGCTGTTTTTCTCCTGTTTTTCTCTTTTGTTTCTAAGCTCTTCTCACTGTTTCAATGCATGACAAATCCTTCTCTCACGACCCTCGAAAAACAACAACACTGACAGCATAGGAGTGAGTGTGTGTCTGTCTGCCTGTGTGTGTGTGTGTGTCTGTGTCTGTGTCTGTTTCCTCTACCTCCACCCTCTGCCGTAATGTGACTCACATGGCTGAGAGAAAGGGGAGAGAGAGAGAGAGCGAGAGAGAGAGAGAGAGAGAGAGAAAGTAGGGGAGTGATGAGTGGAGAGAAAAAAAGAAACTTGACAACAGGAAACGAAAAGTAATGAAGGAAAAACAAACAAAAAAGCAGAACAGACACACAAGAAAGAAAGAAAGAAAGAAAGAGAGACAAACAAACCCCACACATGATCAGCATCATATTCATCTGACCAAACCTTTATTTAACCAGAATTAAAACCTCTTCTAACATCACACTGAAATATGACTAATATTAGACAGAATATATCATATAAAGTATAGGATATAGCAGTATATACCATATATAAAGCAGTATATACTGTATATTTACCATATAACCATATACCGTACCATATATACTGTGTATATACACACGGTAAATACTGCTATACATACACCAGGGTTTTTTGACAGGGTTAGTTTAGGTTCGGCACAAAATCCAAAGTTGGTCAATGTATAGAAATTGATCTACATCTAGACTACATCTATATAGTGAATGCCTACCAAAAGTCAAGAGACAGACATGACAATGCACACTCAGATGCACTCCTAACAAAACGTACCGCACACTGAGGCAGGGTCTTCCCTTGCCAATTTCCTGCTGCTGCAGTGTTACATGAATGAATCCCCAGCGCCTCACACATCTCAGTTTACTACAGAAGCCAATCAGAAGAGGCATTTTGGCCACATGGTACGTCCCTACCCACAACAAAACGTAGAAACAGGACTGTGAGAGAGGCTCATGCTGCTGAGACTGCTGTTTTCCATTCACATTGCATAGGAAATGTACACATGTACCAAATTTATGTGCACATTTACCACCCCACTTGAAAATGTGCACATGTACCATATATATATTTAGTAACTTGGTCAAACAGATTGATGGGGGATTTCCTAACAACCCCCTCCTCCTCCTCACACTTCCTCACCCCCCTTCCTTAACACACATACACACACACACACGCACACACAAGTAAGTAGTGAGGGAGCACGTGAGTACAGGCTGCTCACATTCCCCTCAGCCGCATCAATCTTTCTCTAGTTTTCTCCCTGTTCTCTCCGTCTCTCTCTCTGCCCCAGCCTTGCCCTGCTATAAGCCCTGTCCGTCCACACACACACACACACACACACACACACACACACACACACACCCTGTAAGCTCTATCCTGCTGCCCAAAAACTCTAATCTGATTTATTGAGCTTGACTGCACAGAAAACATGTAGGCTAGCCTGGCTAAAAGGACTCCTTTATCCCCTATACACACACACACACACACACACACACACACACACACACACACACACACACAGACCATGAGGAGTCCAAAGTGCTGGCCTACACACACACACACACACACACACACACACACACACACACACAGCACACTGAAACACTTCAAAACCATGCAGCGATCAAATGAACTGGTTTGGTTGTTTTCTCTGGATTCATTCAACAGCAGCAGGAGAAAATGGAAAATCAGACCCAACTTCACCACCAACAAGAAAGAGTTGTCTTAGTGTTAATAATTGGTGCTTTTATCCTCATTAAATCTGCAGTGATCTAAACTACACTTGAACCGTAACTTGTACCACAACAGTTATGACTGGTACTTTCAGCCAAGCAACCGGAGGCCTCCTTTCTACCCAACATGATTTTTATACACTGTGCTATTTTGCTGAATTAGCCTACATTTACACCTAACATTAAAGTGCATCTATAATATACATATTAAAATTGTTTTTTCTCCTTAGTCAAATTGGAGCTAGCAGCACCTGTCACCTACACTTGTAATATGAGTGTTCTTTAAAGATAGACTGGGCAAGATTTTTGTCAAACACCATAAAAAACATCAAGCAAAATATCAATAAAATAATTATCATTACCTATTAACTTTTAGGTCTGATCCACCAAACACACATTCTACCACACTTCCCTTTTACTACCAAAGACATAGGTAATTACAGGTTACTGAACTCAAACACACACACACATACACACATCATCACAGCTTTCTCTTGCTCGCTCAGTAAGCTGTCTGTCTTGTTTTCTATGTGTGTGCGTGTGTGTGTGTGTGTGTGTGTGGGCAGTGTGACGAAGGGACGGCAGCACCTGTGCTTAGCAGATAAGACAGTTGACACAGTGTGAGGGTGTGTGTAGGTGTAGAGGTGTGTGTGTGTGTGTGTGTGTGTGTGTGTGTGTGTGTGTGTGTGTGTGTGTGTGTGTGGTCATAAATCAACACCTCCCTTCCAGAAAAAGGAGCTACAACACACAGTAAGAATCAAGCACATTCTCTCCTTCCTAGTAAATCCACATCACTTCAACCACAGAAATAAAAATGAACTGTAAACATCCTTCACATCTATTCCTGCTTAAGTCACAACAGTGTATTTTCCTTACATTAAAAGGGATAGTCAAAAAATTGGGCACACGTTAAAGTCCAACACTCTTTAAATGGAGGTGCGTAGATACCAGGAACGTATCAATTCAACGAGTATGAAGAGAATCTGCACACAAAAGTCCTTGTCACTGAGGTATCCAAAAATATATTCTATTTCGTTACATGATGCTCAATAGAAATTTAAGTGCAAAGTGTGCAAAGTTTGTATGTCCACATAACAGTGAGTTAGCTAGCGCAGCTCCGAAACAATTGAAGTGAGAGGGAATTGGTTCTTTAGAGTTCAAAAATTGGTAAAAAATGACAAAAAAATAATCCATACAGCTCCTGAAGCATGTTCTGAATCCAAACGATCACACTGTGAGTCCAAAAGACCTATATTTACAGCAGTATGTAAGTACAGTAGCACATAAGTCTGTCATTGCATGGTGAAACAACAGACCTCTAATAACTGTATTTAAGATGTTAATACTGTTTAAGGCCTTACATCTACACTTTTTTCCAGACTTTTCAAGGATCCACAGAGACCCTGATGAATATAAATGAATATATTCCATTTCCCAGCTTTACATTACAGCTTGTTTCATTCACAACCTAAGCAGAGAGACAGGATAGTGTTGCCTGTTTTGGAAATATGAAGCAAATGCCTATTTAGCATGCCTGTTGTGTGTGTGTGTGTGTGTGTGTGTGTGTGTGTGTGTGTGTGTGTGTGTGTTTGTGTGTTCCTAATGGCTACTGACCTTGGTAGCATAATGATAGGTAGGACCCATCTCGTCTGAAATCATTAACAGATGGAACAGAAAGAAAGACAGAAAGAGACCCAGACAGAGACACTAAAATGACTCAGCTTGGCAAAATGGCAATTAATGTCAACAGTGACCCATCCCACCTTATCCTACCTCACTGGTACTGTAGCAATGGCCACTAATGGTGTGATCCCACCTACAGCTAGTTTTCTTTGGTCTGAACCATAGTGGAAAAGCTCACTCTGTTGAACTCTTGTATTTGGTCCCTTTAGATTCCCACTGCCCAATTACAAGCAAACCAGGGCTTGTAAACAAAAGTCAGATGGACTCACAGGTAGCTTGTTTATTGGACAGAGTTTTGGTAAACTGTAAACCCACCAGGTGAGAGACTGCAGCCCGGTAGGAGAGCGTGTCGCCAGTCCAACCAAATGAGTGTAACAGGTTAACAGGTCATTGACTTGAGGCTGAAGTGAAATCAATCAGCTACTGTCCACCCAGCTGTAAAATCGCCATTATCCTCCAATAGGCTGAGACGCAGAGTTGTGTCAGTACTGGGACGCTAAACCGAACATGATCTTTACTGCTGCGGTCATTACCGCAGCACCGGTCTTTACCACAAATTCAGATCCATCAGTCAGGATGACACTTGACTCCTCTATACCTGCACACTACTGAAGTAGCCTACATCATGCCTGTTCTTTATGAGCAGCATCAATTTAACTGCACGATTGTCAACACTCCCATAATCTTCTCATCATATACAGAAAGAACTATACACCATCTCCACGAATACAGCAGACTGGCAAAAGACAGAATCTGTGCTTGTTTATCACAAAGACCTATGACTCAAAGCAGACATATTTCAATGTGAAATACAAATTGTTTGATTCTCAGCGTTAGCCTATTGCCTTATCAGCTTATCAGCTTATCAGATAAAGCTGGGGTGTGTCACAGCAACTCTGGTTAAACCTCATGATGAATGTGGTTTATCACTGGAGTGAGTGAAACAAAAACACCTGTTAACACCAAAGTGGTGGGGCAAAAAGTGTTACACATGAACAAACGAACAAACAAAGACACAGAACTTGGCTCTTATAGAGGAGCTCCCTAGCACCCAATAAAACAAATATAAGTAATAAGATGAATTAAAAATAATAAAAATCACTGCAGCATGGTTTTACCAGTGGCACTCGTCCAGATCTGGAGCATCCAATTAAATAGTTTTTACTGTCAACCTCTGGAGCTGAAGCTGAAGCAGAAGACACACAACTAGCGCTCTATGTCTGTCTCTACCTCTATGTCTATTGGCTATGTCTCTCGCTCTCAGTGTCTCTCTCTACTCGCCAGGCTAAGAGGCAAACCAATTAGGCGACTCTCTGACACACACACAGACACAAAGACAATATTAGCAGAGCGCCACTACAAGAGTGAGACGAAGGGAGACGATGACAGAAGCTGGTTGGGTTTTAACTTCCTCCACTAACACACACACACACAGTTTGCAGTAAAACAATCAATGGTGCGGCCTCTTCCATAGTTGCAGGAGTTCTTTGTAAGAGAATGCGGCTCTTCTGACGCTTTAGCATCACCACAGTCAAAGCCTCTTCATCTTTCAATAAAACATGTCACTCTTTTACATTCATTTAGCTGTGGCATCGCTACACAGATGAGATAGAAGATACACCAAGATACACTAAGATACACCAAGATACACCAAGATAAGATACACTAAGACAAAATACACTAAGACAAGATACACTAGGACAATATACACTCAGATACACCAAGATAATAGTCTATACTCAGATACACCAAGTTAAATACACTAAGATACACTACGCTGAGATAAGATACAGTAAGGTAATATACACTCAGACACACCAAGATAAAATATGATAAGATAAGATGAGCTAAGATACCATGCAATAATAAGATACAAACTGATACGATAGGCTAAGATATGATATGGCACGATACAATGCGCTATAATACACTGCAATAAGATGAGTTATAAGATGCAGTAAAATGCGATAAGATGCATTAAGATGCAATATGATTCGATGAAATCTTACTGAACCCTGCGGTGAAATTAGGCCAATGCAGCAGCAAATAGTAACAGTATACAGCAGGGGAAAAGAAAATAGACTATGAGCACACACACACACAATAGAGCATAAAAATAATCAAGAAAAACAGAAGTTAAGAAAATAAGGAAACAATAAAGCAATACAATGGATTATAAACAATTGTGGGGTTATGGCCAGCACATGTTGCCGACAGTTTCAACCCCTTAGGCAGACTGTACGAGTGAGAATATCAATTACTGAGACTGGGTTGAGCCAATTTGCAGCCAGCAGAATGTTTCACATTTCACAGCCTATGATGGTAGATTAGAACCAGTTTAATATATTGGACACAAGGCAGAGCCTATGGCTCAGTTTTGCGTGAACTATTCCTTTAAACTGCACCTACTTCCAGTAGGTGCAGTTTAAACACTCCACAGAAAACACTGACACATGTGCTTTTTCAGCTTTGAATAAAACTAAATAACAAGGTGCAGGGGCGTCCTGGTGGCTCGTCAGGTAGAGATCCTAAAGCGCATCACTTGCTGTGCGGCAGAGGACTTTTCCCACAGCAAATACAAAAGATTTCATGAACTGGATATAGGTTGAATCACTATTGTGCTATAGCAATCAGAAATAGAGTAGCAAAACAGACATTTATTTCTATGCAAATGTCACAGATTATTACTTTAAAACGACCCCATGTCATTCAACAGGTCCTGTATCTCTCAATAAGTTGGGCAAGGCACTAACACTGCACCCACTCACAGCACTGTAAAGCACTCCGGATCAAAGAGACCCCCAGCTGGCATATATGATGAAGTCTATGAAAAATAGAACAAAAAAAAGAGAGACATCACAATGCTTTCCTCTAGAAACGAGGCAGGAGAAGATAGAAAAAGAAAGGGAGAAGATGAGATGACGGCGGACGAAAAGAAAGCGGCTGAGGGCTGAAAAAGATGATTTGCAGTCTTGCTTGTGCGAATTCGTCGAGAGAATAGACCTGCAATTTCTGAGAAAAGGCAGAAAATAAAAGGACAAAGACTGGGGAAAGCCTGACGGCACACACAGGACAGGAGAGGAAGAATGACAAAGGATCAAGAGAGGAGGAGGACAAGCGGAGATGACAAAAGGAACAAATTATATAACAAAGGAAAAAGATGAAGGATGGATAGAAGATGAGAGAAGGGAGAGGAGAGGAAGGGATGAGGGATGTGAATATCTGGTATATGGGAAGAGAGGGATGAGTGAAACAAAAAGAATACAATAAACAAAATGAAAACAGAGGGAATCAAAGGGAGAAAAGAAGGAAAGGGGGGATGCGCAAATCTCCTTGCCTATAGACAAAGAAGGGAAGAAACAGAGGATGGAAGACAAGAGGAGAGGAGAGGAGGAGGATGTGTGAATCTACAGAAGAGGGTGATGTAAAAACAACAACAGTGGAGGAACAGGCAAAGAAAAGCTGAACATAAAGAGGAGAGCATCATCTGTGACAAACGACAGAGGAGTGAAAAGGTGAAGAAACGATGAGGAGGAGGAGGAGATGAGGAACAAACAACGGCACAAAGATGACAATGGGAGGAAGAGAAGAGGAAGAGGAAGTAAAGGGGAGGAAAACAAAAGGAAAAGACGAGGAGATCTGTGACAAACAAGAGGAGTAAAAAGTGAAGAAGGGAGGATGAATGAGAGGAAGATGAAAATGGGGGGATGTGAATCTGCCTGGTGACCGATCGGCCGGCCCGCCGCCGTGGCAACCAGGTTGGCAACGGCGTAACCAAGGCGCCCCTTTCCCTGACGACGGACCAAAATGATGCTGCCGCGGCTTTCTACTGCTGCGGAATACCAATCAGAGGGAGGGAGGGAGAGAGAGAGAGAAAGAGAGAGAGAGAGAGAGAGAAATAGAAAGAGAGAGAGAGAGAGAGAGAGAGAGAGAGAGAGAGAGAGAGAGAGAGAGAGAGAGAGAGAGAGAGAGAGAGAGAGAGAGAGAGAGAGAGAGAGCGAGAGAGAGAGAAAGAGAGCCCTCCCCCAGAGGTACATAAATATATGAGGCCGTTTCTGAATTGCTGGGTAGCTGGCTGGCTTCTCCTCGCAATTACCAAACACACAGAAAAACGGAGAGAGAGAGAGAGAGAGAGAGAGAGAGAGAGAGAGAGAGAGAGAGACAGACAGAGAGAGAAATCTCATCATGACAAGAGAGAGAGAGAGAGAGCGAAGAAGAGAAAGAAAGAAAGAAATCTCATCATGCAAAACAGAAATTCAAGTAGGGCTGCTCTGGGCGAAGACACATTTGATGTTCCTTCCTAATACAAAACAGAGAGACAGAGATATAGCGTGCGTGTGCGTGTGCGTGTGCGTGTGCGTGTGCGTGTGCGTGTGCGTGCATCTGCAGACATGGTTTCATTACTACCGAGATTGGTGCAAGGGAGAATGGGAGGGCCATTGTTCGATGAGAAGAGGCAGAGAGCGAACGAGGATAGAGGGAGACGGAGGGGATTGAGGGGGACGATGGAGGGATGGAAGGATGGAAGGAGAGGTGGAAGGCTGGAGGAAGAGACTGAGGGACGGAGGGAGAGAGCCACATCAATCAAAAATGCTGTAATTCCTATATTTTTCATACTACTAGTCTTGTTGCGTTTCATATCCCCCATTTGCTGTATTCATATTCTATTTTCTATGCTGTATCCTATTACTATATGAATTAATTGGAAGGAGGCTCACTGTTTTCCAGAGTTCCCCCTTACCACTGAAAAAGTGGAAGAGCTGCTCACCCAAATAAAATAATCAGTGTTAGCCTTCAGAAATCCATATTGGTTGAACCCAAAGACGACATACGTGATTTAATTCAATACACACATTCTTTGAAAGTTGTGGGGTTTCCTGGGGACGGAGTCTGAAGACTGCGGGACGAAGCCACAACATCGGAACTATTGTCAACATGACATTAGTGGTTGATCCCCGACCTCTGACCTCTGACCCCTGGCATTGGATTAGACAGCAGGGGGAGAGGGAGAGAGACGCACAGTCACACAGAAAAGCAGACAGCCGGTGAGAGGAAGTCTACATGTTCTCAATTTTGCAACTGTTTCACATTATTATGGATATTGGGGATTATGCGCTGCTGCACAGTACATGTTGTTGTGTACATGAATCGTCTCGGTGCGGTTTGAGTGTGTAAACTGCTGAGAGGGGAATGTGTGACCGGAGGGGGGAAAACAAAGAGGGAGCAGGACGGAGGAATTCAGCTCAATTATCTCCTCCACGCCTCCCCCACAGCCTCTATTGATCCTGAGGGGGGGAGAAAACAGGATGGATAGAGGAGACAGACAGAGAGAGGGAGGAGGAGGAGAGGGAAAGCAACAGAGAGACAGAGAGAAAGCTGTTCAGGTTCTCTAGACAGCTGCACTGTCTAAGATCCCGGCAATATGAACGCAGTCGCTCTACAGACTTTGCTGGCTGTGACGGCAGATGAATAAAAGACGACGAGCCAAAGCGTGACACTTGCGCTGTGAACGCCTCATCAATTAGAAATCCTCTCCCCCTCCCTCATCAATTATAAATCCCACACTTCAATAATAAATCTCTCACCTATAGGATCCGCGAGCAAGACATCACAGGACTGAATGCTTCACAAAGCAGGAACAAAGACGGCAGACAGGGACACACAAGATGTAAAGACGCCTTTAACGTCACTAAAAATTGGCACGGAAATTGGCAGAAATAGTAGAAACATGGTCAAAAATATTGCATATGATTAAATAGCCTCACAAATGCCCTGAAGATGACAAAAAGCAGCCTAAAATTGATGGAAATTCGGCCTAAATGTGATTTCAACTAGGGTTTGATAGCGGTTTTTGAAGGTCGATACTGATATTTTTTGATATTTTTGATATACTGAAGCAGCCAACAGCCGATATTTTTTGTAACTATCTTTACATTTTGACCATTTTCATGCCAAACATATACAAATATTTCCCCAGTATACAGCGCTTCCCCCAGAATTTTGTGGAAAAGCCTCTGAAACAGCATTTAGACCATCATGGGACACTAAAACCCCAGAAGAAGTAAAAAAAAATAAAAAAAATAATAAATAAATAAAAGTGATACTAGTAATAAACATATTCATACAGATAAAGCTTAAAAATGGCCTAAAGATGCTTGAAGCTGCAGCACACAAGTGAACAGAAAACGAGGGAAAACACAGAGGAGGAAAGAGAGTCTGTTGTGGAGGCTTAGTGGGATGTAAGTAATGCGAGAGAGAAAGAGAGAGAAAGAGAGAGAGAGAAAGAGAGCAGATGAGCTGAAGTAATGTCCAACGACAGCATCAAGAGACAACCGCTCTGCTACAAGGTCATCTCTCTCTCTCTCTCTCCCTCCGTCCCTTTCAGTCTCTCTCCACCCCTCTCCCTCTGCCTCCATCTACCCCTCTCTACCTCTTTCTGCAAAACACATGGGAATGAGGGCAGACAGAAGATGGCGAGAAAGAGAGAGAGAAAGCGTATCAGAAGACGTGCTAAAAAAGGAGAGAATGGATGTGTGGAGGGAGGGAAAAGACGGAGGGAGAGGTGGGAGAGACCTGGCAGATGGAGAAAAGAGAGAGACAGACCGAGGAAAAGACAGAACAAGAGAGAAAGAGAGAGAGAGGCAAAGTAAACAGCCATCAGCAAACTGATGTGACCCAGCTTCCTCCTCTCTTCCTCTCCTCCACCGGGAGGATGTGTGGGCCCGGCGGAGTGGGGGAGGGGAGGGGAGAGGAAGAGAGGGAAGAAGAGGAGGAGGAGGAAGAGAGGGAAGGAGAGGAGACGACAGCAGTGCTTCCAAAAATAACAGTGTGTTGTTGCAGACTGCCAGCGCAGCCGCGGAAAATAGACTACGATAGGATGCTCTGTTAAAACGCCTCCAACTGCTTGTATTGGGTTTACATATGTATTCTTTCATAGTCATATCATTTTCACATAATAATCATGCTATCATAATAGAGGTGGGGTGAGGGAGACCTTTCCCATATATATGCATATACTGTTTACACCCATACATACAAACATATACAACATACATGTACTTAACACATACAGTACATATATGCATACACATACCCAGACCCACCTGATTGAATGTACTATGTTTCTCATTCTCTTAAAGCCATTTTAAAGCTTAAATGCTTAAATGCTTGAAATATGTTTCTTAGACAAATATAAATAGTTAGTTGATGCCTATGTATGAATTTCTTTCCAAAGCCTTTGCCTTTCCATCAAGGCAAAGGGCAGCTACTTTAAAGAATCTAAAATATAAGATAGTTTGGATTTGTTTAACACTTTTTTTGGTCACTGCATAATTCCATTTGTGTTATTTCATAATTTTGATTTATTTACTGTGTATCCAAACTAACAGGAGTCCATTTGATGTTAAAAATCTGCATCTTCAGTTGAAGTTTAGCTGTTATTCTCTTACTTTACATAGTACACACACTTCTAACATTCTCTCTCCATTGTTTCACTGTCGGCGGCTTCGTTTTTCTCCAGGATATTGTAATCATTTTCTTCGCAACACCTCAAGCGTTTGATGTTTGTCGTCTAGTCCATCTGAGACGTCTCCCCCAATATTTATGCTAGCTCTAGGGGCAAGTCTTTTCCCAGAATTTGTTTCATCTCATTCTGGATATGTTTCTAGAATGGAGATACGAAAAATGTGGGTATGATCTCCGAATCGAGCCGCAGTCCCTCCAGCAAAGTTCTGAGGTGTTTTAAATCTCATTCTCAATTTCCAGTCAAAGTCTCTCCAAGCTGGGCTGTTTGTTCATTTGTGTCCCTCCCTGCAGGTCATCTCCCATGTTTCACCTGGAATTAGAATATTAATTTCTAGTTCCCGCTTTCCGTTTATATCCAGAGTGCTACCCTTTGATGTACGTTGAAGCACTTTACATATGTGTGATATTAGGTTCTCGCTCTATTGTTAAGATGAAAAAAATGCTCCAAACTAGATGGTCATTTACACACCTGATCCCACTCCAGTGTCTTAACTGCAAAAAAAAAAAAAAAAACCTCAAGAAATCATCCCAAAATCCTGGGCAAAAACTTCACATATTCACATATTTGTTTTCTTCATATTCTTATGTTTTTCTAATATGTTGCATATTGTATATACTATGCCCATTTTCTCTATTCTTATTTATATTCAATTTTTCTTTGCTGTCCCATTAGAATTTGCTGCTACAACGATCAATTTCCCCACAGGATCATTGAAGTTTTATCTAATCTCATTTAACAGTCTGATAATATAATCAAGCAGAGTTATCTGTCAAATTTAAAGGTGTTGACACTTGTTATGTATGTGAAACTGTATTGAAAACTGTAGTATTACCTCATTGCATTGGAAAATTTCCTCACTTATTTTCACAAAATCTAAACTATTTTAAGACCAAATACCAGATTGAATCACTTATGATCTGGATTCTCTTTTTAGTAAATGTATGATCCTGAGTCCCATGGCAAGACATGACTTTTGGCGACAAAGTTCAAGCACCTCAAAAGCAAAACTGCCATGAAATAATAATAATAATAATGATCTCACAAAGAGCCTCTTATCTAAAGCAGAGCATGTACTCAAATATGAAATATTGGAGGGAAGACAGAGGCCAGCGAACGAGAGAAACCAGGAGAGGAGGTAAAACGAGGCACAGGGAGGGACTAGCCATCTTCTTCTCTACCACTTTCTCTCCATCTCTCTTTGTCACTCCTCCTTTCCCTCCATCTCTCCTGACAATACAGCTCTAATAATAGCTAAGTTGCATCTAGACAATCGCTCGGTGGAATCTAGGGCAGCCGCTGCAGAGGCAGCATGGGAAAATCCCCCGTCCTCTCCAGCCTGCCTGCCTGCCTGTGTGTGAGTGTGTGTGTGTGTGTTGGGGCTCTGTTTCTTTCTTCCTGCGTAGGATGGATGTAATAATAAGGACTTTTTACATAACGCCTGCCGAGCTGTTTTCTCAGAGTTGGTAATGGTGGCGGGTGGGTTTTAACGCAGCAGTGGCCAAGTCTCTCGTGAAATTTCAACGCAGCTTCTCAAATATGTATGATTTCACATCAATCGGCAGGGAAAAAATCTGACAAGCTGACAAAATATGTTACATGACAGCTGTAGTCTTTTCTCCTGTCAATGTGAAATATGATCTAACATTAAAAATAATAAAGGCCTCCTAGTCAAGTGTTGCCTTCACATATTCAGATCTACAGATCTCAGGAGTTATTTTGTGATGAGGGATTGTAATTAGCTTTTTTGGTGAACCCACTTTGTCGATTTCCACCTCAGTTTGTGATTTCCTGCATTTCCCAGAATGCCTTCCGACAACCCCAGAGACTCAAAATACTCAAAACACAACATGTCTTGTAGCTGCACTGCATTCTGGTCTATTGAGGCTGCTATCGGTGAAAAAATTGGTCTCTCTACCTCTTCTACGATGTAATAAAATACACAAATCCAACAAAATGGACCCAGAAATACAAGCTACATCACCAATAGCTGTTTCAAGTGTGAAAGAGTTTTATTCTAACATGAACTAGTGACGGAAGGCACATAAAGGCCGTGCACCAGATTACAAAATATGGCATTACAAGTACATGACATTTATCTTTGACTACTGAGCACAACAAAGCCACATTGTTTAGTGTCACTTACTATAAAAGCAGTATAATATCCCTAGAGGCCAAAGCTGTGTTCGTGGTACAGGGAGCTCATATTTTATGTTCTATTGATCTGAATTCACTATTGTTTATTTGCTATAGTTTATGGTAGCCATAAATGTGTTGCATAATGGCATGCCTACAGGCCAAACTCCAGCTGGTAAAGTGGCAGTAGTAAAGCAGTACACAGTGGGATAGTAAAGTGATAGTAGTGCAATAGTAAACTCAAGGAAGTTAACTGATTGCTGACCGCAAGTTCAGCATGAACGGCAGGGTCACAGATACTGTAGAAACACTGTGACACGTGGGTGATACAGTATGTTGAGCCATGTCTAAAAATGGTTTATCCACAGTTTTCCTTTCCTACTAAACTTCCTACTACACCATCTACTTACTCTTCTGACCAAGTAAATGACAACACAATTTGGATAAACAGCCTCCTTTTCAGCTTGATTACCATAAATCTTACAAATCTTAACTTGGGTCTTGAATGGGCTTCATGGGCCTTGAAGTCATGAAACACTCTGAAAACGGACCGTGCAATCTTTCTGTTCCAAGTTAAAACATTAAAATCTTGAGACATTTGGATGAAATCCAGTGGCTTAGGATTTCTGAATGGGCTCCAACAGTCATAAAATTGCTGTTGTGCTCAGAAGCGGCAAGCCTACAGCTGACCTCCACCACCTAAGCCTCTCTGAAAGTCAGGGAAAACCCTAGCATTCTGTCAGCAATTATGACCGACGTTTCTTCATGATACCTTTGCCCCCCACGGTGATGTTATCCTATTCACCGATATCCATCCAACCTGAAGACAGTGCTGGCAGATATCCAGAATACTGCCTCACCCTATGTTCAGACTCCGCAAAAAGAGAGGTGGAGTGAATGCTTGCAAAGTCAATGGGAGAAGACGAATGAAGCAAGATGGAGGCATCCTCGCTTTAGTCGCAGAAAATAATGCAACTTGCGCCAGAAATTTGCCTGTTGCAGTACAATCAAAAACCAATCAGCTTCAATGTGCATGTGTGTGTATGCTTTATTCATCCACTTGCATTCTCCTACTTGTATAAAGACGCTTCTACTGTGTCATGAGGCGTGCACACACACACACACACAAGGAAATACAGCGGAGTACTATGAACATCCCAGCCATAAACAGCCAGAGAGGAAATAACTCTTATCGCCAGCAGACTTCCTGTCTGGCTGGCTGGCTGTCATCAACCAATAACAAATTACTACACAACACAAACTAATTGACTATATTTGATGAGGTGAGTCGTTGTTTGTTGTCCTTTTTTTTTTTCTTACAACACACGCCTACACACCTAGACACTCTGTGTACATACATTATGTAATGCCTTCTGTAAACCTGCTCATGTGAATACAACACACACCATGTACATAAGCTGTGCATTCACATATTTATTTTCATCAAAATTGCATATGTTGCATGTATCACGATATTTGTGTCATTTTTACTTGTTTCACACTTCATGCGTTTCAGTTTTTGGTATATTTTCATACATAATTGTTTTCATTCATTCTTTCTTTGTAATATTTATGGGAATATAGTAAATGAGGGGTATTAATCAGAAGGCAACCGATAATTACAACCCTATAATGTATTAAGTAAAGATGTATGTATGAAAAGTATGGATTACAGCATTAAGAGGCTGTGCAGAGTAGCAGCAGTAGAGCTTACTGAGGCAAAGAAAAATGAATGAAAATGTGAAACCATATCAAAAATCTGAAATATCAAGTATGAAATAGATGGAGGCATTGTAAAAATATGAATATACTGTATAACAAATGAGACAAGTATATATATAGGAAGTGCAAAAGCTACATTCACATCAACAGTTGTGTAGAAGTAGTAGGTTAGACTGGTTTGCAAATGTACAGGGAAAACTGAAGAACTGGGTTAAACACACACAGAATCTCAAACAAGGAAAAATATACACCAATATTCACACACACACACACACACTGAGGCTAGTCAGATTAGCATCACGTGAGTATCCTGTGGTGTTGTCTGAGGCTAACATGGGAAACATAGCAGGGCCAGGGCCTATTTCTGACTCGTGACTACGCTAAGACTTAACTGTGTGTGTGTGTGTGTGTGTGTGTGAGACAGAGAGAGAGAGAGAGTGAGTGAGACAGAAAGAGAAAGAAGAAAGAGACTGTGTGTGGTGCAAGAAAAAATGTGTGTGTGTGAGAGAGAGAGAAAGAGAGAGAGAGCACAACCAAGGGGAGGTCTGAAGCTAGCAATTTTCCATGCACGCGTACACACACACACACACACACACACACAGAGCTTTGGGGTTGATGTAGTGAACAAAGAAGACCTCTATTTGAGCGAGCACGCAGGGCTAGGTCTGCATTAGGTTAAGAGAGCTGAAAGAACGAGTGTGTGTGTGTGTTGCAGAAGACAAATGGTCTCTGACATCTCAGGCTATTACGGAGGAACAGCCTGGTACAAGGGGAGGGGGAAGGAGAGAGGAAGAGAGGGAGAGAGGGAGGGAGAGCGGTGTGTGACCTTAGTTTCCTCCTCGGCTCAGTCTACCACTATATAAACCACTTTACACCTCCACTAGCAAAGACCAAGTCCAGTCTTTGACAGCACCAGCAGCCTGACACCTTCACTTACTACTCTCTCCGTCTGTGTCTCTCTACCTCTCTATCTGTTTTGCCTCTCTCCGCTTTTGCATCCCTCTCTCTCCAACTCTCTGCTGCCGATTGCTGATATTTTGCGCGTCTCTTGAAATGTCCATGCCTAAAATATTCCGATGTCTGTTAAATTTGGGACCAAGGTTCCCACTGTGTCCCTAATATTAAATGCCAGGACTTTTCCATGACTTTCCATGACTGCGTCGGAGCGCTTCCATGACCTAAAAGTGTCCTTCCTTCCTGGTTTGATAATGTTGTTTTTTTTCAGTCTGGGTTCCACTCCAGTTGAGCTGACAGCCATCGCATGTATGAATGTGTCAAACAAGTTGGAAAATACATTCTGTGAAGATGCTTTCCCTCTCCAAATTCCATGATATTCCAGGAATTCCATGAGCGCTAGGAACCCTGCCAAACTTTTTAAGGTCTTTTAAATGCCAGTTAGAACTCTAGTCCAACTTTAAGACGTTTAAAGTCAAGAATTAATAATGCAACAATATTCAAGCTGGTTTAAGAGCTCAAGTTTAGATCATTTAATTTCACACACTTAAGAGAAAAGGTCTCATTAGAATCAGTTCAGGTCTTCCCATAGACAACCAAAAGTAATAAGCGTATGTAATGAATCAAACTGCATCATATCCATCATATCAGAGGTGGACCACACTGACTGGACCATATCCCATTCTAAGTAAGTAACAATATTGGCTCACACATATACACACACACGCCTCTCAATCAGAAGTGGCTACTGCCACTGCATATAAATTGTTAAAAATCATCACCGTTTCTTACTCCTCCACTTTCATGCACCCTGACCGTGGGTGGGGATGGATTCCAGTGTTACCTGTCTGAAATCTAACACCACTGACACACACACACACACACACACACACACCTCGACCTGCCAAGCGAGTAGTAGAACTCGTTTCCAGAGGCTGTTACTCTAGTGGTGTTAATTACCATGAATGAACCAGCTCAGGACACACACGCGCGCACACACACACACACACACACACACACACACACATACACACACACACACACACACACAGCGTCTCCCATTTCACAGCACGAGACACACGTCTAGAGGCATTTGAGAGAATTGAATTGTTCGTTCCCGCCCTCTTTCTGTCTCTCCCTCCCGTCTCTTCTCGTTGCAGAGCGAGTTCTCTGTTCATCTGGTCTGCTGTCACTCAGACCAACACTAGTAAAACCAGTAGAAACACTACAACTGGGGGAGTGAGGGGCTGCATTTATAAAAATAGTCTTTCACTTCATCCTTAATGCTATTGTACAATTTCACAGGAACGTCTTTCTTGCATTGAAGTTGATGTTTAAAACCATTTCAAAAGTGACAATTGGCTAGTTTTTCCTTCATTAATACAAAGTGGACATTTGGTGAGGATTTGTGTTTTTGGGGATGGGGGGATTTATATGAGGGATTACTACTGTAAGCCCTCATTGTATTCACAGTGACATTTGGGATAAAAACTTCAGTGTGTTTCAGCGAGGTAAAGTAGAGGCACAAACTGGAAGCACAATTTTCCCACAGAATATTTACACCAGTGTGTGTGTGCGTGAGCGCATGTGAGAGGAGGAGAGAATGTGCCTGAGAGCGAGAGGGGGGGGGGGGGGGGGGGAGAGAGAGAGAGAGAGAGAGAGAGAGAGAGAGAGAGATAAGTTACACAAGACCTGGCTAGGTGATTATATTAGTCTTTGGCAGTGTGGGGACACACACACACAGAGTAATGTTAGATGTGCTGAAGTGGTTCCAGGGCCTTCCAGCAAGCCAAGGCCGGGGCTTTGAATCCAGCCGGTCCAGACAAGCAGAGACTGAAACACACTCCGCACACTCATCCAATACTGTTTAGTGCCCATTACAAAAGAATGGGAGAGAGGGATGAAGACAGATATGGCTTCAAGCGATGTGCATGGTCCACTCTCAAATTTAGAAGAAGAAAGCTGAAATCAGGATGTCAGAAAGTTTAATCACGTTGGGTCGAAGATCTTTTAGTACCTTTAATGCCAGTTTGAGTTATTCTCTACATATTATACTCATTTCGCCACTGAAATGAATGTGAAATGAGAAAAGCTAAGTTTTTTTTAACTGGATTCATGATATAAAAGCAGCATTTGACAGTATTCGAGAACCTTTGAGGCCCTGAATATAGATAATCAAGACATTAAGACTTTTCCCAAGACCTGCACACACACTGTATGCTGTTGTTTTATTTACTTGTTTTCCCCGGTGGGAGTATTCTTGCTGCGGTGACTCACCGCTGTTGAATTAATCTAGGGGAAACACCACATTCACACCGGTTCTTGTCTATAGATTGTCTGTATCGGACTGTGAAAGTCTGCATAACGCCCCTCTATCCGAGAAAGCCGAGGATGTTTGAACCGTCTGGGTTTCTAAATGCAGAGCGTATCCGGGGCCTTGGATCTACATGCGTAACAACATCTGGTGGAGCGTTCAGAGCTGGATTTCTGAAAAATAATGAGCGCAAACCTTTCAATGCTCTCCTCCTTCTCTTTTACTCTCTGTAATTCTCCCCCCCTCTCTCTCTCTCTCGCTCTAATCAATAATTCACATCGCTCTATGAGAGACAAGGTCATATTTCAGCTCAGCAGACACGCGCTAACACTAGATATATATGCTTGCTGCATTGTTCCAACATTAAGCCACACGCTGTAGTGAAGGGGATGAAATTAATAGACTTCTGCTTTTCTATTCCATTCTACTCTAGTCGCACTCGAGTCCATCCTACATTCAACTGTGTTTGCTTTGGTTTCTATTCTTCCATTACTGTTCAAACACACAATCCATTGTATTCCAGTCTATGCAAATGTAGATCACTGAATAAGTGATAAAGGCAGCATAGTATGAGCTTGTGAATTTAACTGCCCACTTTGGTAGGTCGCCAACCTGTGTTCCATCAGGCCGATTCTAAAAACATCTTTGGCGGCTCAGAAATCAAATTGGCTGGTGAAAATCTGAAACTGCTTTTCCGCTGCGGGTCGGTCGATGAATACGTTAGTTTCATGCCATGTGAATGTGTGTGTGTGTGTCTGGTGGTGTGAACGTGTCTGGTAATGGTGGTACGCAGCCAGTTCAGACCCCCTGGGGAGAGAAAAGTCTAGCTGGCAGATGAACCCGGTGACACTATTGTAGAGACTAAGTAATGGTACGCACACACACACACACCCGAAGCGTTTCTGTTTTCTCTGCCTAGTAAGCATGTGGACGAATCTGTATTTTTTTCTGACCACTTACATGAAAATAGAAAATAAAATGTCAAATGCAGCCAATGAATTTATATTTTTTCCTTAAATAAAGCATGAACCCAGCGGCCCCGACCAAAGCCTTGTATACAGTTCTAGGTAAATGGCTCTCACTCAGCCCATCTGACACAGTAAGCTTTTAGTCAATTCTCCTAAGAATGGCGGCTTCCCTATTGACTAGAACAGCTAGCAATTGAACCCTGTGACACTTTCACAGACAGCCTAAGGCTCACAGAGAACATGGCTCAAGCTGAAAAGATTATTGATGTAGCATTGTCAGTTCCTTGTCAGATAATCCAGCCACCTTCCTCTCTCACTTTTCATTTGTATGTTGAATGCGGTTGTTCTGAAGATGGCGAGCCCACAAGCCTTCAAAACAAGACTTAAGTACAGCAAAGTATGGGAATGTAGCAGGAATGCAGTAAAACATTGACTTGGGTTATTATAGCAGTACAACCAGGTTGCTCTATAGCAGCTGAAAACAAAACATCTCGGTGTGAAAGATGGCAGAGAATCCTCACAGTAATTGTAAATCTGACACATTAGCACAGTGTTACATGTTTAGAAACTATATGTTAAGAAAATGTTCTTAATATTGAAGCAAAAGACTGTTGTCCACTGCAGAGCTCTCAACTAGTATTAGCTCGGTGCCATCTTAAGCTAACGTTGGCTTAAGTATGGTAGTAGTCTCTATAAAACCTGCAATATAACAATATGACAACGCGGTTTGAGAAATTCTACAATCTTCTACAGTGATTCTATATCTTTGTCAGGTCCAGTAGTGCCACTGTCAAGCTTAAAGGATTCTGGAAGGATCCCAAATGGATGAAGAGTTTCAAGGTTGTTATGTGCCGAGTCAGTCGGTCCGGCTTTGAAATGATAATAGCCTAATGGTTCTTTCAAAACATGATGGACCAAGGCTCTAAATTGACCTGACCCATAACAGAAATCAGGATTTACTGGAATACCAACCAAGGAGTCAGTCATTGTACTGAAATGGTTTTATTTTCCACAGGCAGTGTACTAGGCTAGACAGACCGAGGCTCATTAACACACACACAGAAACCAACGTTCTAAGTAATAAATACCAATGATTCAGTCGGTCAGGCTGCGTATTAGAATGACCTAATGTTCCAGACAAGAAACAAAGACGGGGTGCTTTAGTCTATAATGCCCCGCTTTCATAATCATACATTAACAAATACAGGAGAATCTGTCCAGCGAGTCTAAACAATCCACAGTGAGGATCATATTACCAAGCAATTCACAAAGTAGAAAACCACATTAAAGTTGCATTATCCGACAATTCAGAAAATATGTGTGGCTAATTGAGCCGTCATATAGGCCTAGCCATTTCAGCAGGGTGTCTGTGTGTGTGTGTGTGTGTGTGTGTGTGTGTGTGGAGAGCAATCCTGGTTTGACACGAAGCAGGTCAACCACATTCCTTTGTAATTGGCTGTTCAACAACAGTTATCTAACCAGCCACGCTCTGTGTGTGTGCATGTCTGTGTGTTTCCCTGTGAGTGTGTGTGTGTGTGTGTGTGTGTGTGTGTGTGTGTGTGTGTGTGGTGATGGGGAGGGAGGTGGGGGGAAGCCGTCATCCTGAAACAACGAAGAGTTATAAAATAATTTTCCCTCTGCCTCATGGGCATCAGAGCATGGAGGGACTGTAAAGGCTAAGCTCACAGGTTCAATTCACTTCAGATAGCATCCATGCATACAATTCATATTTTCGGCTTCTACTCTTCACTAATATAGCATTTAATGACTCCTAATTAGGGATGGGAATCGAGATTGTCTGATCCAAATTGTCTGATCCATCGGAATCGCATGCCTCCGAGGTTATCAATTCCTTTTATCGATGCCGGCATGTTTTTCTGACAGTTGCGCATGCGCATTGCAAAAACTCATGCGTCATGACGTAAAACTCTGCGTCTGACGTCAAACTCTGCATCTACGCTGCTGGAAACTTGCAACAAGAAGGAGTCATGGCGGAGAGGAAGAAACGGTCCAAAGTGTGGCTTCATTTCACAAAGATGACAACAGTGCTACTTGTAACGTCTGTAAAATTATAATTTCTGTGTTCACACATAGCGTTTTTTTATGTGGAAAAAGCGCTGCCTGGGGGAGCTTTTTGTGAGGAGAATTAAGAAGCGGATCACGGCAACGTCACCTGACGTTAGCTGAGCAGCTGCTAGCTCACTAACCAGCTGGTTAGCACTTCTAGCAGACAAAACAGTGTTGTGCAACAAGCAAAGGCTTACCAGATATTTCCAATACATGTCCAGTATAATCCATACTGCCTTTATGATCGCTGTTGCGGTAACGAAAATTCACTTATTACAACGTCCCATTTCTCCACCGGCACTTTCACTTTCTCCATATTTGTTGTTGCTATGGGAAACGGCCAGCGTCTCTGTCATCGCGATTGGTTGGCTGAGAAAAAAGCGGTTCACGTCACCCGGCGCTTTTCTGAAAAGTTGAACATTTCTCAACTTTTTAAAGCGCTCCACTCTGACGAAAAAAACGCCGCTGCAGTGCTTTTCGGGAGCAGCCGCCTTTTGTGCGCCTTGCGGCTGCTTCCCATTGCTTTTAATGAGAAAAGGGCGCTGGCGGTTGGGGAAAAAACGCTATGTGTGAACGCAGCCTTAAGGGTGGAAACACCAGCAATATGTTGAAACATCTTAGGGTAACCATCTAACCATCTTATTTGTTTTCCAAGTTATATCATTTTAAGAAAAGGAGCATTGTGATTTATTTTAACATGTTCAAATGTTATTAGGCATACATTCTACACTGTGTTCAGACTCAAGAGATAATAAAACAGCTGCGTTGACGCTGAAAACCTGTGTAGGCCTACTTTTTTTTCCACACAGAAAATTGATCAGGAATCAATAAGGGAATCAATAAAGAACCGGACCGATAAGCAGAATCGATAATGGCATTGGTATCAATAAAATCTTATCAATTCTCATCCCTACTCCTAATTCTGGGAAGGCCGACATTGTTGTATTGTATCGAAGCCATCAACAGACAATATTTTGTGTCAATATTCAATATCTAAACTAAACTTTTCCAGGCTGTTTTTATGTAGCTGTGGTCAGGGAGGAACCTCCATCATATCAGAGGTGGACCACACGGATTAGCCGATACCTGACATGAATAAAAAGCCAATATCAACTCAACGTATAGGAAACCCATATATCTAACCCTATTTGCAGCAAACTATGCAAGCAGTTGAGCAAACAGATCCAAACATACTGAGATGAAACGAAATGAAATGAAATGAGTACATGTGACTACTGATTGTAGTATTAAAACAACTCTGATTCACTGACAAAAGAATGGCACTAAATGGAAATTTTTCCCTCGGGAACTAATCAAGTTTGTCTTACTGTATCTACAATGTTTTCATCAGTGAAGGCATTAAGTGTGATCATGGCATAAGGTGCCGCTGTTTATATAAGATTAACTGAGCAACATTATAATCAAAAAACAACACTACTTGCATTGGCATGCTGTTTTTTACAGTTACAAACCATTTTCATGTAAAATATAAAGATCATACTGCAATTGTTATGGTTTCAATGTCACTTGAGTTTTTGCCTTTCAAATTAACCAATACAGTTAAGTATGGCATTGTCATCCATACTGTAATGGCTGTTGTCATGATCCCTGCTTTTTTACACTGACAAGATGCCACCTTTGACTCTGTGCCATTGTTGAGAGCGGTAACACAGCCACAACGAGATCAAACACACACACACACATACACACACACACACACACACACACAAACAGACAGAAGCGGCTGCAGTTTTCTAGCCACCATCTGTTCAATAGCAGACCTAAATAGCACAGCCGTTTAACCAGGCATTAGCACCACATGTGCGCGCGCGTACACACACAGCCCACAGGGGACAGATTAAGTAGTACTACTGTGTCTGTAGTCTGAAATCAGTGCCTTCCCTCCTCTGTGGGTTTCCTAGCAGGAAGCGTTGGGGATGTAAACAAACATAGAAGAGTCAGTCAGTGCTAGACAGGGTATGGTCACTGACAACAACAAGCCAGTGACAGACATAACCCCAATAGTATATTAGTTGATGATTACATTAGACTACTGGTACCCAAAGTGCAGTCTGTGCACCTTGATTGATCCCCGTGGGGAAATTGGGTTGTTGCAGCAGAAAGATAGGATCAAGTAAAAAAACAAAAAAAATAGAAAAAAGAACAGAGCAAAAGAGAGCTCTGTTCTTACTCATACTCAATGAACAATTTCAGCACTAGACCACATTTAGTAGAAATGTACGGATGAAAGTGTGGGGGAAAAGTATGGATTACAGCATCAAGACGTACATCCAAAAACTTGACCGTGAAAAAGAAAAGGATACCTGCGCATTGGACTGGGGCTCCCCTCTGTGGTCGATTCAGCAATGTTTCAACCAAAACCGGTGTTTGTCAGGAATGAAAGTGGTTTTCAATCCACCCCGTGACCTCAAATATTCTCCCCTACCTCCTTAGCACCCTTCTCCACTGTAAATTATTTAGGCTTCACTCACACACTCCTGGCACTGTTCCACACACCTCCTCCACACCTCTAAGGAGAGCAATAACCGACACAATCTGTAGCTTTACATGCAAAGGTTTTGCGATTTCATTACATGTAACCACTCTTTCCTATGGGGTGTTCGTGCATTTCAGCTGTGATTGAGGCAGCAGTAGCGGAGATGGGAGTATCGCCTTCTAAAAACACTTACTGGGTCCACTGGCCCTGCTAGGAGCCCCTGGTAAACGTATAATTGGTGTGTTTGGTTAGTGTGTGTTGGAGGAGAGGTAATAGTGGGGATAGAATGTGAAGTTATTGCAAACCAAGCTATGCATGGTGACAGAGTGAAAGAGAGAGAAAACAGAGGCTGAGAGAGAGAAACCACCAGACAGGGAATGACTGACAGCTCCAGACAGAGTTGGATTTTTCTAGGTTCACATCGGGGCCAGTGACTGACATCATGGAAAATAGCTTTTCATAATTCTGCATAATTACTGCCACTGGCCAGCCCTCCTCTGGCAAGGGCACTGTGTGTGTGGGTGTGTGTGTGTGAGTGTGTGTCCAAGTCAGAAAACAAACAAGTCTTTCAGCAACACATGCCCCTAAATATGGGCTCATAAGTCTAAGTATGGACTGTTCATTTAGCCTGCCTCCAAAACCAGCAAGCACCGAAAGTGTGTATTCTCCCATTTGCTCCAAATGGGGTTTTATTGTTGCTTTGATAGGTCAAACTCATTTACAACGCCAGTAACCAATATGCCTAGAAACATACACACAAGTGTACAGCATGTGTATGATGTGAAGAAGTCGCAGTGGTGTCTGTGTTTGTTAGCTCATATAATTTAATCACAGTCTAGTTTAAATTTAGTTCCAGCTTAATTACACGCCACATAAGACTCAAACCTCACCAACCTATTCTGGCGCCCCAAAAATATAAGAATGGTCTTGCTATTACAAGGCCTGTTTACTGCCGGGACTGTACAGCCAAAACCATGGAAAGCGACAATCCGGAATCCAAGCAGGAACAAAGTAGCAACCCTACCCGACCAAAACCAAAGCATTTTTCAATTTCAAACTGTTGTAATTGAAGCTTTGACTGCATTTTGAAGGAGGGTATCAAGCAATTGTGCATGTACAAGAAAGCTGTGCGTCCGTCTAAGTGCCAAACGAAAGAAGAATCTATGTAAATGCAGCCATAATTTGTGTGGTTAAAAAAAAAAAACACACTTCAAATTGATGTTGTGATTTAAAGAATCTAAGTCTAAGGCCAACCCAGTTTGTGTTAAAGCAAAAATAGCGAATGCTCACATATGATTTGATATGAGAGAGAGAGAGAGAGAGAGAGAGAGAGAGAGAGAGAGAGAGAGAGAGAGAGAGAGAGAGAGAGAGAGAGAGAGAGAGAGAGAGAGAGAGAGAGAGAGAGAGAGAGAGAGAGAGAGAGAGGAGCTGTGACTCGACAGGAATCTATTTGAAGCAAACATCAACAAAGTCAGTGTGTACCGGCGTGTGTGTGTGGGTGGGTGTGTGTGTGTGTGTGTGTGAGTGTGTGTGTTTGTTTGACATTGATCCAGCAGAGCAGCAGGACAGACATTCTGCCATGTCAGGGAAAAAGCCTGTCTCTCTGTTTGGAGTGAACTATTGTAACCCCTGCATCTCAGTTAGACTCAAACAAAAACCTTGCTCTAACTTTCCTCGAAGATTATGAAAAGAGTCACACAAGACTAAAGGGGTATGCTGAAATTTTCAATTTCACTCCTCATTTTTCTTCACGTGAACATTGCCATTTCACTATCTATGACAAATCAGGCATACGAGAAAATGGAAATGTTTGCAGTTCTCTGCAAACTGTAATTTCATTGCATTTGTGGATGTAAAATCATAGAATTCACCATTATACGATGATCTGAATAGCTTATGATGTTTTCCTTAGCATTACTGTATAGACTATATTTTTACGATCCTATCATTGCCAGTTGAGCAGATATTAGGGATGCACCAATCCGATACTTGGCATCGGTATCGGGCCGATATTGGCCTAAAATGCTGGATCGGACATCGGTGGCAGCTAACGTTATAATCCGATCCGATCCAGAGCAATCAGTTCGAGCCCCCGGAGTAATAAACGGGCGTAGTTGCCTGCTGTAAAACATGCCTGAGTTTGCACGTAACGCGACACGAGTGAGTGAAGAAGTTGGAAAAAGAAAGCGAGCGTGCAGGCAATGTGCTGATGTAAACATGTCAGCGGTTGGGAATTATTTTAGCCACAAAGGGATGCTAGATGGCTATGCGATTACTAGCGTCCCAAAGATCTTTATCCAACTCACTTTACCAAGAACTTCATCTGGCGACGCCTTCCAAACGCCTGCTCCTTAGCTCAAACTTACATCGAGTGTCCTTGGGCCACCATAAAGGTTTCAATTAAGTCTTCCGTTTTCACAAAACGAAGCTTTTTAGAGATGAGGGCTAAAGCTAATGCTACCGCGCTGATGACGCTGACGCGACCTGTGCGTGCGTCAGCGTCAGTGACTGTCAACACTGTCAGTGAACGGAGGAACAGGCTGACAGCAGAGAGAGGTGAGATGCTTCTGTTTCTGAAGAAAAACCTGCCTCTTGTCCTTAAGTGATTAAAACTAGACTAGACTTGGCACACACTGGATGTTATGCCCAGAAAAAGCCTATGTGTAGCAGTATTTTTTCTGTCAGTTATTCACACTAAAGAAGAGGAAAAAAAATATAAGCAAAAGCTGTATGGTTGTTTCAATATTGTTTTGTAGCAGTATGCACTGGTCAGTTTATTGCTCTTTTGCACTTTTGTGAGTTTTTTTGCACTGTATCCCTACATTGCAGCAATCTTTTATATATCCTAGGAACTGTCATTCCTATTTTGGTCAGTTCTTTTGCCCTGCTGCTTTTCTTTTTTTTAACAATAAAATTATTGTTCCCATGTTATTTACATGTTGTATGCAGCTGTGTAATTACAGAAGAAAAAAAGGGGTCAATATCGGATCGGTACTCGGTATCGGTTGATACTCAAAATTCTGGTATTGTTATCGGATCGGCAGTAAAAAAACGGTATCGGTGCATCCCTAGCAGATATATTGGTAAATCCATTCACTGATAATGGCAGAATGAATGAATGAATGAATCAATGTATGTATAATACATGTATACGAATTTTGGTGATTTTACACCATGATTTGGCCATTTTCTGATCTATCAATCAATCAATCAATCAATCAATCAATCAATCTATCTATCTATCTATCTATCTATCTATCTATCTATCTATCTATCTATCTATCTATCTATCTATCTATCTATCTATCTATCTATCTATCTATCTATCTCTATCTATCCATCTATATCAAAAATGTCACAATGCTGTCCAGCCATTTAGAGGGAAAGTGGAAGACAAAAACAGAACATTTCTCCCCCCTTGTGTTGAATATCTGTCCAATAAAACTAATGAAGTAATACTTAAAACCTAAGTATTCCTTTTTGATTAGTTCACCTACATTATTTCTTTCAAAGTAAAACACTCGTCTGCAGTATGGTCTTCTTGTGTCTCACATCTCTTTACTATTACTTATGCACGATCACTTCTTATTCTATGCTGAAACAACACAAAAAAGGTGTGCAGGCAAAGTCACAAGCGTGCGTGTGCACACACACACACACACACACATGCGTGCACACACATCACCTCATATGTGAACGTCTGAAAGCCAAGAGACAAACAGCAGGATTGTTGAGCATGTTAATGGAAACCAGACCTCATCCATCTTCCATCTCTGTCTCCGTCTTTCTCTTTCTCTCTCTCCCTCAAGTGCCTGATCCCACTGTGAGTGCATTTTGTCTGGACAGCCCAGTGGGAATAGAACCCCGAACCCTGGCAGTGTGAGTGCCTTGCTCCAGGGAATAGAACCCCCAACCCGGTGACAGTGTTAGTGAACACTCTCTTCCACAGGGCCTTTACTAGGACAGATTATGTCACCGGCAGGCTCATTCATGTGGAAAGGTTCCCCTGATTTAATTCACTCTACCGCTATTTATTATCTCTCCGTCCCTCTCTTTCCGTTCTTTCTCTTCCTCTCACTCCCTCTATTTCTTTCTCTCTCGCTTTCCCCTAATTGAGTCTACCACTATTTATTCACCGCCTCTCGTTCCTCCCTGCCTCTCTTTCATCCCTCTGTCCATCCCTGTGTCTCTATTCGTGTCTTTCGCCCTGTGTAATTCTTTCTCTTTCGCTCTCTCTCTCTCTCCAGTAGAGATGGTTTGAGGTCAGCCGGCTCACGTGTCTTCATCTCCTGCTACAACATGTGGGCTAGAAATTCCACCGACCCACCGTTTCACATTGCATGTTTCCTGGCTCTGCAGGAGCACGCATGCACGCACACAGACACAAACACACACACACACAGCCTGCCGCCTGCACAGTGGAACACACACACATTATCCTCATGCACGCACATGTGCATACACAAACACATTCTTACATGCACTCGTGCACACACACACACACACATAGCAGCAGAACAGCCATTTTATAAGTGACAACCCACCGTCCTAAAACCAGACGCCCATGCAGTCATTTCACCAGAAGAACTACTGACGACAAAGGATGAAAATCTGTGTGTGTGTGTGTGTGTGTGTGTGTGATGCTGAACTGAAGACAGACCAACAATAAAGACAGGGACATTCTGCAGGGACTACAAACTAATATAGGCTGTTACACACAGGTAACACTTTATGCCAATGTAGATGAGCAAATTTACTGGCGATTACAACCCATGATATTTTGTAATTATACATCTGGTTCTCATAAACCCTATCCCTGCTGAAAGCAATAACTGCCTTGTCTATGTTGCCTCAACAGGGTATCTAAAAGAGATTTTTAATGCTACCTGAACCTGGTTTTAATTAACAACCAAATGCTGTCAAAATCAACCTATTTCCCGTTGAACATAGCAGTTGTGAAACTGTAAATGGACAGTAAAAGAAAAAGGACACCAGGAAACTAAATGTTAAGCCACATTATGTCCATCATGTTGGTCATATCGTATTAATCCTGTTCTATATTAGTGGACATGCATAATGTGACTAACTGAAAAGACCAGGCAATGTAATACAACAGAAGAAAATAGAACACAGACAAAAGAAAATAGAAACAACAAACAAACAACAAAAGAACACTACTGCTGGTCCCATTCACATCTTTTGGTGACACTAACAATTCATGGCATTTGTCTTATTTAGCTTGTCTTGCTTTCCAACTCTGCTTCGACTAGACATCACTGAATGTAAAAAAAAATTAAGACCTCTAGCTACTGTAGCTACTGACATGTTAATGGTGTTTATGGCCTAAAATTTAGATAATCTCAGACTTTTCAGGACCCTCGGATACACCGTATAAAATATAAAATGCATCCACTATGGACGGTAATCAACCATTTTTGGAAGTGTTTAGTGTTTCTCCTACATTCATTTTTACAAGATTTTTACCACTGCTCCTGTGGGATTTCACAATTTGATGAAATGTCAATCGCACAAATGGAGTTGTTTCACAAATCAGCTGAAGAGTTTGCAGGGGGGGTCTGAGCACTGTCTGAGAAGTCGTGACTAGAGACCATGCAGTCCCATTCTGGAGGAGGACAGGACATAGAGGAAGAGAGACAGAGGGGGAAAACGGGAGGAAAACATCCTTCATCCTGGAACTCAGCGGAGACGCGAGACGCTAGAAGAGAGGTGGGAAGAGAGTGGGAGGAGGAGATCCCAGAGAGAGTTGAGCTACGACCGGGGGCAGGGAGATCACTCTGTGTTTCTGTGTGTGTGTGTGTGTGTTTCTCTTCCAGTGTGAACCTCTAGCAAGGTTTAGCTCTTACTGCAGAGCCCCTAAATTACAAACAGACCAACCTTCACTCTCACACCCACACAATATACAGAGCACTCATAGGCCATGGATCACACTATATTCTCTATAACACACACAATATAGAGCAGCTATAGGCCATGGATCACATTATATTCTCTATAACACACAATATAGAGCACCCAAAGGCCCTGGAACACACTATATTCTCTATAACACACAATATAGAGCACCTAAAGGCCCTGGAACACACTAGGCTATGTGTTGTTGTTTTTTGGGGGGGAATTGAGGTAAAACTGGTTCATTAATCCACTGTCACCCTTGTATTTTGGACATTTGCAAAGTGAAAGGGGTTATCTATGGTCTGGCTCAGCCCCAGGGTCATGAAACATTTTCTACATGTGGGAGACAACTGTAACCTGACTCGCTGCCAGCATGAATTTCAGCAGTAAAATGAAATAAATTAGGCCTGTATGGATACACTCAGCTGAAAGACACGGCCAAGTTAAACGCATGCATGTGCATTCACATGCACATGCACACACACACACACACACACACACAATAGTATGGGGTTCTCCCCAGCAGCAGCCAGGCAGTGTACTGAGCCCAGAACCATGCAGAGAAAACAGACGGTGCTCTGTTCACTGCTAAATCCCTCCTCTTCTGTGTGTATGTGGGGGTGTGTGTGTGTGTGTCCTCTGTCTCTCTCTCCACCCATCAAATTCATCTGTGCAGGATCTCCGTTCACATAACTAAGGTCAGCACTGATCCATGCTGCTCACATCTTCAGCAGGTCTATGGATTAGGACTGGGGTCAATCTCTACAAGTTTGTAAAAAAGTGGCATAGAAGAAGACTGACTTCACTAGCCTGGCTTCCCTGTACTTCCTGATGGAATGTTCAATAAAACCATATTTCCAGGCAATGAATACAATTCCAGCCCTGTAGGCACAGTTTTGGCTTTCTTAGCAACAAAATGCAGTTCCAGCAAGTAAAACCTTAATCGCTAGAGGCTTAACATAGATCCACACATTTTAAAATAGTTTCAGAACACCTCAACCTCATTTTATTTAAATGCGGAGCTTTGGTAAAAGGCCATATCAAGTCTGAGGAGTTTGAATAATAACAATTATCATGGCTGATATCAATGGACAAGTGTGTGTGTGTGTGTGTGTGTTCATTCACCATAACCCCAGACAGTTACTGCCGCAACAGTTAGGTGTTTCCTCCTGGCCATGCAAATCATCTAGATTTAACCTGAGCCTCTATGGAAATGGAAACAATTCAGGAAATGCACTGGAAAACCATTAAGGACTGGTCTAGTGGCTCAACCAGTTAGTGTGTACACTGTAGCAGAAGGGAAGTGTTTATGTACAGCTATTCTGCTTCTGTCACATTCCAGTTCTCAACTGAACAAACATCGCCTCCATTATTATCATCAGATCGCCTTTCTGGGAGCAGCAGTAGTAGCAGTAGTCCTAATAGTAGTAGTCGTAATAGTAGTAGTCGTAGTAGTAGTAGTAGTAGTAGTAGTAGTTGTAGTAGTAGTAGTCGTAGTAGTAGCAGTAGTTGTATTCGTTTTTTCTGAATATTCTAGTTGTAAATGAAGACAGTTGTGGTTTTGAATCTATAGGATTATTGTATTGTCTGCTAATAAAAAGCCCCTTAATCTCGAAGCTAAGGAATCTGCACATCTAAAAGGTGACTCATATTTCTGCAAAACAAAGAATGAGCAGACACCTTCAAAATCTCTCTCTCTCTCCCTCTCATGCTAAAGCTGTCTTGGAGGTGTGAAATACTAGAGAAAGGTGTTACACTGTGTTAAACTGGGCCCTGATGCAACTAAGAGCTGCAGTGGAACTCTTTCTCCAACAGCGCTCGGTGATAGGAACCAGGGATTAGGGCTACAAACATGGATTATGCTTGGATCTGTTGCAGTTGTTCTCAAAAATAGGATCCAGAGACCTTCAAAGGGCCTTCAGGGGGCCTCCACATGACAATAGCAGTAACACAGTAACAATATGTTTCCATTAGCCGTCATCCCAGGGCAGGATACCGCATTTCTCATCACGCTTCAGTCATCCTGTACTCACAGCTGATGAGAGGTGATTTGTGAATCCAGTGTACTGTGTTGGATGGAAGCTTGTCAATGATGAAATGTCAAATAATCCTGACTGATCATGTTGGAAATTAGAATAGCCTGTCTGGGTTGGACACACACACACACACACACACACACACACACACACACACACACAGATGAAGACAGAGTGACTGACAGACAGAAATAGAGAGCAAGAGAGTATAAGCGAGAGCACCATAACAAGGGTTTAGCTGTGTACTCTGTGCTGAGTGTGTGTGTGTGTGTGTGTGTGTGTGTGTGTGTGTGTGTGTGTGTGTGTGTGTGTGTTTGGCAGCATTACAGACATCTGCTGTGAAGGTCAAGTTTCAGTCTGTATGGAACCAATCAATGGAGCCAGCAGTAGAACACCCCTCCCTGCCTTCATCTGCTGCACTGGGACACACACACACACTCACACGCACACACTCACCTACAAACACACAAGCATGATTACATACACACCCACACAAAAACTTAGCACGCATAAGCACACAAGCCTGCTCTAAAACACACACACACAAACTCACGCACAACGGTATGCTCTAGAACATACAGATCTACAGCCAAACCTTGGACACAAACACAGATACACACACACTTATAATGCATATGCATGCACACTTGGCAGTATGCATGCATGCTCCACACACACACACTCACACACGTGAGGAGAAGGAACCTTGCCCTAGATTCTCAAGGAACAATCTCATGTTACATCTCTAGTCTAGCTGGCCTTTCTCAAGGCCACAGATAACTCACACACACTAAAGCACACGGCTCAATAGAGACAACATATAATACTAACGTGGAGCGTATATACTCTTCTTTATCCTCATTTCTGTCTCAACCACACTGCTGCTTAATAACTGGACAGCTATCAAGCAACTATCTGAGTATTTCTCCAAAGTACCAAAGCTCAGCAGAAGGATTTTACCATGTGACGATTGTGTGTTTCCACGCTTCACTACTTCACAGGGTACCTGCAGGTTTTGGGTTAGGGTTAGGGCTCCAGATTTAAGACTTTTTAATGCTAACTGGAACCAAATTTAAGATCAATTTAAAAACCAACATAAAGCAACAAAGCTGGCAAAACCAGTCTATTTCTGACTGAACATAGCTCATGAAAGTTGTTATAAATGGGCAGAATATGAAAAAGGACACCAGGAAATGAATTGTTAAGCGATATAAAGTCCAACTGTGTTTAGTACATCAGCTAGGATGCATTGTACTACTAACCCTATTCTGTATTAATCTAAGAGTGGATGTACAGTGCTAAAACGCCCAATAAGTGGATTTAAGACACTGTAGTACTTTGTTAATCTTCAAGTGTCTTGAAAATGGACTTTCCCTGCATATGCAAACCACCTAGGGAAAAATGTCAACACTAAAACATGTTGTGCAATAGGCTATTTGGATCTTTTGTTTTTGTACACGCCTTCTGAATGATGTCCAGCGGCGAGTTTTGCTTGCATTAGTGCTTCCGAAAACTAGATCCTTGTGTTTCTTCTTCTCCTAAAGAGGCTTCAACCACGGAAAACTACCTTAAAAACCTCTCTGACAGCCAGAGATTAACCTTGGCATAAGATCACAACGGTCTACTACTTCAACTGTCTATAGAATACCTAGCAAAAGGCAAAATGCTCAGTTACTTATGCATGTTATATGTCACATTGGTATGTCTTACATTAAGGAGTAGGCTATACAATACAACTCACAGTATAGACAATATTTACTGTCCTTGCTATCTTATCGGGGTTTCTCATAATGAAGATAAGAAGTGATCATGATTCCAACAGGATATGTTTCTATCCATAATGAGCCAACTTAAAAATAAAATACTTGAGTATCCCTGGTATAAATGGGATATTGGTGTGCACGTAAACATCCTTGGTGTTACGCATGTACATGACGGCCTTTCCAGAGGCAGCTGCTGACGAGGAGAGGCTACAACAATGCACTGCTGTAATGTCAACACGCACTTTGGACTTCACACACCACCACATCCACTGTTAATCCTCCACAGGGGACACACACACACACGCACAATGCATGCACACATGACATTTCAGTGCATAGCAGCTTTTAATTAGTCCCATTAGTCCTCATACAACAGTATTTACACGTCACACAAATCAAATCACTTCAAAAAGTGGTTTGTATAAAGCACGTTCATTGCAAATTACTGTACAGAGCATACAAAAAGACAAATTACAACAGTCAGTATGAGTAAAATGTGTGTATGAGGGCATGTGTGCTACAGCTTCACATCTATGCCCACCAAACCAGCAGGTTAGGTTAAGGTTGAACTGGACGCTCGTATTACAGAGTCCATCACTTACTTTGTGTATTAAAAAGCTCACCAAAACTGCATGTAATCTAGTGCAAACACAGTTGAAGTATTCCATTATTCCTTCTCATCAATCATCCAGTTAAAGTGGGGCTGTCTGTCAGAAGTCGTTCAGTGCGATCATTTACTTCCCGTTTGCTCATTCCCTCTGTACTGATTTAACGGCGATTAAAGTATAGACTAGGTGTAAAGAATGAATGCAGAATAATTGTGAAAAAACATGAAACTGCGATTTTTGCTCACACTAGAATCGAACCGACCAAATCTCAAACTGTTGCATTCCAAAAGGTAGAGCAGAAATCTGGCTGATGGCTGGTGGGAATTTCCCACCCTGGATATTAGTGGCATTTCTGGCTTTGGTTATGTTTAGGCTCAGAAAAAACTCGGAACCTTCGGGCTCGGTTTGGGTTTCAATTTTTCACGTCGAGTTCCCGCAAGGCTCAAGTTTTTCCAGACTGGGTCAAGCTCTGCTGTGTGCCGTCCAGAGGATCCAGCCTGCTGCATTACAAATCACAGCATGCAAATAAAGCCACCACAGTGCTTCTCTCTCCATTCACAAGCCTCATTACACCGCAGGACTCCACTACTACCGCCACGCCTCACTGCATAGAGGTGTGTGTGTGTATGTGTGTGTGTGTACAAACCAGTTTTGAGCTCACAGGCACACCCATCAGGCTTTTCTTTCAAGGTGTGTCATGCTGCAGCTTTCCCTCTTTCTTCCTCTCTCTCTCTCTCTATCTTTTCTACTTCTCTCTCGTTATCTTTTCTCTCTCGCACGCTCTTTATCTTCTCTCTCTCTCTCTCTCTGGTGTGTCTGTGTCTCTCGCCCCAGGCACAACAAAACTAAATAAGTGTTGTGCCTTTCAGCGGCTGCCAAACTACCGCAGAACCATGACAACACACTAGAGGAGACAAAATAGGTCCTGTGTGTGTGCGTGTGCACGCACATGCATGCGCCCACATTTGGTGACCACATGTGACTTTTCTTTCTAGCTTGTGTGATGCAAGAGGATACAGCAGAAGTTGAGGAGAGGTGCTCGGCTTGAAAGAATGACAGAATGGAGGGATGGATGGATGGATGACAGATAGAAGGATGAAGCCTGGTTGACTGCTTGCATGACCAGCAGGTTGGATTGTCTGTTTCTCTGACAGGCTGTCTGGCTTTTTAGCTGGCATTTCTGACTGGCTGCCTGGCTAGTTACTACAGTAATAGTAAAATTAATAACAGTAACAACAATAATAACCTTTATTTACAGTGCACTTATCAAAGTAGAGCTACAGTGCTTTACAAGATAGATATATAAGCAATACATTTAAAAAACTGTGAACAATAAATATCAATTTGAACAAAAAATATTTTCATTACATTTTCTTCAATGTCTCTATCCTATCCATCCCGTTCTATGTTGTGTGTATAGCTTAAAGGGGAACGCAGCACATTTTCAGTAGCAAAATATGCCTTTCTCTACCCCTCGGCGAGTACTGTGATCTTACTTGAGTGTCCCCATCCAAATGAGACAAATAATTCTGCCCATTTTGTAAAAGAAAAGGTAAATGTGGCTCGTGAAGATCCAGCAATATTTTATGTTTTTGCGAGTATTTCATTGCTAGTGACGCTTCAGCCAGGATAGGGCAGAAAGATAGAAAGATAGAAAGCGTCCGTCATTGCTGTATGATTTCACAACCGCGTTGTGTGAGTAAAACTGACTAACCACTAGTTTGGGATGTGGTGAGAACGCACGCTATTTCCTAATGACCATTGAGTAATATGTGAGTAAAGAAAATGTGAGTAATGACAGAGGAGAAGTTGTGGACTATCACTGTGTGTGACACTATGGCCGGATAGTACTACTGTTACACATGGCTTCTTCCTCAGACAGAGAGAGAGACAGAGAGTGAGAGACAGAGACAGAAAAAGAGAGACCTTTGCTAGGGAATCTTTCCTCTCTGAGGTAACAAGAGTTAACTTGTTTAATTGTGCCTCACATTCCAGCCGAGGCACGTCAAATAGTCTACTGACACTAGGGTTCGACCGATATGGGCTTTTGAAGGCCAATACAGACACTGACATTTCTGGATTGAAGCATCTAATACCAGATATTTTCTTTTCCATAGCCAAAACATTCCCAAAAAAGTATTCAGTGTTTCCCGCAGAATTTTATTCTTGTCAGGGTGGAAATGCCTCCGAAACAGCATTCAGACCATCATGGGATCTCATTGGAATCAGTTTAGGTTAAGGTCTTCTCATAGACAACCAGTGTAGTATTGATCAACTATACAATAAATATAAAATCAATCAAACTGCATCATATCCATCATATCAGTGGTGGACCACACTGACTGGACCAGAACTGATTTTTAATAAATGGACAACAGCAGCTCCATATATCAGCCTAACCCTAAATTACGCCACAGAGTGGTAGAAAGAAAGTGACGCATGGTGAAATAGAGGTAAAGATGGAGGGAGGAAGAGAAGGAGGAGAGGAAGGCAAGGTTTTTCATATGCCAACAGGTTTTTGAGAGGAGACTTTCAGAGCGACCAGCCATTTACTTGATTTGTGAACGTATGCAGCAAAAAGAGGGGAAATGACAGAAGAAAAGAGGAGAGAGATTAAATATATTTTTTGGATAGTTTCCTACTGTGTACGGCAAGTGACAAAGCTGATGGAGAGAGGAGAGGAGAGGAGAGGAGAGGAGGAAGAAACAACTCGATACCAGTCATCTGGAAAGAGTTAGCTTGCTAGAGTCCTGTTGAACAAAGAGAACAGAATGAACAGAGAGAGATAGAAAAAAAGAGAAAGAAAAAAAAGAGAGTTGTTTTGTCTTTTCTGATTGCTCCACTCTGCAGTGAAATGGAGAGCCTCCGATTCAGATCAATAGCAGACTATGGACCTGTTAGCCACATAATGGGCACTGATGTAGTGGTAAATAAAAAGGTGGATAAACGTAAGGCAAACAACCACCAACAGAAACAAAAATCAATTATATTTTCAGAAAAGTATGAATCCCCGCCCCCTCCCCCTTTAAAAGACACTCATCATATAATGTACATCAGTTTGATGCTACTTATCATAATGTAAATTATGAATATGGTAAAGTGAGTTTACGTGGGTGAAAGTATTGGCTTACTCACAGTTGGACATCATGGCTTTGCAAGACACAACACTGAATTGCAAATGCAGTTTCTCATGGGTCATGAGTCACGACCTGAACTGGGTTCCAACATCACTATTATGAAATATACTACATGTTGTCAATTTTGGAACTATTCAATGTAATTATAGATATGGGTATGTGTACTATTGTATTGTACATGTTTTCAAAACTAATATTTAATCACGTCGGCATGGCTTTAAATGCATAAACTGCCGTTTGTAGGTTTTTGAAATTAGAACAAATTAAATTTTACATTATAATAAAAACTTTCATTGTACTCAAACAGCAAATCTTAAGCAACATTTCATTTTTTTTATTAAAAATGTTTTCTTGCTGAAAAATCTAAACTAGTGAAAAATCTGTCTCTGTCTACTGTATTGCAATTTATATCACAATTTTGATCCAGCAAAATAATCACAGTATGATTGTCAATATTGCGTAGCGCTATTCTATATTATGTTGTCTAATTCTATTCTGTGCGCAGTCTGAACTGATTCTATCCTATTCTCTATTGCCATTTTAAGGTACTCCATTTGAATCAGCTGTGAAGGAGAAAAGCACAGTGCAGCTGCTTTTCTATTGTAGGTTTATTCTGTCTGTGATTGTATTCTATTCTATTCTCCGACTCCATTCTGCTGTATGGTGTTGTAATCCGGTGGTGAAGGAGTTAAGCGCTGTGCAGTGGGTGAACTCAGAGGAACTGGCGTTCACGTGGCTAAGCCGCTGTTGCTATGGGAGAGAGGCCAGACAGAGGAGAAAGAAACCTCTCTCTCTCTCTCTCGCACATTCCCATTTTCTCCCTCGTTTTCTATCCCTCCTCCTCATTCTCTCTCTCTCTGCCAGAGAGCCTAGCTGTAAAACCAAGCTACTAATGAGAGAGTTCAGAGCATTCACTCTCTCTCTCCCCCTCTCGCTCATCATTTTTCAAATAGCGCTCGCTCTCTCTCTTTCACCATCTCTTTTTGAAACATCCCTCGCTCCCTCTCTCCTTCCCTCCATCTGCCTCTCTCCCTCATTCTCTCTCTCTCTCTCTCTCTCTCTCTCTCTCCATCGTCCTCATTTTCCCTCTAAATCTCACTCGTTCTCTCTCTCTGTCTTTCTGTAATATCAGAGCACTAGCCAGTGAGTCATCCAGCAGCAGCACAAGGCCAGGCTGAATATAATAATGTGTGAGATTGGAAGAACATAACAGCAGTGACCCAATACCCGCTAGCTCCTTTTCCACTGAAAACCTATTAGGGACTTTTTGGTTATTCTGCAGGTTTCAGAAAGACGGCATTTTCAGGCATTTTTAATGCTACCTGGAAATGTGTTTTAGACCAATTGTAAAAATAAGAATAAAGGAACCAGCCGATTTCTGAACATAGCTGATGAAAGTTGTGAAAACAAAAAATGGGCAGAATCAGAAAAAGGACACTTGGAAATGAATTGTTAAGAGACACGAAGTCCAACTGTGTTTAGTTAATCAGATAGGATAAAGATTGTACCACTAACCCTATTCTGGATTAAGCTACGAGTGGACATGCAGCGCAAAGAAACCTGGCATTACATGGTGAAAGAATATGACTGGATTTAAGACATTTCAATACTTTCTAAGCCTTTACATTTACATAATTTTAGATTCTGTCACACTTTTTAAGGACCCACAGATACCCTGGGTAATTGTTGAGGCCTGATCACCAATACCTTTATATGCTTAAATGTTATGATAGTACTTACTGAGGCCCTGTCCTTCGATGTATCTAGTGTGAAGTGTGTGAAAGGTGAAAAGTCACACATGTAACATAGGCCACGATTAAGATTCTGATGGTGAAAATATATCAGATGACCTTGTATCTCTCAAGTTTCCAGTTTTGTTTTCAACTGGTTGAGGACTTAATTCAGCTTGCTAGACACTAAAAGTATCTCAAAAGGAAACGCATCACTTCTAATGCCTTTCCTACAACCAAACCCATACTTCCACCCACCAACATTAATAAAATAAAGCAGAAACAGATGCAGGTATCGCAGTATCACATATGAACACATCATCAAGGGGGATCTTTTCTTGATAAAGTATTGTGTACGGGATGAATGATTATGTTTACCAGTGTGGGGTAACACGCACAATCCAGTTATAGTCCAAGGAATGTGACAGGACAGGACAGAACGGGACAGGACAAAGGAGGACAGGACAGGTTGGGACAGGACAGGTTGGGACAGGACAGGTTGGGACCGAACAGAACAGGACAGGACAGCAGAGAATGGGACAGGACAAGAGAGAACAGGAGAGGACAGAACCAAAGATAACAGGACAGAAGAGAACAGGGCAGGACAGCACAGAATAGAACCGGAGCTGTAAGGGTTCAGTAGCTGTAACCCAGCTAATCCAGTTAGAGTCTAATTAAAGTGTCTGTCCATAGTAGTAGTAAGACTAGCCACTGCCCAGGACACTGGAACACATCGCAATAATCGATTATTCCATCAAGAGCTTCACAATCAATTTACAATTGAAGCTGTTGTCTGTTTCAGACTTCCATGTTTGGATAGAGAGAATAAAAACCTTTAGTAGTGTTTCACAGAGGTAGAAGACTACTAAAGATCAGTGTTACATTAGTCAAGGTGGGCTATTAGCCAAATCCCACCACCAAAAGAGAGGGAGACAAGGACAACAGGCAATTTGCTGAAATTCAACCAGGGGGATGGTAGGCAGGTCTTTTGTGATTCATCCCCCTCCAGTCTCCCACTGGCACAAGACAGCCATGCTAATGTAATGAGTTAGTTGACGACAGGATAAACTGAGTTACATTACAGGGTCAACCGGTGTCATTGAAGAGGACGGGCGGACAGATCAGAGAGACGGGTATGGCAGCATTCCCTCTCCCCGGCGTTCTCCAGCAACAAGTCAGGAGCAAATAACGGTCACGGGTTGACTTCAGGTGGGTGGACAGCAATAGGCTTTAATCAACCTGTGTCCCCGGGCCGAAAACGTTTAAGAGCCGAGGCCTTTGTCTGACAGGCTTAACCTCTCTTACAAGATCTAGCGAAGGGATTTCATCTATCTTATCACCCAAGCGTATTCCCCTCAAAGCTCGAGTGTCACGATGAATTAGTTGGTAAATAAGCAGAATGCAAACAGCAGCGGTTGGCGTCTCGTCCTTTGGTCAAAAGAGATACAGCCGAACTAGATTGGCTGTATCTCTCCTTGCAGAGTTGCTCGATCCAAAGGGGAGGCGTTCCAAACTGAACAAACCCAACCTCCTCATTACTTGCTTTGCCAAAATAGCTTTCCTCGCATTCTTTGGTAAAACTGTCTGGTTAGAGTCAAGCCAGCATTCCCTGACAGCAGTATTCTAAAATACGCTGGATAGCTTCATTGTGTCCACAAAACAAATGGACCAGAAATGTTTCATTTCAAACAGCATAGCCTAGTAGAGGACATTTCTACAGATAGGCTTCTTGTCTAGCTCTCTGTCTGTCATATAAATGAATTTTGTTGCATACGACAAGCATATAAAGCATCCTAAAACCAAACAACCTATTATAAGGTTATCAACTATAGTGCTCCTGTTAAAATTAGATTGGCCCTATCTGTAGAAATGTAGCACATTGTATCGACGTACCTTTATCTGCCCACAATGCAACTCTGAACACCTTTAAAGCTTACTCAAATAGCATTTTCTCTGAATACATCATTGTGCTACTGATAAAGACTAGGGTTAGACTGATATATTGGTTTGCCAACATATCAGGCCAATATTGCCCTTTTATTAAAATCAAATCTGCTTCAGTCAGTGTGGTCCACCGCTGACATGATGCTGTTTGATTTATTACATATTTATTGGTTGTTACTGGTTGTCTATGGGAAGACCTGAACTGATGCTAATGAGACAATTTGATCAGATTCCAAGGATCTGGATTACAAGTATGCATCCATGTGTTACTGTTATAAATATAAATTAATAGCGTTTTTGTGTCCCATTATGGTCTAAATGCTGCCTCAGATGCTTTTCCACCCTGACAAGAATATAGCCAGCTTCAATTCAAACATATCTGTATTACGCTTCAGAAACCCATATTGGTCTAACCCCAATGAACACTCTGGTTTGCAACCCCTGTGTACTGGTGTCTATCAGCATAGTTTATCACTTCCTCTCACTAAAATTAGTGAAGGGGGGGTTCATTCATGCCAGTGGAGAGCACACCGCCTATCTGATGGTGAGATGGAGATAACAGCAGGCTGTGGGAAACTCAGCTCTTACTCATTCCATATTCAGGACATAGTCACTGTCTGTCTGGGTTTCTCTTTCAATGGATATGTACTGCTACTAAGCCTTGGTTTTATTGTTTAGGATAATCCATCATTGCCATATCCATCATAATTCATCATCATAGTGCAGCCCTGATTATCAGGTCAGTGACATTTTTTCCAAAGAGAGTGCGTTTCCAAATTGAAAAATTCAAGACAGCAAAGAAATTTACAGACATAACCCATGAAAATAACTCAAAATTCCCCTCCTGTGTACTGAATCCAGTACTGTGTGTTCATTTGGAACATGCTCACTCACTTACACAAATGATCAGGTTGGTGAATTTATCATTAAAGACAACAAAGATTGAGAACAGGCAAAGACCAAAGACTGTAGATAATCGGCGCTTGGCGGGTGGCGATTTCAGACCCTGCTTCCGCATGTGCTTTCTGTCAGTTTTCTAGGGAAGCATGAATGTATTTTAGGAGTATAGGCTTCTAGGATGGGAATAAACATTCAGTAGGAGCGTAGCGCAATGAGAATAGAAGCAGTGTTGCGGCCCCCTCAGGAGCACAGTATAACATTCAGGTCTAACTCATTCCTACAGGAAACCACAGCAGCTGGTGAGTAGTACGCCCTAATGTATTCCCAGGGTTATCTGGGAAGCCTGCAAGCCTATAGGAGACTGGGCTTTATGGCTGCCTTATGTCGCGCTGTGATGTAGTGCAGTTTTAGTGCAGTGTGTGTGTGTGTGTGTGTGTGTGTGTAAGAGAGAGAGAGATGGGGGAAGGGTAGTTCCAGCCAGCCATCCAGCCAGCCCATCCTGGCTTCGAATTACATTTTGTTTCCTTAGGCACCAGAAAACAAACCACTAACACTCTCCATATCCAGTTACTGTGCTGCCAGAACACCACATAACCCTGGACAGCACATAGCAATGCTGCACGATGGACACTGCTAATATCAGCCTAATAAAGAAAGACAAATTATAGCACACTTTTACTTTTAGACTGCTTTTATGACCCCGGTTATCCTGGAATAGATTATTACTATTGCTGTTACATGCTAAAATTAAAACAAGCCACTGACATCCTGAGGAGTTGCTGTGTTGTCAGTATACAAGAGCACAATGCAATAATGCACTCTAAACAATGGAATCCAGATAAATTATTAAAGGTTACTCAGGGAAAATAAATATCTCTGTAAATGAATTCAGAAAATCTGTATTGTATTAATGTAAACCTGTAGACATGACTATGGTAAGACTGCTATAAAGTATAAATAAGCCACTAATATTCTCAGACCCAGTTAATGCAGTGCTAGGGGACTAGAAAACCTTCAATGTCAATTAGTCAAATTGTATACAGGAGGAACATTGTGATATAGGCCTGCTACATCAAAGCATTCTGAATTAACAATTATTTCACTTGAGTCACAATGAGTCAACCCTAATCCTATTATTATCCAATATGATTATATGGTAAATGGTATGGTTATGTGGTATATGGTAGCATACTGTAATATACTTATGTACAAAATTAAATCACCTGCTCTGTAGTAAGAGTACCAAATAACCCTGTAGAACAAATACTATGCACCAATGTAACGCAGAGAAAATCTAATATAGACTGTAATAACCTAAAATACACAGTGAGCCGATTTGTATTAGTACAGTTACATTACAGTGACAGACTGCAGAAACAGACCTCTTATACAATCCATATCTAATTACCAATAGTATGGTCTGATTCCATGATCTGAGGAGAGCGCTGACGCAGAACCCTTGCATGGATGTTGGTGAAAGGAGTTGACTATAGGTTCAGTTACTCTGCTGCTCCTGGACCAGATAACCCTGTGCAGCAAATACTGCACTCAAATAGAGAATATGACGAGGAGAAAAATAAGAATATGACGAGGGAAAAATAGGGAGGAAAGCAGAATAATCAGACTCTCTGTTCAAAATGAATGGGAGTACAGCCTTGCTGGATATTGATTCTCTAAATACTGTAAAATATATCAATGTTGTAATTAAACATTCCACAGATAGTCTGCAATTGTTTCGTTTTTGGTACTAGTGGAAAACACTTTATGAATACAGCATATTATTGTATAATTGACAAAATAATTAATTAAATTGGTGGAATACAGTCAAGAAGACCTAGTATCGACACATTTCATTTGTTTTCTTTACCTTTAGCAGAAATAAAGCCTCTAACACCTATAATGCTATCCTGTTGGGCTGCAGAATTATGACTCAAATGATAATCCTGATTATTCTGCTAGATATAATGATCACCATTATTAATAGCAACTACTAATCTCAATGATTTGAGGAACAGAAATTGTTATACTGCATTTTTGTTATCTTGTATGAACATCTTGACTATTTTCAACTACAGTGGCCATTCAACAAAAAAAATTCTAATTCTACAATTATTAATTGTGGAAACTAAAATCACACTATCTGAACACACACCCTACCACACTGTACTGAACACACTGTAGGATATAAATCAGAAGGTGAAAGCTTCTCTCCCACCATGTTTATGCTCATCCGTCTCTCCAGTCTGCATTTGTACTCTGAACCACGATGCTATTCTTTAACCAATATACACACACACACACACACACACCACAGTGTGCATTTCTAAATTGCAGCACTGCAACAACCAAGCATGTATTCTGTATGTGGAAGGTTCTTCCCTAGTCATTGCCTGTCATTTTCTGCTGATTAGCAATACAGAGAATGAACCTCAGGCCACAGCCCTGAAAACAAACTAGCAACATAGCCTGCTACTGTACACACACACACACACACACACACACACACACACACACACACACAGTGGACTGTAATGGAAAACAATGGCTCCTATAGGCAGTGACCTGGCTGCCCTGCTCTCCATTCATTGTGAATCCAGATGAGTGTGGCAGTTTTGTGACAAATGTGCCAACGTGGGTTTCTGCTGCTGAGGGGTTTTTCTTCTCTTTCAACCTCTGTCTGTGTCCCTAAAGTCCCGCTAATAACTAGGTAGTTGGGAGGGAATTACAATGCAGTTAATGGAGCACTGTATTTCACAATGCCACTCTGTACTTCACTGCTGCTCAGATTCTCAGTTCCAACGTGAGAGACTCTCCTCTTTGATGTTTATTTCCATCCGTCTCTCTTGTCGGCATTTCTACCGCTCTTTCATGTTTTACCATTTTCTGTTTCAGACTGCGTCTTTGTCCCTACAGCCCCAATACTGGGTCACTGGAAAGGAATTTACAATGCTGTTAATAGAGTGCTGTATTTTAATACAGGGGGGTTCTTGAACTTTTTTCGTCCCAGGACCCAAATGAGAAATGTATTCTCTTGCCCTGAGAGCCAGGCTCATTAAAACATATTGCCAGGCTTATCAAGTGGGGAGCATTCTGCTCCCGACCCATTTGGGGTCTCATTGTCTAAGAACAGGACGACTATTACAAATATTAGTGTTAGTATTTACCCCAGATATCGTCTGCCTTGAACTCATTCAAACCCTGTACACAAATTGCTCAAGCAATATTAAGCAGCATTACAAATGAATAAAAACTACAGGATTAGGCCATAGCCTACTACTACTATGTTATATAATATTTGCTATTATCATTGTTATTATTAGGAATATTGGTTATGACCTACTGTTAGTCCACTTATCTGTCTTTCTAGACTACAACGATCTGTATTAATGACATAACTGAGAAGTAGGCAACCCAGTAGAATAAAAAACAGGCTGTGTCCAAACAAATATACTACAGCCTACTATTATTGCTACAATTACTATCATATTACTCTTATTGTCACTAGATATAGACTGGCTGGGAGCCAATCATGACATGTTGATCTTTTCCTGGTCCAGCTGTCTGTATTTCTAGCCTATCCCAAACAACATTATGCATCAATAATTCTATGATTCCATTATTTTAAGTTTTATTATTTAGCCCAGATCTAGTCGGCTGTAAGCCAGTCACACTGTGCTGATCTATTGCTGGTCTAGCTTTCTATTACTGGGCAACCCCAACCACACATACACCGCGTCATATCTGAAATTCTCTTATCGATCTATCTATATAGAAAAATAGATTTATATTGTACTGTTTTGTATTACCATTCAGATAAAGGTGCGACCTATTGCTACTGCAGTATTATCCTGCATCACTGGGCTATTCAAACCACACATGCTTAATATTTTCAGCGTCTGAAATTAACTTTTTGGCTCTGACATTTTGGCAGAGACATTTTTCATAGAAATATGTCACGCTGCCGTTTTCAGTGCTAGTTTGTGTGTAGAATCAGGTACTGTGTTTAATTTAAAACTTACTCACTCGCTCCTACAATGGATCAGGTTTGTAATTCATCAAGGAGAGAAACAGAAGTCAAATTACAAGACAGCATTTTGGAGCAAACCTCCCAACACACAGTCTGTTGAAGCTAGAATGTTTTACATTTTTATATTAATGCTCCAAACAGGCAACGACTGTATATTACCAAGACATTTAAATGTTATTGTCTTAAAAAGTTAGGGATCTTACTGACTTATCCAAAGACTCATTTCACCAATATCTGGCACTTGAAGGATGTTAATGTCAGACTGTGCAACATATATGCACTTGTGATTATGCTAATTCTCTTGTGTAATATTATATTGTATTCCTATTGAGATACATAGCTGTAAACCAATAAAGCCCTGGTGAGCCGTTGCTAGCCTGGTATTAGCCTGTACTACTGGGGCTCTCCTGACCACAGACACTTGACAAAGGCCTGACAGCTTGGCTTGACACACTTCTTCTAATCTAATCTCCAATCCTCCTCCACTGTATTCACTCAGCTAGTTAAGCCCCTTGCTAATGAGACTGTGCCCTATTGTATGGAATTAAACCAGAACACTACTCACTGCCTAAATCACATCACATAGAAAGAAGCAATTCTACAAGGGAATTAGGAAGCTGGGAGAATGCTTGTTGTGTGATACATACAAATACATAAAATAGGTCTATACAGTGTAGAAGAGGGAACATGCAATTACATATGTGATAACTGAAGGGGTATTTAGCGATGGCACTGTGTCCCATTTAATGGCATTGAGCCAGCACACCATTCGCTGTCAAAATCATCAAAAACCACAGCTGCACCCATTCTACACTGGGTATGGAGTAGTTATAAGATACATAGAGAGGTATGTAAACACATATTTACCACATAATAAAAGAAGTGGTATTTAACTGTGACTGTGATTGACTGTGAATCCTGGAGGTTATTTACTGCCTACATCACACAGTACCGATGAAAGTACCGATTCTATACAAAGTAGAGCATTACAAGTGCAAAGGAGTTGAGGGATGCATGTAAATTTATGTTGTAACAGGATGCAAACGGCAAATAAATGAGCACATAAGAACCGAGCGATTTTGCGATGACACTGTGCTCTATGCATGTAACAAACCCCTACCGCACACCAATGACTGCCAAATCACATCACACACAAAGACCGAATCCTGCAAGATAGCTGTGACTATGGGCTGAGAATAGCTGTTGTAAGATGTAATGACTTGCATTGACTAATCATGTATTATCCTCATGAAATATCACATATATACACAAAAGACACACCAAACTACAAACACTCCAAGAGCTGGGTTGGTGTTTTGGTCCATTTATCTGCATAGGCAGATAGAGGGATTCTTTGAACAAAAGAAAGCGGGGAATACAGGCACACTCTGTACAGTAAGTCAGCATTGTGTGCTAGTCAGTTAAAGGCTTGTCAGGGCAAATATTTCATTGTTTGCTCGTTTTGGCGTGTTGACAGAATGTGAAAATGTCGTTCAACTGAGGGGAAAGGATCAAAGTGGCTTACATTTTGCCACGTTTTTCGCCCTATCACCGACTTGACTGTACTAAGAATGCAGAAATTAGCCTGCTTATCAGGCCAAAATTCAGGTCTGCTCTTCGACAAAGCTCTCCAAAGTGACAACAAGAAATGCCTTTAAATTGCAGACAGTATTTTACATGCAGACAGACTGCCCATTGTTCAGCCTGCAGCAAGCCAGTTTTATGTTTTTACAAGTCATGGCATTCCTGCGTCCCTGTCCAATTCGGAGAGGGCTTGTTGTCCGCCAGAAAAACACAGACACAAGGCTTTTTTGGTCGATCGTAGCCTACTGCTCAAATAACGTGGATTGTGGCTAATAACCACGAGGTAATGGGGATTAGTTCAACGCAAAGGCTATAAAGGGGGTAAATCTAGAAAGCTAACGTTACCTTCGTCAGCTGATTTGCAGTGCAGGGCAGATTAGAGCATTTAGCTGCTCGGGATTCAAATTCCTACACATGCTTAAATGCAGCTTCTCTCAGATGAAAACATCACCGCATAAACTCCAATCTCGGTGTTTGTCATTTGGGATTATTTTGAAATAACGTTTCACATGATCCTTTATGGCCCTAAAGACATGGACACTACAGTGAACCCCTTGAATAACTCAACAATTCTTGGCGGTCAACCGGAAAACGAGGAGGTTTTTCTTAATCACAGTGAAAGATTTTTTTTGTAGAGATAAATTATTAGATTTTGATGTAAATCAGCAGAGTGCTGGCTAGACTAACGTGAGCTGTTTAGCTTTACACAACCCCCCTACTGGTTGTCTGCCTCTCGTTAGCTTGCTTATATTGTCAAATAACTAGTCAAAATTTTAACGTTAACGTTACCCTTATCACCGATAAATATTCCTGTAAAATAATGACAAATACCAGCAGTATATTCAGCGGTCGAAAGAGCCGTAATAACCAAGTGAAACCCACTCAATAATTTCCGCCTGGCAAGACTACAACATTGCCTCGCTGGCTAGCCACCAACCACAGAGATTTTCCCATTTACTTTGCATGTAACAGACCAAAGAGGATGATAAACTAAGTGTTTTCCTTACCGTCAGGTCGGGATTGTCGGTGTCACGATGGCTGACTGCTCGTATGACTCCAGATCTCCACGGCCACCGACCGATGTCGCCGATTTCAGGCGGCTCGTCCCCGCTGACACAGAGGAACCGCTTCCCGACCAGCTCCGGCCGAGCCTCGACTGCCATGGCCCTTCGCTGGTCAAAAAACCCCCCCTCGAAAAAACTTCCCGACAACGACGCCCTTACAGACCTGTCATTTACTACATGAAACCAGCTCTAAAACAACCCTACGGTAGAAAGAAAATAAAAAGGACAAGTTATTTGTTGCTAAAAGCTGGAAAAACCGACCCGGGGGATTTAAATGTGTAGCAGTCTCCACCCGCTCAATCGTCAGTCTCTTTTCTCTCCGCTGGAAAAACGGTGGAACACTGCACCGCATCACCGCCGCCGTCCATACTGGTGTTCCTCCGCTGGATCTCCAGGCATGCACAGACCGCGTCACTTCTGTCTCCCTCCGCTCGCCAGAACTCCATTGGCACTATTTTCGCTGAAATCACTATTAGGCTACTATATAATACTACTACTACTACTATATAAGCTACTACTAGAACTACGACTGCTACTGCTATCACTACTGCTGCCTACTGCCATTGCTACCACCACTATACTATTGCTGCTACTAATACTACAACTACTGTTGCTACTGCTACCTACTACTACTGTTACAGCTAGGCCTACTACTAATACAGTAATAGCCTAATAGGAACAATAGGTAGAAGAAGAAAAGTTAATATTGATCATTTAACCATTAATAACCACACCATACCACTATAGATTTGTGTTTTTATAATTTCTAATTTATCTCATATAATATATTTAAACTTTTGATAGATTTTACTGTAATATCATACTACATTACCCACCCCCATTTGCTACAGTCTTATTTCTAGTCTATTTCACTTTGCTATATCCTATTATTATTTTGATGCTACAATGTCCCAGTTTTAGAAATGCATAATGTAATATGATTGCATAATATATGTGGAACAATAAACAATCAGACATCACACAGCTTTTGACTTCAAACAAGCACAAATCAAGCAACAAGCAATTAACTACACAGACATTACATTTCATACTTGATGCTCTGCTCTGTTTCGAAATGATAATTTATATTTTTTCATATTACACATCTTTAATCCTCTCTTATTACATGTGAACGTTTCTTCATTCAGAATTTTTAATTCAACTGACGGGTTTGGTCTCTTTCTTTCAGCTCCGGATTTACTATAACCACAGAGAGCTTTACTCATTTTTGTTTTCTCAAATTAGTTTTCAAATGTATCAACAGTCGAGCCCCAGAGCCTCTTTCCAGATATATCCAAAGACAAGACAGTAACAGAGTAACTAGGAGCATGGTGAATGGCAACTGTAAAATACCACATCGTAGATCTAAATTTGGACAATCAGCTTTCTCCATAAAGGGTTGTCAACTCTGGAACACATTATCAACTGAAATCAAATTAATTCCAGATATAAAATCAATTTTACAACAAAGGTTAAGTGCTGGCTAAAAGCAAACCAGAGCTGTACTCATTTTTAGCTAATTGTACTCTAAATTACTATTGGTGTATGGTGTATGTGTATTGGTGTATTGTGGTATGTGTATTTTATTGTATTTCCATATCTGTAGTGTATTGTGGTTTTATGATACTGAAAGCTGTATATTTTAATTACACTGTACATGTAAAAGCCCAACTAGGGACAAGAGTTGAAAATTAGCAATAGCTATAAACTCTCTGTGCAGCACATCAGTTTCATGATCTGTATTGGAACTATGTTAAATTGCATTGTCCCTATCAAATAAAAGTAAAATAAATAAAAAATAATAATACTGGCTTCCACTGTTTTCCACTGGGGAGAGAGAGAGAGAGAGAGAGAGGAGAGAGAGAATCAGTGAAGGAGAGAATGAGCTGGAGGAACTGAAGGAGAACAAGAGAGGGAGAGTTGTGTGTGTGTGTGTGTGTGTGTGTGTGTGTGTGTAGAATGGAGGGGATCTAAAGGACAGTGTGTGTGTGTGTGTCTGTGTGTGTGTGTGTGTGTGTGTGTGTGTGTGTGTGTGTGAGAGAGAGAGAGAGAGAGAGAGAGAGAGAGAGAGAGAGAGAGAGAGAGAGAGAAGTGTGTGTGAAGCATGTAGAAGGCAATCAGCCTGGAGCGACCTTCAGGTCAGGGTATAGGATAGAGAGACAGAGAGAGAGAGGGATGGATGAAAAAAAGCAAATGAGAAAAGAAATAGAGATAGATAGATACATAGATAGAGGAAGAGGAAGAGGAGGGGAAGATGAGTGGAGAAAGAGAAAGAATGAGAGAGAAAAGGAGAAGTGGATAGAGAGAACAAGAGCGAGGGAGGAGGGGAAGATGCAAAGATGCCTCCTGAGAGCAGCAGAGGACTCAGACAGTCACGCTGAGGTGAACTCTGTATGAGGACAGAGGAGAGAAAAGAGAGGAGGAGAGGAAGAAGAAGAAAGTAGAAGAGATGTGGGCCGCAGTATTGGACAAAGAAAACATGAAAGAATAGAAGAACAAAGAGAAACTGATCTTCCCACATTTACCAATACAAATGATTTGATGTTGCAATCCTTTGTGCCATAATCAAAGTTGAGCATTTATACAGAAGCCCAATTCAGAACGATCTAATCTAAATGTTACATTCACTAACCAATGTAAATGTTACATTCACTAACCATCTAATCTAAATGTTACATTCACTAAATGTTACATTCACTAACCAATGTAAATGTTACATTCACTAACCATCTAATCTAAATGTTACATTCACTAAATGTTACATTCACTAACCACCTAAAGTAAATAAAATGTCACATTCACTAACTAACTAAATCTAAATGTTATATTCACTAACCACCTAATGGAAATGCTACATTCACTAACCATATGATCTAAATGTTACATTCGCTAACCATGTAATCTAAATGTTACACTGACTAATCATCTAATCTAAATATTACATTCACCAGCCATTAATCAAAAAAAATAAATAAAAAAAATCAAACTTACAATATGAACTTCTGCAATTTCCAAATCACAGAGGTGAAAACCTTTCATCATACTCAAACTCGGTAAATCCTGCACACTGACATCTTTTTTTTGTAACAAAATCACTTTCCTTTAAACAATTTGAAAGTTCTAAAAAATTCTGGCAGGAAAAACTTGCTGTTTAAATCAAATCAAAGTCAAATAATCACAATTTTTTTTTGTCATTATCTTTCAGCTCCACCAGCCAACTAATGTAACTGTTACATTCACTATCACCAAATGTAAATGTTATATTCACAAACCACCTAATGTAAATGTCACATTCACTAACCACCTAATGTAAATGACACATTCAGTAACTAAATAATCTAAATATTATATTCACTAACCACCTTATGTAAATGTTATATTCACTAAATAACTAATCTAAAGTGTGTGAGTGCGGGTATGTCACTGGGCTTATCAAGTGAGCACCTCATATCACAAATATTTGAATTAGGCCCATGACATCTCAAGAAAGCTCAGCAGTGATTTCTGGTGTCTCAGAATCCAATTAAGTCGCTTCCACTACCCTGGACCTACACTTAGGCTTGTCCCTAGTTCACAGTATTACTCAATAATTTCGAAACTCGCTATTGATTTCAACAACGACAAGCTAATGTGGCTGAGACTTCTGGCTTGAAACAGTCCGCCCAACATTTTAGAAACCAAATTATTTCAACAATAAATTATAGCCTAAAAGGACAGAATGGCCCGCTCAGCAGTTCAGTAATCAAATCATATCAGCAAATATTTATACCCATAGCTGACAACAGATACCATGTTGACTGTGCACTTTGGCTATCATAGCTATACTATCATATATGATCTTTGACTCCTGTCTTCGTCACAGAGATCGATTTCATAAAATTCAAAATAATATGGAGTGTTAAGAAATGGAAAACTGCAATATATGATAGGATAAAAAGCGAATTGCAATATACTCTAGGAAAGACCTAAATGAAAAACTACAAAATATCTGAGGACAAAAAAACCCCCAAAAATGACAATATATTTGAGGACAAAAAACCCCCAAAAAACTGCAATATATTCTAGGAGAAAAAAACGAAATGAAAACCTAATGGGGAAAAAAGGCAGATTGTATGTGCTTAGTAAACTGACTGATATATCACCATTTGTTGTTATTAATGTCACATTGTCTTGGTTTGATAAATGAATCTGGTTATATCTGTTGTTATGTGATGTACAAACAACTTCTTACTCTGTCAAGGAAAACAGAAACAGTAGAGGATATGTGAGGAAAATTGGACAAGCTGTAAATTCACGTAGTTGTTTTCTTCATATTCCCATATACTCTCTCATTTGTATATACTGCATATATTTCATTTTTTTGTACATTTTCATATCGCACACATGTTCATTCATTTTTTCACAATATGCTCAACTGCTGTTATTTTGCACACCCTCGTAAAGTTGTAATTATATTTAATTATTGTAATTATATAAGTAAATGTTTTTTTTGTTTTTTTTTTGTTTTTGTTTTTGCTGTAACTTATTATTATTTGCAGCTGCAATGACCCAATTTCTCCACAGGTATACTTACAGTTTTCATCTTATCATCTTATCTAAGCTATGTATCAAAAGCCAAAAGCATCTGGTAGAGTCAATGGAACACTATCACAAGTTATTGATTTGCATAGAGGAACAAGTCAAGGGGATCCTCTGTCTCCTTTAATATTTGCTCTCAGCATCGAACCTCTAGCAGAGAGTATTCGACAGCAGAGAGAAATAGAGGGGGTAACAAAAGCTGATCAGGAACATAATGCTATATGCTGATGACATTATATCAGTCATTTGGTGAGATCTCTTCCAGCGTTAATGAATACAAATAATATATATGGCCATATGTCAGGCTAAAAATGTAATATACATACGTTTTGGCTAGTGCCTTCTTCAGTGTGCAGGCTCAATCTTAGTAACTTCCCCCCATCTTTTATACAGATAGGCCAAGCTGCAATCAATTAAAGCTGCTGGCCAATTCTGCATTTATAAAAATATAAAAAAATGAATATAATGAAAACATAAAAGGTCTTGGGAAACGTATTTCTTCTTTGAGACATTTGATTGGCTCTTACGCACCAAACAAAGCAAAGGTGAGCACGGTGATTTCTCCTATAGTACAAATTGAATATATAAATTCAGAGGCCATGATTCTGGGTGACCCAGTTTCATCAAGAGTAGAAAGTATGTTTAAATGGAAATGGGACCAGGAGAGAATCAAATACCTATACATTTTCATCCCTAAGAAACTAGAACTTTTATTTAAATTAAACTTTGGGAACTTAGAGTTACAGCTTAAAGAATATATGAACAGATGGAAAATGTTGGTAAAATTGATGTGAGAATTTCTTTTTTTTTCAGATGCTCCCTCTTGTAATTGACAGTGTTACTTTCAAAAATTGGTATACAATGTTTACCAGATTTCTGTGGAACGGTAATAAAGTTAGGATCAAGCGTATCATCTTATCTTAGTTGGCTTACATAGGTTTTTGATATCAGGCAGGAAGCATTCATTTTTACTCATCTGCCTTTATCGTTTCACTTATATGTGTGTGTTTGAGAGAGTGAGAGAGCGAAAAAGAAAGAGAGGCTCTGTGATTGTTTAAGCCCTATTTGATGTTTGTTTCAATCAAGATGTATTCCGTCTATTCTTTAAATAGATGGCAATAGCAATTAGTAAATTAGAATTTTAAAATGTATACATGAATGACATAAAAATGTTGAATTAAGTATATAAAAGTTTTTGGAATATAGGCTATGTGTATAACATGATCCAGTATGTATAACATGAAGTGTGTGTTGGAGTGTGTGTTTCATATGCTATCGTATGTATGGGACTGAATATCGATCTGCTGCATAATTGAGTGCCCACTGGGAACCATAAAGACATACTCAACCGAAATGATGGGAACACAGACTGATAGATCTAGTGAGTTCTGTTTATTTCCTGGTTTGTAATGTTCTGAATGCACGTGGCAGATGTGTATAACACAAGTCTGTATTATTTATTTGTTGATTGAACATGTGTTGTTCAATACAAGTGTATTTCATGTGTGAAATACAAGTGGGTTCAATTTATGTGTTGTTGTGCTCATAACAGAGGTGGGGACTCGAGTCACAATTTTAATTGCCTGAGACTTGACTTGACTTGGGTTCTAGTGACTTGGGACTTGACTTTGACTTGTACTTTGATGACTTGAAAAGGTTTCTAAAGTCTTGACTTGAGATCTTGTGTTTGTGTAAATGACTTAGATTGAAAGTGATGAGATTTGTTCCAGCAGACGACTGAATTTAAATTCTGTTTTCTGAATTTGTATGGAATGATTGAATTTATTGAAATTGAAACTGATTCTAGAAATCAAATCTTACCAAGTTTTTATCCTATTAAAACCATATTGCATTGAAAAGTCCTAGATATTTAGTTCTCTTTAAGATATTAAATTGATACTGGACTCTTGATTTGTTCTGACTTGACTTGCTGTTCTACATTTAGACTTGAGACTTGACATTAATGACATGGACTTGACTTGGACTTGTCTTGGTGTTCTACATTTAGACTTGGGACTTGACTTGAGACTTATGCCTCAAGACTTGAGACTGACTTGGGACTCGAGCAAAGTTGACTTGGTCACACCTCCGGTTCATAATGCCTGCTGTGGTTGTTGGCCCCAAACCTTTACCATATAGGCTAATACACAGTGATGCAGTGGAGAGTAAACCATGCACCTAAACTCACCTTACCCACCTTTTTATTTGCAGAATAGCATTTCCCACTGTTTTAGACTGAGACAAATGTTTAGAGGTAAATTCACATCATAGTAAGCAGTATCAAACTGATGTAAGTTATATGCAGTCTTATAAAAACATATGAATACTTCGCTAACAGTTTTTTGTTTATATGTGATTGTGATTTTTGTTCATATCAGTGGTGTTGACCTTGTGATGAGCACTGACTGGAGGTCACAGTTTGTATTTGTACCGCTACATCACTGCCTATATGTTTTCAGTGTTACATGACTCAGTCAAACATGAATAGTCACTGATATTGATACATATACACATTGATATATCAATATATTCGGTATTGTGCTGTGCAGAATGGCTGGTGTGGCTGTTGGCCCTAAACCTAGGACTAATATATTTCCAGTGTGGCAGCTGAATGTTCGGTGTGGATGTGTTTTCTGTTCAGCCGTGATCCTCTGATGGCGTCTCAGACAGGCTGTGTGACCAGAGAGGCTCCGCTGGGAATCTCCCTCACACTGCTGCACACTGCAGCAGCCACCTTCATGAATAACAAGTAGCTATGGACCTCAGCCACACACACACACACACACATACACACACACGTACGCACACACACACACACATACATACACGCACACCACACCCGTACATGCACATACAGCAAACACATGTATATGTGCAACTATACAAAGGCACAATCACATGCTCATGGCTGCACACACACACAGCAGGCGCACATACACATACAAAGAGACACACACGCTGAAGCTCACAGATGGGGTTGGTGTCTGCCAAGTGCATTGTATGGAAAATTGTGATGAATATGATTATGACTTCAAGACTCGCGTGGTTTACGTAATGAGCAAGAACAAAGACACTCTGTATCGCATTTACATTGCAGGCATCAAGTTGGGCGTCTTACCCAGAGCCACTTATGATAAGTGCAAACAACAGAATAAGTCGATATTCTTCATTTTTTTTGTGTCTATCTAAACCAAATGACTATCTTTTATCACAGTATTTTACAATTGCTTTAGCTCAATATCCCCTGAATGTGCAACTTCTTGTCTCAAAATGCTATACGGCATGCAAAATACAGTAATATACATCAGTGTTTAAACGCTAAACTATAGGTAACGAACCAAAATTAATCACAGGTCTGTTACTAATGGGTTAGGGTTAGGAAAGAGTATTAATATGTTTTGATATGCTATTCCCTGTATAGGTCCCATGTGGAAAAGCTCAGTGTTTCAATTTTTAATTTTTTTTTTTTTATTGTTGTTCATCATTAAAATCTTATTCCTCTGGGCCTTGAAAGCATTACGCAATACAATGTAATTAAAAGGAGGAAATGTAATTCTGCATATCCGCGAGAGAGGCCTTCTCTTTATTTGTGCTCTTCAAATAGCTCTTGCCCGCTGGTCCATTAGAATTTGTCTATTTTTAAAACGCCAGTAAACCAATGAGGGTTTTTAGCCTGCTGTACTTCCTTGCAACAACAACGCATGGAAAAGCCACTCAATTTCCTCATCGCTGCGGTCACCGATAGGTTTTAAGACGCCACGAATCGAAAAGCGACCAATCAGAACCGAAATCGCTGAGCATGAAATTCCACCGCTGCTGTCAAACGTAAAAGTCACATGGACCAACCTTGCTAGCCAATGACAGTTCGCCTTTGGTGTAAACAGACCGAAGTGGCCAATAGTAGGCCTCGGGAGCTCGTTCCTTCCTATTAACGTCACTTGCTGTCGGAGCACCGTTTTGCTGCCAGGAACTGAGGAGAGGAGAGAAGAGAGGGAAGATAGGAGACCTGGAGGAGATAAGGGACTGATGAAAAACAACAAAAATCAAGCTGGATAAATATTTTCTGCGCTTATGGCTACAGAGATAGGTGTGTGAAACCGGACGTCTTACGGACATGTTCGTTGACTGAGAGTCAGCGCGGTATCTAGCTCGTCCTGGAATCGGTCACCGAAGTTTTGGCCGAAGTTTACAGCGGTGCGACTAGCCGTTAGCGTTACCGCCTGGCTGTTGTGTCTCCTGCCACCTGGGCCCTCTCCTGTACCTACCACAACCCTACAAAACAAAGAGGGGAATCATGGTGTCCTGGATGATTTCGAGAAGCGTCGTGTAAGTAAAACAACAATTGAGAGTCTAGAGAAGAAACTAAAATGACCCTTTTCACCGACTTGGAAAAAATAAGGGCAGTTGACGCGGTTGAGCTTTGTTAGCATGCTAGGCTAACTTATTAGCTTCTTTGGCTAACTTTAGCGGGTATTGTTGATGAGTTTAGCCACTTTAACTTTACTTCCTAGGTGTGTGTGTGTGAGAAAACTCTTTCAACGGCAATTGACGTTAGGTAACCAAACAGGTACCCAGACACCAAAACACATTGTTTTATTTAATATGAATAGTTTTGAAACTGAAAACTAGTTGGTTGGTGGTCTGCTATTCTGTCTAAAGCTAAACGCTACCAACTTGTTTTTGAGGCATGGCCGTTGCAACTTGTCGGTGAGTCAACCGTGATGAATAACTTATGTAAGGTAACGGAAAGGTGGGATTTTCAAGCCTCAACATGTTCAGCTGTAAAGGAGTGTCAAGTCTTGCTGTAATCTCGAAGATATTATTAGCCAGCCCTGCCCAACTTTACTTGGCAGTCACAATATTTTCAGGAGAAAGATGGAGAGAGAGAAAGAATTTGGTTGGCTTTGCATGAATTTGTTTTGGCAAGTTGAGGTTCCTTGTGAACAAGTCAGCGGTGAGAGATTCAGATTTGGAGCACAAAGTGTTCACTTTGGAGAGAAAACGCCCATTTTCTACTCAGCAGCATTCTTTCTTTCTTTCTTTCTTTCTTTCTTTGAATCAATCCTTTATTCTCTCTCTCTGTATACAACCTGATGGTTACATAAGCGTCCATCCCTGGAGGATAGGAATGTGGTGGACAGGACAGAAGGGAGGGGAGGACAAGACAAATAGCCTCTCCTTTCTCTCTTATTCAACAGCAACAACAGTGCTTATGAAACTTTTAGGTCACCCACATGCATGTTTTATTGTTTTGTTTTGTGTCTTTTTCATGCATAGGTCTGCTAAAACGATTTCGGTAACGATTTTGCCTTGATTATGAGTTATGCATTCTTTATTAATTGCTTTATGTTTTCTCTGAACTAAAAGTAGTTGGATGTTGTTTGTGTAACTCTTTGTATAACTTTGAGATTTTGATGGTACGATTTCAGTGTGAGGAAAAATCATTGTTATGCATCGGTTTATTGTTACAACACTAAGGATGGTGAAAATCAGAGGAGAATTTCATTATTAAAAGTTTTATTGTAATTTTCACACCATTACTTTTGGCCCTGCAAAAAAGCAAAACCATGTACTGTATGTTGAAAACACATTTAAATACGGTGGGAAAAAGTATGTAGTTGCCTTTTAGAATTCACAATAGCTAATACAGTAACTGCATTTTGGACAAAAAAGGATTAGACGTAGAGTCTTACACCTTGCCTATATGTGTTTTATCAATGCAGGTGGGAATGCGTGAACAAGAAATAAATATTGCGGCAAATGACTTATGATGACTCAGACAGATAGACCCCAAAGACTGGAAGACCCTAATGAGAAGAAATGCTGGAATACTTAAACTTAATTTGGACTAGATTACATGCTGTTTTGGTGAGCTTTTTTAAACGCAGTCATGATGGTTTGCTGCAATGCTCCCGTTCCTGCTTTGTTGACATTGGCTTACATTACGTTGAAAGCCCAACTCTTAACTCACCACTACTTTGTTGATTGTACGTGACTATTTTACATTTATTCCCCTACCACCTTTACATTTCAGTAAGCAACTTGCCACCAATTTAAACATGTTTCAGCTTGTATTACCATGTCTTGATCATGCAAGGGTGGATGGATCCGGAAGATGCTGTAGGATGTTAGCTGTGTTTGACCCATTGGTTTTGAATTGAATATCGATCTTCTTCAACAACCCTCGGTCATTTTTGAGGAATCCAAAATGCTCCCACACTACTGATTTAAGGCACCTTTTGGTGGATATATGGCTGGGTTGTTGTATCTCTGTTGGCTAATGTAGCCCTAACACAAACAATGTGATTCACTCTTGTAACGCTACATTCCAGAGCACAGAACCATAGACAGAGATACTGTAGCTACTGAAATGCATGCAGTTAGAAAACCATGGTGTTTTAAAGAGCGGTTAAAAGTGAAATTGGTTAATCGCTGCATCCCTTGTCTGAAGGAAAAACCCTGTTGGAAAAATAGGCTCCTTTTTCCTTTCTGGTAAAATTCACCAAAAGCTCTTTTGGCTCAGAATAAGGGAAGGCTTGTCTGTGTATACTCAACCATGTAACAGAGGTCAAATGAATTTGATATGCTTTTAAAAGCAGAAATAACTGTAGGACTGCAAATGTCATAATTTGATACACAGTTTACATGGATGTCAGATATTGAGCCGCACACCCTAAAGAATAAGGATGTATAACATGCCAATAACAGATATGTCCGCAGAGATAAAAAGTCCCATGGGGTTTAGTCATTGTATTTCAAGCTAAAGTTGGTGAATTTAAGATAGGAGCAAATGTAACAAGTTAAAAAATTTTAGAAATATATAGTGGCTGTCTAACTTGAATGAAATGAGGAAATAAATCTAAAGCTAGTTTAGAAGTGGAGTGCAATGTGGAGCCTGCTCTAGACAGGCTAACTACTTGTATCTAATTATACTGGCCTAGATCCTGCTTTCTAAAGCTATTGGTCATGTATTTCTGGTTGGTGTGCTGATGTATTTTCATTAGACTGGTTACTTGGGTAACAGCTACTATTAGCAGCAATATGAGGTTATAGCAACCCTTTTGGAAGTACTAAAGATGGAAAAGACACTTTAAAAAGCCTTATGCAAGGGATAGTGCCAAAATATTTGCATGCATCTCCCTCTTGTGTAATGAGGGTTTGCTAGGAACTCCACAAAAGGACCAGCGGGTGTGTTCTTTTTTTTTTTAAACAGAATTTTATTGGTTTTCAACAGAAACAAGAGTTATACATTAGCCATCATATCAATAACACACAGATAGAAACGAAAGAAAAAAAAAAAAAATCAAATAAGAATAAAAAATAAAATAGTGCCATCCATCCATTCTCAACAGAAATCTCCCAGCTGACTGCCCCCTCCCTCACCTTGACATTACACACAGAAGCTTTCCCCCATATTGTCCTGCATACAGACACATTATTGATTAGTGTAGCCATATATAATAGTCACATCAACTTTAACATTTCCCAATAGTACACAGTGATGCAAGAAGTAGAATTAAGTTGAGTTAAAACACTAAAACATAGCAGTATTTAAGCAACGAAATAGAAAAGAAAGACACTTATGAGTCTATTCTGGATGGGTGTGGCCATTGCAAGGAGCACTGGCCCCTCAGCACTAACCGAGTCAATTCCCCAGGTAAGTAGTCAAGCAAAGGAGACCACATTTCAGTAAAGGACCTCTCATTACCCTTCAGAACCGCACCAATTCTTTCGTGAGGGAGGACCCTGAATATCTCCCTGTACCACAATGTTGCAGTAGGTGGCCTATCCTTGATCCAGTTAATCAAAATACATTTTCTGGCCAATAATAATAATTTGTCACATAATTTGAACTGTAAATGGGTTAGAGTCACCTCCTTTGAGGGAAGGCCAAGAATGAAAAGGCCTGGGTCTCTCTTAACCTTTACCCGAAAGATGCCACTCAGTTCCTGAGAAATTGTCCCACAAAATCTTTTAATCAATTTACATTGCCAGAAGTAATGATAATATGTTCCAATCTCTCTTTGACACTTATTACACAGGGGTGAGGCCTGACAGTCCATCTTGTTTAGTATGTAAGGAGTTATATTAGGGCTGCAGCTATCGATTATTTTAGTAATCGAGTATTCTACCGATTATCCCATCGATTAATCGAGTAATCGGATAAGAAATACTTTTGCTTTATTAAAGAGCAATAGTAAATATACAAAAGAGAAAAGCTGTCCGCACAAAGCTGTCCATACGACACTGTGATTTACTGAAAATGAGGTGAAATAATAATTATTATTGATATTTATTACTAGGCCTAAATATCATACAAGTTCATAAGATTGGCCAATGTACATTTATTTACTATGTTGAAGGGTTGACCTACACCTGCTGACCCTACTCACTGCAATCAAACTAAACTGAATATACCTGCTGTATTGGACTGGTGCATTTTAGGCTCCAATTGCTACTTACACCACCTGATATTTTGCTTTCTGGGGTATTTTATGCATCACTGTGAGGGGAGTAGGTGTGTGTGTGTGTGTGTGTGTGTGTGTGTGGGTGTGTGTGTGTGTGTGTGTGTGTGTATGTGTGTGACTATCATAATAATAACATGAATGAAGCTCAGGCTTTCACAAATTGACTGCAGCATTTTATTTTCTGTGGTTATTTTCTTGAGCAAAACTTAGCTAACTTAGGGACATCATAACTAGCCACCATATTGATTTACGTTCTTAACTAGCCATTACATATAGCCATAATTCACGTGCATTCTTTACTAGCCTTCATCTCATCCCGTTTTAATATTAAGTGCTGACTCCGCCCACCCGGCCAGTTTCGGCGTACGCCGGTAGCAATTACAAGTGGACCCTATCCTACAGTCCCTGCTCTCAGCGGAGGGAGGGAGCTACACTGTGTGTGGGAAGCGCTGTGACCGTCAGACCTCTCTGGATTAGACAAGCAAGTAGAGAAAACCGGCATCAGCCGAACCAATTTATTGCCAAATGCTTTGGGATTCAACACATTAACATTGCTTCCCATGGTCAGAAAAAGTCGGCAGATTTGTCGCTAGTCGCTTTTGAGAAATAAAGTCGCCAGGGGGGTCTGAAAAGTCGCTAAGTCTAGCGACAAAGTTGCCAAGTTGGCAACACTGGATCCGAAACTTTGGACACTTTCTGTCGTTTTCTCTGGCCTGTCTCTTCTCTTCGCCCCTCGCTATTTTCTCTCTCTTTCTCCAGCGCCTTGTGCAACAGTAATAATCATCCGTGCAAATCACTGAGTGTGTATATAGTTATATGGATTAAACGAAGCTTCGATGCAAAGAATTTGCATCGATGATTTTTAGTAATCGAGTTACTCGAGTTTCTTGAGGAATCGTTTCAGCCCTAAGTTATATGTAGACGGTGTAGTATTTTATACTGTGTCTCTCTCAGTCTATTACATGTAAAGGTGGACCTAAACACCTTAATGGCCTCCTGCCAATCATCCTCAATATACTCAGTGTCAAAATCTCTCTCCCACTTCTGTGAGATGCTTGTGATATCACCTGGGCTGAGAGAGTATAGCAGTGCATAGAAGGTGGAAATAAAATGGGTGATACCTTTTCGGTCAATAAGGAACCTCTCTACATCATTGTACATGACTGAGTCCGGAGGAGGTAAACTCTTAGATCTAACAAAATGGCGGATCTGGAGAAAACCATAAAAGTGTTCTTTAGGGATACTGAATTGTGACTGTAGTTGTTGGAAAGTCATTAGTGCCCCATCATGGTATAAGTCTCCAATCACACGTGCCCCATTGTCATGCCACAAATCAAAAATATTGGGAGGGAAACCTGGGGGAAAATCCTGGTTCCTTATGAGAGGGGTCAGGAATGAGGCGCAACTTCCCCTACCTAAATATTTACAGATTTCCTGCCACACTCTGATTGTGTTGTATATAATCTGATTATTCTTGATATCCCTAGATAACTTCTTCCTATCACCCATGACCAAGCTCCATAACGAGGAAGGCAGAGAGGACCATGAATCTAAAAAGGGCTTGGATTCAAGATGAGCATGTAACCATTCCCATAGGAAGCGAGCATGGCATGCCCAGTTGTAAAAAATTATGTTTGGCAGGGCCAGTCCTCCCCTATCAGAGGGCAACTGTAGTGTTTTTGTTTTCTGTCTAGGTCTCTTGCCATGCTATATGAATCTAGAGAATGCCCTCTCCATATCAAGAGCAACCTTCTTGGAGATCCATAAGGGTAACATTTGTAGGGGATATAAGAGCCGGGGGAAGACATTCATTTTAATTAAACTAATGCGCCCCATGAAGGATAAGGGGAGATCATGCCATCTGTCTAAATCCTTCTTTATTTTAGTTGCTATTGGAGAGAAGTTAAGCTTCCATAGCTCTGTCAGGTCTGGTGAAACTCTTATCCCAAGGTAGGTGAAGCCTGTGGGGGACCATTTGAAAGGACAGCTGGTAGGTAAAGTTAGACCAGCAGGACTACCTAATGGCATGGCCTCCGATTTGCCATAGTTAATTTTGTAGCCTGAGAAGGAACTGAACTCATGAATAACAGAGAGAATAGCTGATATTGATATTTCAGGTTTTATTAAAAACAGTAAGATGTCATCCGCATAAAGTGCAATTTTGTGAACCGTTCCCCCGATTGTCATACCATGCACATCTTGGTGTCGCCTAATAGCCTCAGCTAGGGGCTCAAGCGCCAGTGCAAAGAGCAGTGGAGATAAAGGGCAACCCTGTCTCGTCCCCCTACGCAATGGGAAAGGCGATGATTGTGTGCCATTAGTTATGACACAAGCCTCTGGGGAGTTGTAAAGTGTCCTAACCCATTTAAGAAATCCCCCCCCCCAACCCAAACCTCTCCAATACATCAAATAAATATTCCCATTCTACCCTGTCGAACGCCTTTTCGGCGTCTAAAGATACAGCAAGTGCTCTGTAATTTTTTTGACTTGAGTATTGTATCATGTTCAGTAATTTTCTCACATTTGTGAGGGACAACCGGTTTTGTATAAATCCAGTTTGGTCTGGATTTATGAGAAATGGCAGGAGCTTCTCCAGTCTTGTTGCAAGCAATTTGGAGAGCAATTTACTATCCACTCCAATAAGGCTGATGGGCCTAAATGAGCCACAGATATCAGGTGGTTTATCTTTCTTCAGGATGAGTGTGATGTTTGCTAGGTTAAGCGTTGGGGGAAGATGTCCATTCTCAAAGGAGTCTAGAAACATGTCAGTGAGTGGTCCGACTACAAGGTGGCTCAATTTCTTGTAAAATTCTGGACAGAAACCATCAGGTCCTGGTGCCTTTCCACCCTTAAGGGAGGCTATGGCTCCACGGACCTCCTCCTCAGTCACTGGGTGCGGTTCATTTTTCCCTTTGTTCCTCTGACAGGGATGGGAGAGGTACCCTATCGAGAAACTCCTTTCTCCTCCCATCAGAGGAATCACATTCAGATGAGTACAGTTTCTGATAAAACTGCCTCATGATCCTATTGATGTCCTTGGTTTTGTAGTGCCTGACCTGATTGTCGTCCAGCAATGACGGTATCGTATTTGCCTCCATTCTGCCTCTTGCCAACCTCGCTAAGAGTCGGCCAGGTTTGTTTCCTGACTCATAGAGCCTATGTTTAGCAAAGAAGATAGTTGACTCTGTCTTTTTAGTTAACAACTGATTTAAGGCTGAGCGGGCGGCCTCCAATTTGTTAGATAGGGTTCTAGAAGGTGTGCTTTTAAATTGTACCTCCAGCTGTTTTATTGTATTCTCTAGGCCGAGTTGCTCTTTAATAGCAGCCTTTTTCTGAGCTGTGGTGTATGATATAATACTCCCCCTAAGATAAGCTTTAGCTGTTTCCCATAACAAAGATGGGCTGATGCCTGGGGTCTTATTAGCCGTCATAAAAACATTCCACTGTTCAGTAATATAGTCAATGAATGGAGGACTACTCAATAGAGAGGGGTTCATCCTCCAGTGGCGAGAGGAGGGGTCAGTGTAAGGAGGGCGAATGCTCAAACTTACATGAGAGTGGTCAGAGAGTGAGCGTATGCCAATTGAACACTCCCTCACCCTATCCAAAACCATTCTGGATGACAGGAAGAAATCAATTCTTGAAAATGTCTGATGTGGTTGGGAGAAGAAGGTGTAGTCTCTCCCCCTGGGATTGGTTATTCTCCAAGTGTCAAACAGCTCTAAGTCATGGCAGAACTCTTTCAGCCTGAGACTCTTCCGAGGGGTCGAGCTAGACTTAGGTGGGGACTGGTCAACACCTGGGTCAGGCACACAGTTAAAGTCGCCCCCTAACACAACATATGGGGTGGATACTGATGAGACATCAGACAAAAGCTTAGGGAAAAAGGCAGCTTCATATGAATTAGGGCCATATATGCAACCTATGAGGATCTGTTCCCCATAAAGATAACCTGAAACAAGGACATAGCGGCCATCGCTGTCCTTAATGGTTGTCTCTAAGGTAAATGGGAGACTACGGTGAATTAATATGGCTACTCCTCTACTATTTGTGTTATAAGATGAATAGAACACCTGGCCCACCCAGCTCCTTCTCAATTTAAAATGCTCCAAGTCATTTAAGTGGGTTTCAGACAGTAAAGCTATTTGTGTTTTCTCCTTTTTCAGAAAAGCAAGGATCTTTTGCCTTTTTATTACATTATTAAATCCCTTAACATTAAGGGAGACTATTTTGAGATCGCTCATAACAGGATAAAAAGAAGTTTGTAATCTAGCAGGGAAAGCTTTGCGCCACAGCCGAGAAACTCAATGTGTTTGCCACGAGCAGATAGATAAATAGACAACTCTGTGAAATACAGTATGGATGGCTTCAAATGTATGATGGCATGAATAAAAAAAACTGACAAAACATCCCGAACAGCAAAACATCCAACATCCCCCCACCCCATCTCCCGGTGCAGGCCAACAGCGTGGCCTGTTGAAAAAATAATGGGGCACATGGAACCGAGCAAAAACGTCACTGATAGAAAGAAAAAGAAAATCCTCTCCAAAGGTCAGAGTAGCAGGGAAGCGCATAGAGAACCGCATGTCCTTTTGGATGAGCCGTTCGCACACACCATTGAACGCGCATCGCATCTCTTTGACTCCGGCTGCTAAGTCCTGTCGGATGAATATTTTCTGTCCCTCATGTGTCAGCGGTCCTTTCTCCTTGGCCGCAGCGAGAATCCTCAGCTTGTCCCTCGAGTTGTGCAGCTTGATAACCACTGCGCGGGGCCGGTCAGAATTTGGTGGACCGAGGGTCCTATGAGCACGGTCAATTTTAATGATGCCCCGCTTGGTCTCCAGGTCCAGCAGAGTGGGTAGCCAGCTCTCAAAAAACTTAACCGGCTGTCGGCCCTCTGCAGTTTCTTTGAGGTTGTAAATTAAAATATTGTCTCTGCGGCTACGTTCCTCCATATCAATGCTCCTCTCCGTCAGGACGCGCACTTTGGTCTCCAAGCCCGTCAGCCTGGACTCCAAGGCCGTCACGTTATCCTCCGCTGCTGATACACGGCTCTCAGCTTCCGTGATGCGCTTTGTGTTAGATTCCAGCCGTGTTGTAATATTGTTCAGTGTGGTTGAGAACTCTTCAAATTTCTTCTCCATCATAGTAGATATTTTCTCAATAACGTTCTGAGATATGTCCATAGCGAGGGCTTCAGCATCAACGGCAGGTGTCCCTTGCGGCAAAGCTTCTTTGCTAGCTAGCAAGGCTTCCTTGCTAGCTAGCATGTTCTTTTTCGCTTCTTGCTCTTCAAGAGGCTTGTTCGTCGCGGATTTAGCGGCTTTAGGATTAGGCATGTTGCCTGGGTGTTAAACAAACTTTTGTACGGTTGTAACTTTTTAAAATTAAGTAAATAATCAGATATAGCTCAGCAGTAGCGGGAGCTCAGCAACGGTCGACTGCTCAGGGTGACAGCATCACGTGATCCCCCGCGGGTGTGTTCCAACAATTGTGGAATCACACTGCTCAGCCTCCCTGGGAAAGCCTATACCAAGGTGCGGGAAGGGAATGTGGATTCCGTCCTGGTTGTGGAACAGTGGACCAGCTTTTTACCTTCTCGCAGATAATCGAGGGGTCATGAATTTGCTAATCCTGTCTACATGTGTGTTGTGGATATGGAAAAGGTGTACGGCCGCGTTCCCCGAGGTGTCCTGTGGGAGGTGCTGTGACAGTATTGGCTGCCGGGGTCGCTGCTGAGAGCCATTTGGTCCCTGTACGCTTGGAGCAAGAGCTGTGTTTGCATTCTTGGCCTTAAGTCAAGCACGTTCGAGGTGGGCATCGGACTCAGACAAGGGTGCCTTGTCCGCCCTCCTGCTTGAGTGTCAAGTTTGAAGACATTATGGTGGCATCTCTGCTGTTTGCAGATGATGTTGTCCTTCTGGCTTCATCAGACTGCGATCTCTGATGTGCACTGGAGCGGTTTGCAGCGATCTGGATAAGGACCAACACCTCCAAGTCCGAGTGACCGAAAGAATGAGATTGTGGATACAAGCGGCCAAGATGAGGTTCCTCTGCAGGGTGACTGACTCTGTGTGACAGGGTGAGGAGTTCAATGATCCGGGACGACTTCGGTATTGAGCCGCTGCTCCTCCATATTGAGAGAAGCCAGTTGAGGTGGTTTGGGTACCTGGTAAGGATGCCCCTGGGTGCCTCTCTTTGGAGGTGTTCTGGGCACGACCGACTTGGAGGAGACCTTGAAGTAGACCCAGGACACGCATCTCCCAGCTGACCTGGGGATCCCCCAAGAGGAGCTAGAGGAAGTTGCTGGGGAAAAAGGACTCCCACGGTGCTTGTCTCACCCTGCTGCTACCGCAACCCTAACCCGAATAAGCAGCTAGAAGATGGATGGATATTGAAAAAGTCTGCTATTCTTCCACAGAATGCTGGCTTCCATGGTGATATTTTTTACATAGTGCAGATGTGCTCTCATTTTGAAAAAAGAGCAGAGTTTCTGTTATATACATTTTGCAGCGGCGGCCCGCCACTGCAAAATTATTGCTGCCGCTGCTTCAGAATTTTATGAAATGTCATGAAGTCGTAATTACACGACTCTGCAGAGGGCTTTTAATTTGAAACGACGGAAACGAAAGTGGCGACACTTGGCGACACCCGGCCGAGGCGAGAGGGAGAGAGAGAAAGAAGAGAAAAAGAAAGAAGAGAGAGAAAGGTAGATTAAAAGGCTGTGTTCACACATAGCGTTTTTTGATGTGGAAAAAGTGCTGCCTGGAGTGCTTTTTGTGAGGAGAAATAAAAAGCGGATCACGGCAACGTCACCTGACGTTAGCTGAGCAGCTGCTAGCTCACTAACCAGCTGGTTAGCACTTCTAACAGACAAAACAGTGTTGTGCAACAAGCAAAGGCTTACCAGATATTTCCAATACATGTCCAGTATAATCCATACTGCCTTTAAGATCGCTGTTGCGGTAACGAAAATTTACTTATTACAACGTCCAATTTCTCCACCGGCACTTTCACTTTCTCCATATTTGTTGTTGCTATGGGAAACGGCCAGCGTCTCTGTCATCGCGATTGGTCGGCTGGGAAAAAGCGGTTCACGTCACCCGGCGCTTTTCTGAAAAGTTGAACATTTCTCAACTAAAAAAAAAAACATTTCTCAACTTTTGAAAGCGCTCCATTCTGACGAAAAAAACGCTGCAGCGCTTTTCGGGAGCGGCCGCCTTTTGTGCGCCTTGCGGCCGCTTCCCATTGCTTTTAATGAGAAAAGGGCGCTGGCAGTTGGGGAAAAAACGCTGTATAAACGTCGGTAAAATAATTGCCAACGATGTTTATATAAGCAATGTATTAAAATATTCCTGATTGCATTGTCAGATGAGTTTATTAAAATATTTCTCCAAGAAGAGAAAGATGCCTGATGTCGATGAGGAAGATAGTCAGGTAACGTTACTTTAGCTAGGGAGGGGCTCAAGGTTCTTAGCTATGCCCCGAAGTTTTGAAGGGAAAGAAATGCCTTCTGGTTCTAAAATGTGTAACGTTAGTGGTGGCTACTACAATATTTTAATGTTCTTAATGGTTGCGTGATCAAATATTTGTGATGTGAAAGAATTATCTAACGTTACTCATTCTCAAATGTAACCTTATTAGACAAGTAGACAGGCAGGAGTAGTGGAGGCGAGTGAAGCAGGAGAGCAGAGTGAAGCAGGAGAGAGGGCAGAAAGTGAGGAGAGTGGAGTATGTTCTAAAGTTTGTTTTGCAGTCAAGTGTCAATTTATTTCATATTTTTTAATTACCTATTGATATTCACTCCGACCGCGCGCGCACCACCCAGGTACAACAAAACCCTTTCCCCCCGCTGCTAAAAAAAATCCTAGAGGAAACACTGAAGAGCACAATAAAAAAGTAGATCTGTCATAGTAGTCATTAACATTTGAATACCTATCTCTGTGTAGAATCTCAGGTTGCACATGTGGTCCTTTTTTAATTTTCTATTATTTTGAGTTTACTTTTGAGAACATATTCTACTAAAATGGTTGCACTGTCAAATGCTGGAATGTTGTGCATCTAGTCTCTTTTGGCAGATTGAGTTGTCTGCCTGCTAGTCACAAGACTGTATTTCTCAGCAATGTGAAGAACAAGTGTTTCAGGACCATTAGGATGCATGGTGTACATTCTCCACTAAGGATGGGGCACATATACCTGTCATTCATTGGTGTTGGATAATATGGTTGTATATCCAAAAAGTCAGCCCTTCAAGAAGAAAGACTTGTCTTACTGGTTTTGTACCCCAGGGTCATGAAAGTTATTTACAGGCAGGATCATGTAAACTCTAAATTCAACTCAGGAAAAATTGACCAGAAACAACAAAATTGGAATCAAATGTTTGGCAGCAGCCCGATATTTGTGTGTTTCTTCTGATCTTTGATCTTCGGTGCCAGGCGATGTCACCAACATATGGTGACATCGCCTGGCACCGAAGATCAGCTAATAGCAGATGACAATTTCAGTAGTAAGCTTTTTACCATTAGAAGTCAGGTTTACACAGGTTTGGGTTTAGTTAGCCTACTCTTTATGGTATAGTTTAAACTCATGTTAACTCAGTAGTTTAATGTGAAAAGAAGATTTAGAGTTTTAAGACCAGTTTGACTGACGTCTGTCATTTATTTCCCCATGAGGAAATCCTCTCGGGATGGACAGACCTGGACTGTAGCCAGTCCTATGTGCTGTAGCAGCAGTTCTCCCAACAATTCCCCCTCTGTGTTTTTAGGGGAAAAGTCATGTAATCAAGTTCTTATTCTTGAAGCTCAAACCAGATGGTGGTAGCCCAGATCTTGGAGATCTTTGGATATTTTCTCTTTTGTTCTCTCTCCCTCCCTCTCTTTGGTCTTGCTGTGTCTCTCTCATGTTTTTTATTGCTTTTGCTCCCTCTTTTTCTCTTTCTTTCGGTCTCTCTCGCTCTTTCCTCCTGTCCTTCCCCTCCCTCCATCTGGTTGTTGGTGGGTGTACGGTGTCAGGAAACCAGGAAGTTGACCTGGAGCCCATAGTTAAGACCCATCGAAAGGCAGCGGGGCTATTTTCTCAGCTGCATGCAGAGAGAGGGGGAGAGGGTGTTGAAATAGGGAGAAGGGAATGAGAAGAGAGGGGGGAAATGGAGAGCTGGGAGGGGGTGTGGTGGTAGGAAGATGGGGCCCTACTTTTCACTAAATTGTTTCAAGAACGTTTCAGTGCAGGTCCAGCTTCCTTTGTTTGAGCGGGGTTTATGGAAAAACAGGTATCCACGGGTCTTTAAAGGAATAATTCACATAAAAATGAAAATTCAGTCATTATCTACTCACCCTCATGCCAACTGTAACACAGGTGAAGTTTCTTTTGAGTTCCAAATACGGCAAAAAAAAAAAACGTACGAAGCCAAATGATCGCACTGTGAGTGGAAAAGACTGATATTTACACCATTATTTAGCACAAATCTTCATTACAGTTGTTTGTTTCAAAAACATTCATGCTTGCAGGCACTCTGACCTCTTGCGTACATTACATGCAAGCAGCATGAGTATAGCTATATATCTCAATGCTATTCTAGTTTTGTATTTTAATTTGATTTTAAATTCAGGTAGAATAAAAGAGAACTTAAAAACCTTTCACCTTGACAAAGGAAGTGTATTGTTAGTCCCGCCCTCCTTCTCCTGAGTCGGTCAAGTTCCTGCCTCAACACCTGTCACTCATCTTGATGAGCTGTCATCTAGTCTGAAGGGTAATTTATGCTACTGCGTGGAACCTACGCCATAGCTACGGTGTAGCCCACAGAGGCTGCAGCCGTAGCTTACGTGCACCTCTCCAAAAATGTAATTGCACGTAGCGCAACGCAAGACTGCAAGCTACCTGACCTACTTATACATCATCAGCTTCATGTAATAGAAACCTTAGATGTACCACTTACTTACTTGGAGTAAGTTTAATTTAAAGTTTAATTTGAAAACTCAGTTGGGATGTTCTTGTCCTTATTTGTTTTATTGTATGAGGGTACAGTGGGACAGATTTGCCTGAACACACGGTTTTATTTTGGGATAAAGCATTATCCATTAACTGCCACTTGACATTAAATCTCTTTGTAAATCCCTTTGTTGTAGGAAAGGCGACCAATCTGCTCTCCTTTCTCATTCTGTGCACTCTATTGTTGTCGCTTGTTGGCCACTTGTTCCTTACTAGGTTGTGTGCAGTCATGGAAGTCAGAGCAGATTTAGGTCAAACGGTATTTGCAAATACTTTTAAGTGGTTTTTTTTTTAAGCTCCTTATTTGGTAGGTGGGTGGAGTTTGTCACAAAGCATACTACGAGTGCCAGAAAGTTTCGAAAATCACAGGAAACTATTTGAAAGTTAGTTTAGTTTTCTTTTTGACAGCTTACTTGACACTGTCTGAATAGACGGGCTAACCCTCACCTTTCAGGGACTCCATTCAGGTTAATACAATCCAATGATTTATTAGTAAAACTGTTTGACCCAGGGCTTGTTCTCTGAACAATTCTACACTGGAACAGCAACAGCAGTTATTGTATGTAAGTGAACTATTGGCCTGTCTTATCGGTGGTAGATAGTGGTGTTCTCTGACATGCTACGCCTCTCTCTAACATGGAGATTAATACCCACCACAGGTCTGAACCAGATATCCGCTGGTATAAGACTGGTATCACTAATGATTAGGGATGTAATGAATGCTTAGCTCACAAACCCATTCACTACACAAAACTGGGTTCACAATGCAGTAGTCTCAGGAATTGGGTTGAGATGAGTAATTTGGCATATGATGGGATCAATTTTAGGGATGCACCAATCAATCGATCACAAGAATCTTGATATTTCTTTTCCAAAGTCCGATAATTAAATAATTAAATGATAGATGATTATTAAATGATATTGTTAGAATAGTCATATGCTAAGCCTATTTCTTTACACATACATTTTGTTAAATTGATATCTGACTGATCTGATCAAAAAATCAGAATTGAGCAGTGAGCACTAGTGTGAATGTAGCCTTGGACACTGATGATCAGATTAAACTTGGTGGAATGATGCATTTCGTCTCTCCAGTGTTTTCAAAATTACAGTAACTAGCTAAAGGAGGGTGCTGCAATCACACATCAGAATGAAAAATTGTAAAAACCAGTCATATCTCCCACACCATAAGTTGGAATGATATTAAATTTGGTTCACATATCTAGCTGTCCTTCCAGGCCATCAATGTACAGCATGTTTTCTAGGGATGCCCCGATAACGTTTTTTGATGCCGATCGGTGATCGGCGATCGGCGATCGTCTATGAGCCATATCTGCCGATACCGATTGGCCATAGATAGTTTTTGTGTTTTGTTATAGCAGCTGGTATAGCAGTATTATAGGTCAGTTTCAATTTTACATACATTTCATCCATCAAATTGAGTCCTGGTTAAAAAGTATCCACATTTTCTTTTTTTCTACCTCAATATTTACTTGATCATTATGTAAACAAAACCATGTGCGTTCTAGGTAGCGCAACATGATTTAGTGAGATAACCCAAGCACAAGACTCAGACTGTTGCCACTTGCCTGTGTTGTTGAGTCGAGTTAAATAAACGGAGACACCCTCCGAAGATATATATCCGTTTCAGTCTTTGTTTTTGTATAAGTGAATGTTCTTAAGAGAGAGAGAAATGAGACTTTCCAGTTGCCTCTCCGCTGTTAGGGTCTCGACCGTCGTCCAGTACGACGCGGACAGCGTGCAGAGTGCAGACCATTATGTAAACAAACGCACATGGCATGCAATGAATTGATGCATTAAATAAGCAGAGAATTAAATGAGGGGAAGGAGCGGGCGTGACGGACTGTGACTTTACTGGTTGTCCATGCAGATTTGTGTTTTTAATTAACATGTAGCCTAAAGAAATATGAATTCAAGAACTTCAAGAAGAGAAATGGCTCACGTGTTTTGCATCATCGATTGGTTTTTGCAATCAGCGACTATAAAGCATTATCGGAATTCTCCGATCTCATATTTATACTGAATATCGGCCGATTCCGATTGCTGGCCGATCGATTGCAGCATCCCTAATGTTTTCGCTATTTTGAATGTGTTGAAAAACAGTTTTCCTCCCTGAGGCTTTGACCGTTGCCTTGTTAGGTTATTATTGTTGATGTTGTTGTTTATTACTGTCTTTATTTCCTTCACACCACGGGCCCAGCCATGTGTGGGTGCGTGGAGGAGCTATGTGGCTACACTCGCACTGCAGTCAAAGCAAATTAGGAGCAATTGAGACACAAATACCTGCTATTATCACAGCAACAATGGCCCTTCATTAGCATGAATAAGACCTGGTACCCAAGCACTTGGGTCTTCAAATTACAGCCTTGGAGAGGAGAGACTCGCCCGTTGGCTTTGAGCTGCACTGCTGCACAACTAAGAGAGAGAGGGAGAGAGAGTATTTGTGCATCAATGTTTCTACACAAACACTGCCAACTTCCACCCAGACTGCTGATACTCAGTGCCTGGACAGTGCAGGATCTGGGTTTTTGTGTAATCGGTTCCTCTGCCACACACACAGACACGATACAAGAGGGGAAAGGGATTTCGCGTACAAATGTTGATCTTTTATCTCGATGCTTTGGCAATATTGTTCTTTACTTTCATGCCAATAAAGCACAGTGCATTGAATTGAGAGAGAGTCATAGGGAGAGAGACACAGAGGTAGAGAGAGAGAGCAAGTGAGCTCTGGCAGCCTCGCTGTTTCCATAGCAACAGCAGGAAAATAAACTGCTGTGGTTGTTGGCGCCCTGCCTGCTGCTGAGGAGGCTCTGGATAGAGGGAGTATGTCTGTATGCAAGGCTATATACGGTGTGTGTGTGAGCGTGTTGAAGAGGGTGTGTATTTGTACATTTCTGTTGTCATGTGAAAACCTCCTTACTCCGGACTTGGCGACTTTAATGTTTTAACTTCAATTGAAGGATTTCATGCTCCTTTAGGGGTTGAGAAAATTCTACCACCCTTGGTCTTATGAAACCCATGTTGAATAAACTGAAAACTGCATGGTGGTCAAGCTAAAAACGAGGCTGGTTTTCTTAGTTTCTGAAAATGTGACATTTTGTAGATGCAAGGTTTTGATGATGTGTGTGTGCACGTGGGAGAAAGAGATGGGAGAGGAATGAATACAATGCCAGAGACTGGGAGAAAGAGTGTAGATAAAACAGGCAGTCTGATGGAAACGAGCAGAGGGAGATTCGTCAGCACTGTTACATTAACACTTGGCCTGACTGAACTGAACTCTAAATGACTGGGAAAACCTGATTTCAACATCTTGTCTGTAGGGAGACAAAGTGAGCACACACAAGTTGTTTTTTTTGTTTTGCTAAGATAATTTTTTTTAGAAAATGATGGCATTTCCACTTTCCTTAAGACTATTTTTTATGGCTTTTCTGATTTGGCTGGGGACACACCGCCACTTTTGCTGTGATAATAGCCATTATCAATTGGTCAATAATTGCTAGTTTGGGTCAGTTGTACAGATGATCTTGTAATATGAAAGTTCAGGACTTCATGTAATTAATCTTGAACTAGTCAAGCTCTTGACTCCAGATCCAGTTGGGACCATCACTGTTATTTCAGACCTGTTTTTAGGAGTTGAATCTGAACAATTCTTGATGTCTTCCTGTAGTGTGAGCTGGTCAACCACTCAAATGTGAACAGAGACCAGCAATAGCCAATGAGAGTTGAGTGGGAGAGAAGTGTGTGTTCCCCCAAATCGAACTGGTCGTCAAATGTGTGTTCCTTAAATTGTGATTTTTCAGATCGTTGCATCCCTAAATGGAAGAAGGCTTGAGTATCTGACCACAAATCTACAAATCAATAACAGAAGATACTAATCGGATTCTTTTATTGTCAATCATGATGAATAACCTAATCGTTGCAGCCCTGCATGGCATTCATGAGCGTTCTTAGCTACCAGGACTCATTGACAGTCAGTTTAAATTTGGCAGCTCAAGTCTGCCAGTCCAGGCTGCTATATATATATATATATATATCTCTCTCTGTCTCTCTCGAGCTATTTTAACCTACCTTTTCTCCAGCTTGACATATTTACACACAAATTGACACTGGGTCAGCTCTGCCTTTTCCCTGGGTTAGATGCTCTGTGTAAAGACGACTTAACATCCTTTTATTTGGCATCACTCCATTCAGTGAACACCAACAGCAAAGTGAGTAATGACAGAAAAAAATCCAAAGTTAAAGCTTTATTCTTATGGCTAATTCATCTTGCAAAGATTAAAAATGCACCTGTGATCCACATTCAAATGGCGGTCAGTTTATATTGGGTTATATTGGGGGTTAGAATGCTATAGTCATATTTTTCATACTTTTCATTCATCCATTTCTACATGACAATTTCAACAGAACATAGAACATAACATAGAACATTATCTATGTTATGTTAGATCCACCTAGTTGCTCTATTCTCATTCATAAATTTGTTTTTCTTTGCTGTATCCTATTATTTTGCCGCTGCAACAACCCTGTTTCCCCCACAGGGATCATTAAAGTTATTTTATGTTATCTGAGGAACTCTGGTATAGAGGCAGTTCTTATTCTGCCTGCTCCATGCCTACAAGGTGTGACTGGTGTCATTTATGCAGCAGGGTTAATGTCTCTCCAGTCTTAAATCCACCAGCATGATAGATGGCCATGCTGCTGATGAAGCCAATTCACAAAGGAGCTCTTGAATTAGACAATGGGTAGGATTTCAGCTAGTTGACTCTGTGTGTGTGTGTGTGTGTACACTTGGTCTACTTGCCTTAATAGGTAATGTGAGTCACCAAGCCAACACTGTAGAGCTGTTGAATGGTTCAGGAGGGCAAAGTTCATCTGAGCAGCCTCTCCTGTGTGTACAACAAACAGCCTGTTGGACTGTCATGTTTAACTAGGCATGGTGGACAGACAGAGCGTGGTTTTCTCACCATGGTTTTAGGCTGTGTGCTCACTGTAGTTGTTGGTAGTTGGTTTCTCTGATCCATGTTAGTTCTGCTTTATTCACCGGTTTTTCTCCTGTTTAACTTTAGTTTTGAGTTTATTGCTTACTTGTTTTTCTTAGATTTAGATTTTTTTGTTGTATTGTCTATAAAGCGCTACATCACTTTTATATCAGGTGCTACCTAGGCAATAAGTAGAAAGTGAGCAGGGTAGGAAATGTTGTCATCTGCGGGCCACACTTGCTGGTCAACCTGGAGTATACAAGCCATTTTCACTAATTGAGCAGCATAATGGATAGAATTATCAGGAAAAATGGCTATTGATTAGGTTGCAAGGCACAATAGAGGCATTTACCAACCAGAGCCAGTGTTTAGTAGTAGGTGGTGGGTGGCTGCTGGTAAGTTCCCACCCTGGTTTTGAGGCCAAAGGCTGTTTGTCAGGTCAGCGTTGTCATCAAGAAAGACAGGCTTATCCTGGTAGCAGGGGCACATGCTGTGTCATATGACCTGGGTTTGAATCTTATCCTAACTACATCCTGTCACAAAAACAGAATTCTCATTTGTGATTACTACAGCAGAATAAAATGTAGCTAATATCGCGATTCATTTTTCTGCCCCACGATACATATTGTCACATTTTTGTATTGCAATACAATTAACTTCGATATAGGCTATATTGTCCCATCCCTGCCTTTAACTATTGCAATTCGCACACATGCGCCTTCTAGGGTTGTTGCGGTGGGCGGTGTTACCGGTGGCATTCGGTTTTGGAGTCCACACCGGTGGCATTAGCCCCACACCGGGAATACCGTTATTTTGTATTTTGTAAAATAAAAGCACATATTCAGAGCTTCCATGTTCAAGTTAGGCTACAAAATGATAAATGGACATACTAACAACATACTGATCACTAAATCTGATCACTAATATGACAGATTAGGATGAATAGGATTCATTATTTGTCTTTACCTGGTGACAGCAATGTGTCCAGTACAATCCAATGGTAGCCTACACCGAGAAGCGTCGCTAGAAACGCGTCGCCACCAAAACCATTGTTTTCCTATGGTGTGGCGCGCCTGGCGCGTGCTCTTTTCTTGCGACACGTGTTGCATTTTTCTGGCGGTTTTTAGGCGCACATAAAAGTTAAAATATTCTCAACTTTTCAGCGCAAGGCGCGGAGTTGCACCGCTCGTCAATGTCACATTTGGGCCAGGCAACCAATCAAATCAAGCAGAAGGCGGGCTTTCCTTCCTGTTTTGATGTGGTTTGATGTGGTGGGAACGGTGGGACAGAGGAAAACACAGATGAAAAGCTGATATTAGCGGTCTTTAACCCGGTCGCACATGCAGCCCTGCTCCACAGGCCATCAAGCTGTTTTGCCCGACGCAGTCTGCCTAGGTGTTTTTGAAGCGGATGCGCCTGTAGTGACGCTTCTCGGTGTGATCGCCCCTTAAAGAAGGGCAATATGCCACAATCTGCACTGCACTCACATTAACTACCTGAGTGTTGAGCAGTGTTATAAATCGCTGATTAAAAAGTGTTACGTTTACAAATGCCGTTAACGTGAGTTTGGAGAAAAATTATAAGTTTCACTTTCATTGTAGTGACGCTGACTTTGATAGCGCTTAGACCCTCTAGTGGCGACAGGCGGTATAACCGGTGTGATCGGTGTTGAGGAGGGAAATGACACCGGTGTCAAAATGACACCACTGTGACAACTCTAGCGCCTTCTAGAGAGGAGGTTGAAATGGAATTGTGGCTCGTAGAACACGTTTCGTGAAGCTATCGAATGTTTCTAAAACGAAATATTCACTTCACAGCCGTGTGTGTGTGTGTGTGTGTGGGTTGGGGGGTGTTAGAATGAGAGAGAGAGGGAAGAGAGAGAAGTAGGGAGTGTCCTGGTATTGTTCCAGCAGTCTCTCTTGCTCTCTAACTCTCTCTCTCTCTTACTCTCACTCTCTCTCACTCACACACACACACACTCACACACACACACAGATCTGTCAGGCAGAATATATGGAGCTCAGCTGAGAGCAGAGAGGTTGAACAGACTGCCCTTGTTACTGTGTGTGAGAGAAAGTGCTGATTTTCATTTGTTTGTTAGTACTTTTGCCTGTGTGTGTATGTGGGTGCAGTCAGTCAGGGTAGAAAGAGAGCTGTGTTGCTGTGAAGGACTATCAGTAGATGGTGTACAGTAGCCACAAAGACCTATAGTCTTGCTCTCTCTACTGTACTATAAGTGGTTGGTCCTATATTCCCATCTATCCATTCAGATATGAACAGCCACGCCAACGCCGCTAGAGAAAATGGAACATACGAATATCTGGAACATACAAATATCTTTTTTCAAAATGCCATTAAAGTGCTTTATAAAGTAGTAAAAGAACAGACAAAATCAGACAAAATTGACAGCCAAAGCAATGAAAGCAAGGTAAGAAATATAGAAGAACCTTAAAAGGGAGGTCAAAACAATTAATAAAAAGCAAGTCTAAAAGTGATTTGATGAAGTAATTTAAAAGATCATAGATTTAGCCAGCTTAAGCTCTTCAGGCAGGTCGATCCAAAGTCCAAGATATTTGCCAACTATTTAGAATTACATCATTAGCATCATAAAGATGTACCAAAATGAGACCAATTTTAGAATACATTCTTTATTGCTACATGACCAGAATTGGTGGGAATTGCCCTTGTTATAGCATAATAGGTAGGCACCAAGCAACACGTATTGGGTGCAAATACACAACAGTGTGTTGTACTACAACCAATTGCTGTAACACAACAGTGATTCAACCTGTATCCAGTTCATGAAAGCTTTTACATTTGCTGTTCTTGTCACCTGGTGTCTGGTAGCTCTTTCCTGGGAAAAATCCTCTGGCACACAGGAAGTGAGGTGCTCATGTTCCCGGTTTGTTTGGAATAAATAGAAGAAGAACTAGGTAGTTGGCATGAGCAGTGATAGCCACCATGGCTGAGCAAAGAAAAGAGCGCCACCTATAGAAACGCAAACGTGAACAGTGCAGTGCAAAACACCACAGCAGTTACCGCTTAGCACCAAAGATTGCAACAATCAAATAAGGAATGTAGATTTTGAACACAGAACATATATACGATATGCAAGAAAACACAGAGTGCAGTAAGTCGAGGTAGTGTCGAAACCTGCGCTCGAACCAAAATGGGGCCAGACGCGGAACCAAACCCAAAATTACCCCCAACCGCTGCTGCTGCAGAAGATTATAGAGGAAACACTGAGTCATTGTCTTCTGTTCCAGTGGTTTTCAGAGTCTGGGTCAGGACCCAACGCTGGATCACAGCAAGATTAAAATAAGTCCCCAAATTGTTTTGCAGAGACAGCTGATGGTTTTTCACTGGAAAATCACAATTTTGTATGTAAGCCTCAGCTTGCTGTGAGGATTTCACAGTCTTCCTATTTTGGTTGGAGTTTTAAAAAGTACAAGTAGTACAAGAGAAAATGTTATTGTCCTTCACAAATGGGAGGGGAAACTGTTTTGGGACACAGGCTTAAAAACAGCAAGGACAGTTAAAAATAGACATATACATTAGGGGTGTAACGGTACACGTATTCGTACCGGACCGTTTCGGTACAGGACTTTGGGTACGGTGCAGATGTGTACCGAATGCAATCTTAGTAGGCTTGTTTTGCGTGCGGAACATACTTCAAATCAGAGATCCCACACGAACATATTAAGTGGCGGACCGGAAGTTTGTTTAGTCTCCGCCTCGCACTTTGAGCGCACTACACAGACAGCACGCTTAGCTTAGCCTAGCCTAGCCTAGCCTAGCCTCTGGCTAGCGAACGTCATGGCCAATGCAAACGATAAGCCAGAGCTTGAAGACCCTCCCTTACCGTTAAGGTCTCCTTTGTTCAGTAGTGATCGGGTATGTTTCTGGCAACACGTCAAAACTTGATAACTCATTTGAAACGGCACCACGCGAATGTGAATATCACTGCTGCAAGGAAAAAAACGAGCGTAGTGCAAACGCTGCTCCCTTCGTCATTTAAACAGCCTTTCGCTGGTAATTCAGATCGGGCCAAAGCAATAACAAATGCTGCACTTTAGTCAATGTGGAAAAGTTCATTTCCTAAAAAAAGAAAAGATTATTATAGTTATTTATATTTTTTATTATATTTTATATATTTCTTATTATATTTTATATTTTGTTTAATTTATTTGAGAATATTTTATTTATTGGAGAACTTATTAGTAGTAGTTTGCAGCAGTATTCTATTTTTTATTCTATTTTATTTTTATATATTTTATTTTTTATTATGTTTCATTTAAAATTTAATTAAAAAAATTATAAACTGTTGATGTTTACAAAAGTTCATAATAAACGACAAGCAATTTTATGTTTTGCATTTTTTCCCCTTACTGTACCGAAAATGAACCGAACCGTGACTTCAAAACCGAGGTACGTACCGAACCGTGATTTTTGTGTACCGTTACACCCCTAATATACATGGGTTGAATGTGATAGTAGCATATTAATGGAAGTGTTGCTTTGGTACGCAGGTATAAAAATAGTAAGTTAAGTTAAATGCAGATATACTGTAGGTATCCAGCATGACCAATGAATCTTTGTGCCATATTGCTCACATTAGTAACAGCCAGGTGACAGCAGAGCAGCTAGAGACAGCATTGTTTATTTGTTGTGCCAAAATTAGTATGAGACAACTAGATGGGTTACTTTCGATAGGCTACTTTTCATTCTTTGTAATAATGTGACATGTCCTTAAAATGTTGTTTTACTGTTGGAAACTGCCAGAATGCAGCTAAAAAAAGAAAATGTGTTTCCCCTGGGGGTGTCTTCGCTTCCATGTCACGCCAGGGAAGAAAAATAACATCATTTACATTTTTGTGGACTGTTTCCCTATCGCTGGCTTTTCAAACGGTAAAACAGCGTTTAAAATCATTTCAAGGGTTTACAAAGAATGAAAGTTAACCTACCTAATTGTGATTAGGTAGTGATGAGATTTGTTCCACCAGACAACTGAACCAAGTGTTTATACTATTAAAACCATATTGCATTGAAAAGTCTGTCTTCTGTAAGATTGATACTGGACTCTTGATTTGTTCTGACTTGACTTGCTGTTCTACATTTAGACTTGAGACTTGACATTAATGACATGGACTTGACTTGGACTTGACTTGGTAATCTACATTGAGACTTGTACCTCAAGACTTGAGACTGACTTGGGACTGGAGATCACACTTGTTTGTTCTTGTGATCTCAAACAACAAAGCGTCCATTGACTCTGCAAGGAAGTAGTTGGGCTATACATTAGTCTGCTTGTCATGTATTAAGTGCATTTCCACCGCGATAATTTCCTCATGCAGTTGAGGAAATGAGGACACACTGCCAGGGAAACACGTTTTATTGGCAGTACAAATTTTGGCACAGCACCAGTAATGTTGACCTGATTTAGACTAGCTGTATTGCTCTTGTAGGGACCCAGACGTTCAATAAACAAATCTTTTCTTCATATCTCCACAAAATTAAGCATAACTATTTAGCACATCTTAGTTCGACGATCTCAGCCGCAGTGCTACCAAAGTGATGTCACTGTCATGCATGTCAACAGTATGGCAGCGCTTCTGTTTTTCCATACCATTGTGGCTATTTCTTATAATTATAATAGAAATACGTAGGCTTCATCTAAGTGTTGTGTGTTTTCTCTCCTTCCAGGCTGGTTTTTGGGACCCTGTATCCTGCGTACTACTCTTACAAAGCTGTCAAGACCAAAAACGTCAAGGAATATGTAAGTACATGAGCATCGATTACCACCACACACGCACACACATGCACACCAAAGTTACCACAACCTGCATTAAACTTTAAGTTGTATTTGTACATATGTAATTGTTAGGGATGCCGCGATCGATCAGCCAGCAATCGGAATCGGCCGATATTCAGTATAAATATGAGATCGGAGAATTCCGATAATGCTTTATAGTCGCCGATTGCAAAAACCGATCGATTTCTCTTCTTGAATTCATATTTCTTTAGGCTACATGTTAATTAAAAACACAAATCTTCATGGACAACCAGTAACGTCACAGTCCGTCACGCCCGCTACTTCCCCTCATTTAATTCTCTGCTTATTTAATGCATCAATTCATTGCATGCCATGTGCGTTTGTTTACATAATGGTCTGCACTCTGCACGCTGTCTGCGTCGTACTGGACGACGGTCGAGACCCTAACAGCGGAGAGGCAACTGGAAAGTCTCATTTCTCTCTCTCTTAAGAACATTCACTTATACAAAAACAAAGACTGAAACGGATATATATCTTCGGAGGGTGTCTCCGTTTATTTAACTCGACTCAACAACCCAAGCACAAGTCTGAGTCTTGTGCTTGGGTTATCTCACTAAATCATGTTGCGGTACCTAGAACGCACATGGTTTTGTTTACATAATGATCAAGTAAATATTGAGGTAGAAAAAAAGAAAATGTGGATACTTTTTAACCAGGACTCAATTTGATGGATGAAATGTATGTAAAATTGAAACTGACCTATAATACTGCTATACCAGCTGCTATAACAAAACACAAAAACTATCTATGGCCAATCGGTATCGGCAGATATGGCTCATAGACGATCGGCGATCGGCGTCAAAAAACGTTATCGGGGCATCCCTAGTAATTGTCTTCCTGTGCAAGTGTGTGCATGTCTATTTCTGTGTCTGCCTCTGCGATTGTGTGTGTGTGTGTCTTAGTGTTTTAAGAGGTGCCACCTCAGGCTATATACTGTATCTAACCATTCACAGTACAAGCTCAGGCATGTACAGGGTGGTAGCTGCTTCTCCTCCTTTTTTTCCCCATCTCTCTCTGTCTGTCGTTTATTACCCATGAAGCCAAGTAGCTCCGGTGGGCCCCTCCCTCCCCTTTAACACCCCTCTTATTGGCTCTGTGCTGACTTGCAGGCAACAGTGTTCATGTGTTTATGTGCAGGCACGCCCTTAGACAGCGCTGACACTCTCTCGTACTTGACTGTGTGTAAATTCTAAATGAAATACATCATCAACCTGTGATGTCCAATGCATTCCAGGGGTGATTTTGTGATAGTTTACTTTTATGGTGTCCCCACTTGTTGCTCTCAATCAAAGGTGGACATATGGGCATATAAATATAGCTGACTATCCAAATAGTTGGCGAACATTGGTGCGCGTCTGTGATCATGGTCACACCCCGTACTCAAAACACAGCATGTCTTGTGGCTGTGTAGTGATATTTTCTGCAATCAGAAAATAAATAAATAAAAAGTTTTATTGTTCATTGGTTCAAAACTGTAAGTGATCATATCTGTATCTGTATCTGTATCTTGTGTTTGGATATAGCTTGGGGATCTGTCTATGATGCATACCAGATGCATGTATTGTGAGCGTTGGGATTCTAACAGCAGATTTTGCCGGGGCCCTACACATACCTATAGGTTTGAGGGTTGAGAGGTGTTTCTGGTGGAGCTGGATGGGTGATGTAACTGATATCAGCGAGAGTGAAATCCCAGCCTGTTGAGTTAGTAACATACTCACACACAGCTTTAACACACCGGCTTACAGGTTAAGGCACAGTAAGCTAGGTTTCTGCTTTTTAGCTGGCTCTTCAGTTTCCATCTCTCTCTCTCTCTCTCTCTCTCTCTCTCTCTCTCTCTCTCTCTCTCTCTCTCTCTCTCTCTCTCTCTCTCTCTCTCCTTTCTCAGTGACTATTTTTTTTGGCTCGCTCTCACTTCTGTTTTTCTCACTTTTTCTTTTCTCTCTCTTCCCGCACTCTCTTCTCTCTGCTTTTTTCAGCTTCTTTCATTGATTCTGTTGCTCAATCAAGTTCGATATTGTGGGAAATATCGCGATAGTTTCCGCAATATTGATTGCTAATATCGAATATCGGCCCAGGCCTACAGCTGAAAGAGGTCTGTGGCTGCTTGTATGCTACTTAAACTGCAACACACCCTGCCTAAGGTTACTCCAGTTCATAACAAAGTTGGCCCTCAAAATTCATTCCAGAAGACCAGCCCTGGTTTGCATGTTTTTATTACTTCACTCTGTGTGTGTGTGTGTGTGTGTGTGTGTGCGTGCGTGCGCAGACAGATATTGATTTGTCAGTGTCTTGTGGAAAACAGGGCAGCAGCATTCCTGCAGGATGGCAGGTCATTTCGTGAACATGTCAAGACTCCTGTGTCTTTCTGTCTTTTAACGGCCAGTGAAAGTCAAACCAGTGATTTGGATGGCCTCTCCGTCTTCTCCCTCCCTCCCTGGCTTTTTCCTTTCCTTCTTCCACTCCTTCTCATCCTCTTTTCCTTCCCCTTCCATCCCTCTCTTTTCCACCCTGCCCACTGATGTGCCCTCTAAGCCAGCGGCATCCAGTCCTGTGCCACGGAAGGTTTTTGTTCCAGCCAAACGATACAGCAGCTCATTTCAGCGGTTACTTCCTCCTCTCTGGTTGAAGGTGTGTTCATCAGTGAGATCAGCTGCTGTAGTGTTTGGCTGGAATGAAAACTCGCAGACTCTTCCATGTTACAGGAGCGGACACCATTGGATTAGAGAGAACACCGCTGCCCACCATCCCTCGCTACCTCTCTGCTGCCTCTCCATCACTGTCAAAGGAATGATGAACAGTATTGAGTGAGAGCAGTTAATGTTTTCGACCCCTAGGCTACACTGTTCCACTCCCACAATCTGTTTCAGTCTAATGGGCTTCCACGCTGAATACCCTGGAATCCAGCCTGACTTGAGCGGACTTGTCTGACGGCCTATATTGTTACTACCATTGAGTCATTTATGTATTCATTCATTCGGTTTCTCTTCCCACTTAAGCTGGGGATGCAGCGATTAACCTATTTCACTATTAACACCAATTTTCTAACCGTAAGCATTTCAGTAGCTACGGTATCTCTGTCTACGGCTCTATGCTCTTGAATGCAGCCTCACGTTTGCACGAGATTGCGCCTGTCAAGACTCCTCATGAGAGTGAATCATGTTGTTTATGTGGGGGCTACACCAGCTAACAGAGAGGAGACAACACCAAACCCACTAAAAAGCGCCTTAAATTGGCAGCGTGGGAGCATTTTGGATTCCTCACAAATGACCAGGGGCTTGGTGAGTAATACTGATATCCAGTCTACAAAACATGTCTATGAAAGAAACGTAGCAGGAGTATTACAGAGTCCATCACTTTGTGGGTTAAAAAGCTCACTGAAACTGCATGTAATCCAGTTCAAACAAACTTGAAGTTATTTTTGGTTTTCAAAAGGCTTTCTATATCGTTGTTTCTGTATCAAAAGGCAGCTACTGTGAGTTCTAAAAGGCAAAAACACACTTTTTCCACTATATTTACGTGTGTTTTCAGTATAGAGTACATGTACATATAGAGTACCAAAACAGATGTGAGTGGGCCTGTAGCCTATCCCAGCATGCACTGGATGGAAGGCGGGGAGACATTCTGGACAGGCCTCCATTCCAGATACACAGACACATTCAAACTCCACGCAGAAACGACCGGGAATCGAACCCGCAACCTTCTGGCTGTGAGGTCACACTGCTAACCACTGAGATACTGTGGTGCCTAGGTTTATTTATTTATTTATTTTTCAGTGTAGACACACTACTCCCACTCATTCCCTGCTTCTCTTAGTTAATAGTCCTGGACTCACTGCACCCAAATCAATGATTTTTGTGTTGAAATTCATGGAAACATTATTAGGCATGACAGCAGTTAGGATTGTTAACACTGAATTGAATACACTTACTGTTGAAGACATTTTTTTTACTCTTGTGAAACACACACAGATACTTTTTTTCAGCAAAGCAGGACAGCTACAAGTTAATATAGAAAAGGTATAGAACTTTCAGGTGGTCTGATAGCTCTAGAGAGAGAGGAGAGACTCCTCTGGCTTTCAACTCATTTGTAGATAATTTGGGCAGCAGTCGCACTTCTTCTTGATTGCCAATGAAAAGAAAATCGTCTGTGAAAGTGAAGACGAGCCGACATGAAAGTGTTTCAGGAGCCTTTTGCTGCTTCAGCACAACTCACAGACCCTGAAAACAAGGCTCTTCCCACACAGAGATGAGGCAGTTTCCTCTCTGGTCCAGTGCCTTATTTTCTTGGATGCAGTGCTGAACTTTGGAGTGCTGTATGTATTGGAAGCAACCGGTAGGCTTTGCACACAGCGACACAGGCATCCAGGAACATCTGACCAAACCAGCCGCCTCCATCTGTAATTTTGCGTTGGTTGGAATCCGTCCAGAGCAATGAGTTAAATAACAGAGGAGCATGGCTAATATTTTACTACCATCATTACCCTGTAATTCCAATTCTGTTCGAATTGGTCTTAAAAGGCAAGCCAACTGCCAAATTTGAAAGTCAATTATAAAAGTGCACAGTATTGAACATTTAGATGGCTCTATTATTCCGACACAATCTGCAAAATGCTTGTACATGTTTACCGTTGCTGGTACGTTATATTTTACTGTAAAACGCACTTCTTACAGAGTTAATCCACTGAACTGTGTGGTGAAACTGTGACTCCACTAGCCAGTGTGACCAGGCAGGTTGATCACGCCGGTAGTTTCATGCTCCGTCTACCAAGTTTAGCAGCACCAGAGGGCAGAGTGGCTTTAAAGCGCTGATGTCAGGTGTTTTTTAAATGGAAGGCACTTATTCACAGATGGGGCCAGTAAATGTCTACTATCGCCTTAGGAAGCTAAAATGGCTGCTGTATATTTCACCGAGGTCACATCTTAATGTCCTCCCTACTGATGAGATGAGGGGAGGGAGGGAGGGAAAGAGAGAGAGAGAGAGGGGAAAGAAGAGGAAGATGAAGGGGAAAGGTGGAAGAAGAGGGAGAGAGACAAGTCAGTGGAGGCAGAACTAGATTGACACACATATCAATTGGATGCCCTTATTTTCTTTCTCTCTCTCCATCTCTCTCTCTCTCTCCATTTCTCTCTCTCTCTGTAACATGTATAATTTTCCTGAGCCTAGCTGATCTCGTGTGCATGTGTGTGGGTGGGTGTGGGTTCATGGCGAGGTCACCAATTAACCAGTCCAGCGATAATGCTGCAGGCAACGGAGCTCCAGGTTGTCAGGATACAGATTCCTCCACACTGTAGAGAGACAGTGGTGTTTGTGTGTGAATGTCTGCATCAGTGTGTGTGTGAGAGAGCGAGATGGGCTGCGAGTGTGTGTGTGTGTTTGCGTATTTGTTTGAGTTTGTGCATGTGTCAGGTGAATGCATGTGTTTGTCTGTGTTTGCTGTCCCTCTCACTCTTTCTCTCTCTCTCTCCCACACACTGCCTCTCTCGCCCCCACACACACACACGCACACACAGTGACATTTCATTAGCTACTGTCAGTGTGTGTTCAGTCATGCAGCAGAGGCCGGGTCCAGCTAATACCTCAGCCTGCCATGTGACTGTCTGCCCGCCTGCCACCGTCTACCACCGGCTTTGATATGGAAATACAGCCAGAAGACCCTGGAAAGCCCTTAAGAGGGACGGCGGGAGGAGAGCGAGGGAGGCAGGGAGGGAAGTGGAGGAGCGAAGAAAGGATGAAAGCGGGGGAGAGAAAAAAGCCAAAGCCCCTGTTTGCCCTTTACTGCAGTTGGGTTGAGAGGGAAAGAGGTAGAGGGATGGAGGGAGAAAGAGGAGAAGAATACCAAGTAGGCCTCAACACCTCAAAAACTCATTCAGGGCATCAGCGGGTCCTTTAAAAAGTCTGAAAAAGTCGGGATCTAAATATAAGGCCTGGCTCTCTCTCTCCTCGCTCGACCAATATCCGCATCATAGTGAGTGTTTGTAACCGCAATGACTAATCTATGCTGACAAAAACTATTTCTCTCTCCGTCTCTGTAGGTGCGGTGGATGATGTACTGGATTGTGTTTGCCCTTTACACTGTGGTGGAGACCATTACAGACCTAACACTGGCATGGTGAGATACACACACACACACACACACACACACACACACACACACACACACACGCTGAAAACAGCATTATCAGTGTTGTTGAGGATAGCAAGAACTCTGCAGTTCAAATTCCTCAATTTTTGAGTGTGGAGTTTACAATTTTATGCCATTTTGTGCTTAGAAAAAATTATAAAACAGAAAGAAGAGAAACATTTCAAGATTATACAGGTGAGATTAGGGGTTGGATTAGAGGGTTGGGCGGTATCCAATTTTTGACACCGTTAAACCTTCCCCAAATTTTCCCGCGGTATACGGTATTACCATCTGATTAAAAATCACATTGTATGGCTTGGAGGGAGCCGCCAATTCCAAATGATGAATTTATGTAGTCGCTGCTATACCGTTTCCCGCCACAAGGTGGCTGCAGTGCACTTCAACTGTGATTTTCACACGACAAAAATGTGATACATGTTCCAGTTTTATTCTCTGAACAACATCAGAAACGGAATAGCAAACGTTGCATATTTACAACAGAATATTGAAACAATAACAACAAAACATGTACAAAATTAACAACATGTCATCTATCTTTATTTCTAATTCCCTCTGTTTGATAAGTATATTTGCTCCTATTTTAGTACGAAGCCTCCTTGTTTTCTGATCTGCTTCTGTTACGGTATGTTAGGTAGACGTTTTTTTGTTACTGCAATGCATTACGATAATTACGGTAATCGACGACGGCATACTCCAGAGACTTCCGCCGGCCGAGCCATCTTGTGGCACTTGTACGTTACTACAAACTACAGTTACAAACAGGCACCAGGAGTTTACCAGTATCCACCGTTGTTTGCATGTAAGCTGAAGCTAACTGAAGCTAACTGAACCTGGGCACCGATGTGTTCCCGGTGATCCGGCCGAGATTTCGGCGGGGGTCCGGGGCTTGGATCGGGAGGATCAATGCGGGCCGTGGGCGCGGTGGAGAGGCAGCGGCGGAGAGAGGAGACGGACACGGTCCAGCCATGTACTAGGTTTTGACCTAGTTTTTTCCCCCGGCCTGTATTTGAGGCCGGCCTTTATTTGTTCGTGTCGACCAGCTTGAGCAGGGCACGTAACGGACTTACAACTTTGCCTGCGGTGCTGAACACCCGCTCTGATGGTGAGCTTGTGGCACACGCGCACAAGTACTTTCGGGCCACCCTCGACATCAGCGGAAAGCGGCTGGCTCCATTTGACTTCCACCAGAGAAGGGGATCTTCGTCTCCGTGAATCACAGGCTCGCGACAATAGGCATTCATCTCTGATTCTGCTCGCTCCTCTATGGTGCCGAGTCTGACGGGACCTGCCGCGCCCGCCGCATCAGCTTTTTTTTGCAAGAGACTGCCCAAAGTTATCCTTTTTTTCGGGGGTGCAGGTTGGGCATCTCTCTCCTCTTCTTCTGCCAGAAATTTTTTTATGACGGTAATGAAACGGACACCGTTGCTATTTTCAAATACCCCGGGATACCGTATTACCGTATTACCGCCCAACCCTAGGTGAGATAAAAAAAATCAAAGCATGCTCAAAGGTTTTCTAGACTTGCACCTGTACTTGACCTTTAGATTTTGTCAGCATATCTTCAGTCACATCATCATATCCGACATACCGGGTCTTCCGACATAGTAAACACTATGCTAATGTTTTCATATTGGCCTGACCGCTTCTGATTGCACCAACAGCCAAACAAAACAAGTCATTAAGACTATACACACACACACACACACACGGTTTTGAGTGTGTAGATGGTGTTCAGACTGCAGAGTGTGTAAAGCCCAGCCAGTTTACTAATGGAATTAGAATGGCCTCTTAGTAATGAGGATGACAGCTAAATTAATGTGTGGGAACACAGACGTAACAAGAGTTAATATGAGCCCTGATTAATTATGGGACGCTCACTTTGTGTGTGTGTGTGTGTGTGTGTGTGTGTGTGTGTGTGTGTGCGCGTGCAGGTTTCCTCTGTACTATGAGCTGAAGATAGCCTTTGTGATCTGGCTGCTGTCTCCCTACACCAGAGGAGCGAGTCTCATTTACCGGAAGTGTCTGCACCCACTCCTCTCCTCCAGAGAGAGGGTAAGATCATCCATCCATCCATATTTGCCTCTGTCTTTATGTCTCTTATGCTGTTGTGTATGTGTCTGGGAACATTATTGGGGCAGTGCTTTTACCTGATTAAACTGTCTACTGGAAAAGTGCAATTGACTGACTCTCTCTCTGTCTCTGTCTCTCTCTCTCTCTCTCTCTCTCTCTCTCTCTCTCTCTCTCTCTCTCTCTCTCTCTCTCTCTCTCTCTCTCTCTCTCTCTCTCTCTCTCTCTCTCTCTCTCTCTAGGAGATAGATGAGTATATAGTGCAGGCCAAGGAGAGAAGCTATGAGACGATGGTCAATTTCGGCAAACAGGGGCTGAGCATCGCCGCCACCGCCGCTGTCACTGCAGCCGTCAAGGCAAGTGTCTCTGGCTATGTTAACATGAACACTAATATTCCCTTTTAACCATCAGTATATCATCATTAAATTATTTGCGATACCTTAGTATAAATAAATGAGATGGCCGATTCTGAATAAGACCTTAGCTGGAATGTGAGCCAGTATCGAATACTGTGTACATGTAAATGTATCATCTGTGTGTGTGTGTGTGTGTGTGCCTCCAGGATGCCATAGTCGTCCCCTGACTGCCCCTCACTACAGACACTGTTATATTTTGTGTGTCTGTGTGGACTCTGCTGGTTTCATCAGCATTGCGCGAACACCTGAGTGTATCAGCTTAATCCCCTCTGATCTTCCCTCTAAGGCTTCACAGCACCAAGGTGATCCCAGTCCCAGCAGTGGGAATCTACAACCATACAGACTTGTGGATCACGTCAAATTATTGGATCTAAATTCACATAAGAAAACATTTAGTAAGGAACACATTCAACTAATGGTTCAGTTCGACACACGATACTGGGCTCACGGTTCGTAATTCTCGTGATATTTTGAGCAAAATCTGAATGAAGACAATTATGACTTGTATGAATTATGAGTGCGAACAGTAAGTAGTGTAAGGGTAAAAGCCATAGCATCCTGACAAAAGATATTCCAGTGTCCCTAGAAGGATGAATGATGAATGTATGACAGCCAATTATTTTTCCATAAACAAGACAGGAGTTTGGGAAAGTAGAAGAGGAGGATAAGGGAGAAAAGTTGTGATTAAGGCGGAAGAAGGGACATGAAGTGTTTCTTAAAGGATAAGGCTGGTGTTTTTTAATGCATTTCTTACCGTCAACAAATCCTATGAAAATAACAAAATCAACAATGAATTTGTTTTGCTAACAAGTCCTGTCCATGTAGCCGGTGCCCAATGAAGCCATGTCCCAGCAGCCATAGAACTCCATTGTATTAAAAAACTATTAAAAACACGTCAAAGAGCCATGCTGCTGCTCTGCAGCATATTTCATCATTGCGATGCACCGGGCCAGCCGACTTTTTCCTCAAACAACTTAATAAGCTGGCTGTAAACACGTTTGTGATCTCAGGAAAGTAGTTCCGTAGCACTGAAAATAGTCCCCGGCGTAATGAAGAATTTGTTCCCATTTGAATTTGATTTGGTAATAACTACAATAGCCTGCCTTTTCGTGGTAACAGTTAGCGATTTTTAAAATTGAAACTATGTCTTTGTGAGCTGTATTTAAAGGTTTTTAGCTTACAACTGGAGCCAATGACTTCCGGGTTGAAGGCTAAAAACGGTACGTGGGAAGTCAGAAAGTAACGGGAGTAGAGCAAACGCATTGTTGATTTTGTTATTTTCATAGGATTTGTTGACGGTAAGAAATGCATTAAAAAACACCAGCCTTATCCTTTAAAGAGATGAGTTTTCAGGTTGTGATGGATGATAGGGAGTGACTGTGCTGTCCTGACTCTAGTGAGAAATTTATTCCATCATCGAGGAACCATTAGGAAGTATCAGGAAAAGGTAGCATTGGTCAAACGCTACAAGACAGGAAATTCAATTTATTCATTTCTAGTGCGTCTCTATCAAGCTGCTCCTTCCAGTAGAGTGCTTTGACAACTGCCACTGTCCTGTGATTCTTTCAATTCAATTAGTTTGTACTGAACTTTTATTCAACCACAAAGTCCCACTCTCTTTCTTTTTTTAGAAGAACTGGCCAAGAAAGCAGCACCCTGACAAATGCATATAGTGGACTGTCTACTCCCGTCTAAAAAAAGAATCAACAAAGAGAGTGAAAGATGGAAAAGAAAGAAAGAAGGGGTGATGTAGAGTAGAGGGATAGATGCCAAGGGTGTGACTCTGTGTACTAAGAGAGAAGAGGGGAGCGTCTTTATAAGAAATTCTTGGCTGCACTTAACTGCAATCTACTTAACTCCACTGTACTGTGTGTGTGTGTGTGTGTGTGTGTGTGTGTGTGTCCTTCTAGTGACGCCAGTCAGGGACTTGTAAAAACCCTCCCATGTCTCTGCCTACATTAACCGTGCTATTGATCACTGCTTCAAAGCTACGCCTATGCTCTCTCTCTCTCTCTCCCCCTCTTTCTCTCTCTCTTGCTCTTTCAATTTTCAATTCATGTTGGCTTTATTGGCATGACAAGAGAAAGTTATGTGTTGCCAAAGCATTCAGTGTAAAAAGTTTTTCATTTTAGAAAAAAACCCCCATTATAGGCCAATATTGCTACAACTGTATCAATACTATTATCATTGTAATATTTAAGTATACATACATATATTAAGTATACATACATACACTCTTTCTCTCATCCTCTCAAACTATCCCATCTCCCTTGCACTTTGTCTCTGTACCCCACTTTCCCTCATTATTTATGGAAGTTGAGAAGTGACACGATTCAATTGAATTAAATAAATGATTAAATAAATAAATTGGAATTGACACATTGAGATTTCATTTTATTTTTGTCCTAAATAATGAGACCACAATAATGAAATTAAATTGCAGACTTTCAATTTCATTTTAAATATGGCACGGTTATGCTTTGGAGTGCATGGAAAAATGAGATGTCAATGGAGATTTCATTTTAATTTTAATTTTGGCAGTTATAGTGCATTTTCCAACATGAAAATGAAAATTGGATTATTTCATTTTAATTTCAATTTTGTCATACATTACACTCATACAGTATATGGGAATTGAAATTTAAGTTCTATTTCATGATTTCAATTGAATTATGTCACTTCTCAGCTTCTAGAATTATTCCTCCTTTCTGTCTCAAAACTCTCCTTCTCTTTGCTCTTTCCCCCTCTCTCCTCTCTCGTCTCTCTCCATGTTTTATCGTTTCCATCCCAGTGTTAGGCCACAGTACTATCTGAAATCCTCTCAGATCGTTTCACGTTTTTACCTCGCCTGCTACAATGAAACCGGCTGAATCGTACATAAACCCGTCTGTCTGAACCTGCCAGACGGGCTCAACCAAACCAGCTCAGAGAGCATTTGTGATGATTTCAGCGGAGACTGGAGCCGCGGTTTGCTTCACAAATGCGTCTTAGCACTTAGACTGGGGGATTCTTTTTTAGCAGGTGATTCTAACATTTAGCTTTGCTGTGTTTTCTTTTCTTACTGCCGTCCTCCATTGTTGTTGCTATGACTTCCCTTCTGTGGCCACTAGCCTCACCTTGATAGCCACAACCAGATCACTGCTGGCCATGCCCATAAAACACGCTCACAGCAAATGGTACACACACCTCAAAACGCCCCCAACATCATTGAAAAGACAGTTTCAGACAAAGGGGGGGATTTTGGCATGAACACACAGGGTCACAGACAGACACAGACTTATAATGTAGAATATATCCTATTTAGTTATTGTTTTTTTGGTTTTTTTTGTTGCATATTATAGCTTTTGTGTAGAGTAGTAGGCCTACAGATAAATAACACTGTATTTATAAGAGTCACGTCCAGCTGCACTTATAAGACTGTCTGTGACAACAAGCAGTATGGCTATTCCAATGCCGTTTAAAGTCCAAATATGTGGAAAAAGTCATAGAAGCATGAGTCCATAGCGTTTCCAGTATTTGAAAAATTTAAATTTGAAAATCTCAACACCAGCCCATGCCCTTTCTAGTGTTAATAGAAAAAATACACCAACATACTGGTTTTAAAATGGTTAAACAGCCTATGCAATGGGTTTTACATGGTGCGTTTAGGCGCGTAGGTACAAAAAATAGATTTGAAGCATAAAATGACGCAGCAGGTCAAATTTGAAATCATGTTCACCCTTTCCAAATTTGCAAAGATTGCTAAACATCCTCATTTGTGGAGTCATGTTGAAGGTTGCAAATTTATACCTTCTTTATACCTATCTCACTGTTATTACATATAATGTCATTTCAAACGGACACATGGTTGCAAATGCAAGTTATTACACTTTTGTAACACCACATTCACTACTCTGTCGGCAGTCCCAGTGTTTCCCATTTGTAATTCCAGCATGGAAGATGGAAGATTTTAGCATTAACCATAACATGATGTGAATGGGTTATTGCCAAGAACCTCTAGGGAACGCTGCATGACTTCTATTAAGGGTGGTCACACACTGCAAGATTTGTTAAAGTAACTAACCACATATGTTGTCATGCACACTGCTTTAAGGAAGACTGCCGTATAGTTTGTAATTGAGTTGATCATGTATTTGACAGATTTGGTCGAAATCGTGTTGTGTGGATCCACCCTGGCTCGGCTACTCACCAACTGTCTTGTCACTTTCTCTCTCTTTCTCTTTCTTTTTCTCTCTCTATACTGACAGCCTTTTTTCTTTAGGGTTTCTGTGCTTCACCAGGCTTCTCTGGGAGGTAAAATCCAGTCAGTGATAGCAGCATGGACAGAATTTATACCTGCCTGCCATTTCATACCAACATTATTCCACCCACACCGCCATGTTTCCCATCCTTTTGGTGTAGCTGTTCTATTTTCATACGTTGGCTGTTCTTATACCAGACCTGGGTCAAACAGTAGTTGCCACTAACTATTGGTGTTTTTTTTTTTTCAACCTTCTTAGTAGTACTAGAAGATGGTGTGAGGACTCAGCAGTCACAGAAAAATATACTTAATTGACTTAAAAACATCTACTTTGAGGCGCTCATTGCAAAGTAGGCATGGGCCAATATTCGATATTATCGAATATCGCGATATTTCCCATGATATTTTTCCCATGATATTTCCTGCGATATCGAATACCCACCCCCTTGAAATGTGATGGAATTTGGAAGAAATAAAATATCCCCCAAAAAACCTGGGGAAAAAAGGAAAAGAAAACAACCACCCCCACGCGATAATATCATATATTGTGATATTTTGGCAGGACTGTATTGCGATATTAAATTATAGATATCGCCCAAGCCTATTGCAAAGTGCTAGATAGTCAACCTGACCCATCTGACACCTAAGAACAAACCATAAAAAGTATTTGCAAATGCAGTTAAACCCAGGTCATTTACCATTGTTAAAAAAAATATGTAAATAATAAAATATTTCCAACCTCATTTTCCTTCATTTATTCCCAATACCCTTTTGTTTTTTTGGGGGCATTTTCTTTACCTTTGTTAAAACCTTCATACCATACACATACAGTCTTGCTGTTTCCTCATGTAATTTTTTGTCTTGTTTTTTTTCTTCATCAAAAATCTCTACAGTCTGGTTTTTCTTCCCTTTTCGTCTATTCGTTTCCTGCTGTTGCTTAGAGTGCAGAGTCTGTTTTGGTCCTGTGTTCATCATTGGTCATCACTGTGGATTTAGGATCTCACTAATGATCATAGCACACACTTCAGTTCAGTTTTAGTGGATATATCCAATATCCATGCAATAATATAACACGTAAGTACAAGATACACATTGTGGGCTTAGGAAAGAGTGTGGAATACACTGCTAAGTAACTTCAGCCTGGATAATGGTAGCTTTGGACAAAATCAGTCTACTCAACCAGGTCCAATCAGTGTAGAAATACACAACAATAATCATTATAGGATTACACAGCGAATGCCTAAGGCTTATGTTCATATTTTCACCTGACTCTTTCCATTCACTGTCGTTGTCGAGGGAAGTAGTTTGAAGTCCTTTTGACACCCATTGACACCCGTTCATCTGCATGCGGTTGGATTTTTGAGAGAACTGAAGTGCTGTTTGCTGGAGATGTGGTATTGACTGTTTGTGTGTGTGTGTGTGTGTGTGTGTGTGCGCAGGGCCAGGGTGCCATCACAGAGAAGCTGCGGAGCTTCAGCATGCACGACCTGACCCAGATCAGCCAGCATGACGACGGATCTGGGAACCAGCTCTACCAGTACAGCTCGCATGCAGCCAACCCCGCCATCAGGAGATCCCAGAGCTCTGACGCTGCCGACGCAGCCGGTACGTGCACACACACACACGAATGTTATGTAGTTATGATAGTTTTTGACTACAGTAAAATATTAGGATTAATAAATCCAGAGAATGCAATTAATACTAAAAGAAATTGGAAGAAATGAGGTACCTGGGAAACTCTGTGCTCTATTTTCTTTGTGCCAAGCTGCACTGTGGGATCCTGGGTCAGTCATGCTTGGCTAGCATATGAAACGCGTGCACACACACACACACATACACACACACACACACGCACACACACACACAATCAGAGACAGACAGCAGTGTGATGTGACTGAGTAATGCGAGTTCACTCTCCGAGCAACAACGCACACCGAGTCTCCAGAAGAAACGAGGAGAAAAAGACGAGGAAGAATAGAGAGAGAGAGAAAGAGAGAGAGAGAGAGAAAGAGAGCGTGATGGGGAGAAGACAGAGTGAGGGATGAAGAAGGAAAGGAAAAGAAGGGAGACAGGGAAGGACGGTAACGGAGGGGAAAGACAGAGAGAACATTTGCAGAGCAGTTGAATGCCAAGCGAATTGCCTCAGCTGACCCCAGTATACGCGCACACACACACACACACCCACACACACACACACACACACACACACAGAGAATGGGGTGAAGACAGATACCCTGAAATAGCCTTTAGACTACATGACAGTAAAACTCCATGTTGAAGCAGGCACTAATGTAATTCTTTGAGCCTGTGACCCACCCCACCTATTCAATGGCTTACACACACACACGTCCAAAACAATAATTAACATCTCACTTAGCCTGTCATTGACGACAACCCTTGCCTTCCAGCTCTCTTTCATTTCTTTCTCTTCCTTTCTTTCCCCCTGTCTTTCTTCTCTAGATGAGTACAGGAGGCTGGCATTTCAATGAAAGCACTCCACAGCTGTGTGTGTGTGAGAGAGAGAGAGAGAGAGAGAGAGAGAGAGAGAGAGAGAGAGAGAGAGAGAGAGTGAGAGAGAGAGAGAGAGAGAGAGAGAGAGAGAGAGAGAGAGAGAGAGAGAGAGAGAGAGAGAGAGAGAGAGAGAGAGAGAGAGAGAGAGAGAGAGAAGAGAGAGGAGACAGAGAGAGAGAGGAGAGAGAGAAGAGAGAGAGAGAGAGAGAGAGAGAGAGAGAATGCTGGTGGAATGTCAAACACTCTTTCTCTCGCTCACAACACACTCAGCCAGCCGTGGAGAGAGAGAGAAAGGGGGTAGGAGTGGAGGAGAGAGGAACAGACAGAGGGACGAATGTATAGGAGAGCGGAAATGTGAGGAGTGATGGATGGAGAATGAGTGAAACGGCAGGCAAAGTGGATTGGAAGAAGAGGTGGATGGAGGGATGGAAGGGAGGCAGACGACGACGACGGCATACTGAGAGAGCAAAGACCGTATTAGATATTCAGCTCAGTCACCCAACAGAGCGAGAGAATGATGGAGGGGAAAAGAAAGGGAAAGGGAGAGGAAGATGTTTTTACCCTCTAACCAGACTTTTTCATATGGTTCTTAAAGCCATATTGGAGGCTCTTGGTCAACAGTGGCTGTGAACAGCTGATTGTGTTTCTTAAGGCTGATTTATAGTTCTGCGTTGGTGATTGTGCGCGTAGACCACCGAAACACTAGATGGCAGTGTTGTGCTTTGTTAGCACACAAGTAATAACAGTCGTGTTTACATTCTCTGAAACTCTTGTTCTGGGATATTCCTCACCATGAATTCAGTGACATCTGGGAGTCTTTAATTCGTAGATGAGGTGTCGTACAAATGAACATATTTGCAAACCTCCTCAGCTAGTCTCTCTTCGATCTGTTTCATACAACTTGGGTATCTCCACATAACTGTTTCTGACTGAATTGATCGTTTCATCACTGATCCATCTGATTGATTTAGTGTTTAGATAATGTCAGCTTGTTAGCTAGCATAGTATCTGGTCAGCTAACCATCACTGTCTTGTTGTTAACACATCTGATTAGCACACTAGCTAACGTAGCTAGTAGCAGCTAGCGTTAGCATGTTCACATTAACATCAGTGTGTTTGCTGGCTAGTTAGCTAGCTAACAGTTTGTTCAGGTTAACTGAGCTGACTCTTCTCAAGCTACAAGAGAGTGTTTTGGAGTAGAGACTAGAGCTAAAGACAAGACAGTTTACTGTGTCACAGTAACCTACATTTGGAAACAAATCCACCTTATCACACTATTCACTTTTACTAAGTGAATGGGTCTACAGCCAAACCACAACTGCAAAGCCTTTATTATCTCACCACACACACACACACGCGCGGCATACGCACACAGGTTTGCATTACCATTCTTGTGAGGACCTTCCACTGACTACAATTATTCCCTCACTAACTCTCACCACTGCATGCCTAACCTAAACCTGATCCTAATTCTAATCTTAACCCTAAACCCAAGACGTAATCCTAAACTAGCCCCATGAAGAGGTGAGGACTGGTTATAATGTCCTCACTCTGAAAGACTGAAACTAAAACTGATTCCCACAAGGATAGCACAAGAACACACGTAGAAGAAGACCATGTAGCTGTCCAGGTGGAGGCGGTGTCTGCTCCCAGTACAATGCCTTTTCTGGAGGAGCTCAAAGGATTCCCAGGTCTCGGCCCGATCAGACGGGCTCGCTCCCAATCTCAGACTATCCCTTTAAGATGCGTTTGGCTAAGCCAGACGGAGTGTGTTATTTAATAAAGCCGTCTGCTCCCAACATGACAGGAAATTGGAGAATTTTGACCACAGAATTGACTGGTAATGGCTGGAATGACTGGAATCTGTTCTCTGCAGCCCGGGCAGAGAAATCAGCTCTGTTAAAGGGAAACTCCACCCTGAAACAGTCTTGTAACATGTTCTTCCTCTATGAACAAGATGATGAAGACGCTGGTTGTTGTGGGGATCTACCTGTGACATGTCTGTTATGGGACGGGCTGTCTGCCACCTGTACTTCTCCCAAAGCTAGACATGAGAGCCAAGACTGTAATCCATGCTGTCGTCAAGAGAAGAAGTCTTTCTGCCAGTGTGTTTCCAGTTTCCAATCTGACTCGGACTGTGTGTAACATGCAAGCTACAGTGTGTTTTCTCAGGCCAATCACTGTTTACCTCAGAACCACATTTTTGCAATGTTTTTATTGTCCTGTGACACCACCGTCGATTACCAGCCATCCAACACACAACACACATTCAAATAGCATTTTTCATCTTGTGTTAGAAATTCTTACTTGATAATCGTATCATTTGAAGCTGGCTCCCCTCTCCTTCCCACCCTCTCTCCTCTCCCAGTGGAAAGGTGGCTGCTCGCTTCCAGCTCTGGAAACTGGGAGGTTTTCTCTAATAGACTCCAGATGTGGCAGCAACAACAACCGCAGGCCATAGAGCTAGAGTGGATAGAGTGGATAGACAGCACATCCCCGTTCAGAGTCAAACTAGGGCTTTACTGGGATGACTGGGCATGTTCTCTTAGGAATTGCTTAGATGGCATAACATGGTAATACCTAGAATAATTATGATAATAAACAATAACCAGTTGCATTTACCTACAAAATACAAAACAATGTGTATGGCTATTTAAATGAACAAACACACGAAATGTTAATCCAGCAGGTAGTGATATATTTTTAATAGTCAAGACCTGTCATGCCAATACAGTATGAAACGGTTTGTTTACTACTGTATAGTCTTTCTAACCATTCTACTTCTATGATGGAGGGAGCCAAACAAAGCAGCTGCAGTGAGAGCTTGTGTCTACCGGGTCTCTACTGACCTCTACTGGGCCTGCTGCCTCCAGGATTCACAACACACACAGTGCAGAGGAAAATGAATAGCAGTCCTTTCCATCTCAACACAGCCATGTTGACACAAAGAAATATGTCACAGAGCCAAATTCTAGCCAGTTTTTTCAGCGATTCTTGACGTGTGTGTGTGTGTGTGTGTGTGTGTGTCTCTCCAGACTACTACTACGACCAGGAGGACAGGACGGACGAGGAGGGGGAGCCGACGTTTTCAGAGGATGAGGCCGTCAGTCAGAAGGGACTGAGGCGATCGCAGAGTGTCAAGATCACACGATCCAGGGTCCGGAAAGATGTAAGAGTTCTAGTCCGAAGCGCTACACTAGATCCGTTTGGGAGAATTTAAGCCCCTCCCCTCTTTCCCAGTTGGCTGTTTTTCATTGTCCATCGGTCCATTCCAGAAAATAATACAAAATTTGCGCTGCTTTACATTATCTATATCTATCCATCTCAAAGTCACATTGACATCAGTGATGGTTCGTCAGACTCGGGAGAGAGTTCGGTATTGATTGGTGATATAATTTAAGCCCCTCCCCTTTCCTGATTGGCTGTTGTTTTTTTTATTGTCTTTGTTTATTGGTGCCAAAGTCGCATTGACAAGTGTGATGGCTCGTCAGAGTCAGGAGAGAGTTTCCTATTGATTTGATTGATCTATCTGTCTATCTATTGATTTTCTATCTATCTATTTATTTTCTTTCTGTCTATCTATTGATTATTAGATAGACAGGTAGGTCGCAACATCGAAAAAAAACTATATATTTTAGATTATCAAGTCGTTTTTTATCAGTGTATTATGTGCAGCCAATGCTTTTACTTGAGACAAAATCAAATATCTTGCAATATATTATTACATAGTCATATTTTATCTCTTATGTATTTGTGTTTTCACCAGGCTCGCTACGGCTCCCTGAAGATCAAAGGCAAGAAGAGACCAGCACTAAATTCTGTTAACTATGCAATGTGACAAGACTACTGACACACACACACACACACACACACACACACACACACACACACACACTCTCATACACACACACACACACACACACACCAGACCATCCTGTATTGTCAGCTACTCCTGATGTTTTCCAACTCTTTTTGGTCTGGACTTTTTACTATGCTGAACTCTTTTATAATGATCTTTCTGTTGACATATTTATTACCTAATTCATTGTATAATATACACAGAAGTGACCATACAAAGAGTACCATCACTCAAAACCAGCGACTCTCAAAGAACTTGTACGTTTTTCTTTCAGTGGGTAGAATAGATTGTCTTTTTGCATGGATTTATGCGTTTGTTTTTAGGTAGTTTTTAGCTGTGATGTTTGTTATCGATGTGTCGTCTTTTTAGATCTTCGGCCATTCTGTCCAATTTAGTTCATTTTTTTTTTTTTTTGCTGCCTTTTCAGGTAGAGTCGCAGTAAGGAACTTTGTTGTGCTTGTCATTATTGTTAAGTTTTAAGGTTGTGGTGCGTTCAGGTTCAGCGTGCAAATCGAAAGCATTTTTAACTTAAGGAGCTTTGTCTCAGAAAAACGCAACATTCCCTGTTACAGTCTTGACCTTCAGAGAAAACGCAGGGAGTCGAGGTTCCTGCAGGATACCAACAGTTTTAAACCTTTTGTAACTTTTGAAGCGAACGGAGTCGATTACATGAGATGTGGAATGGAAGCCCGTCTGTGTCTGCACTTGAATCGATCTTTCGAAAACCGGCCGACCAAAGAGCGTCCCCCATTCCTGTCACATACCAATGACGAGAAAGAAAGAGAAGAGAAAACCTGATGGATGGATGAAAGAAAGCAGTGACAGAGTCTAGTTGTGATTTGCGGGGATGTGATTCTTCAGGGGTTTTTATTTCAGGATTCCAGCCTCAGCACTCCCTTTTTTATTTCTAATGGAGATTTCCTGTTTTCCTGCTTTTTAACTCATATTTTTTTTACATTATGTCCTGATCACATCCCTGGTTGTAAGTTTCGAGCTGTATTTCAGTACGTTTTGGAATGATTGTGTTATGTTTTTTTGGATCAAAAGCTGTCTTTATGTATTATAACCACCCATTTTTTTTTTGCACATATGCCTCCTCCCAAATGTGTTTTTGTGTTGATGCTGTTGCTCGTCATCTCAGTCTATAATGTGCTCTGCTGTGGGAGGATACAACTCACAGAATGGACTTACCCATTCTAGACAATGGACTCTAATATGAATGGTCTATCGTGATGTTTTTTAAAATCTGGCTTGTTTTTGCACTTCACCCCTAATTTAGTCCACATTTGGGCCTCCATTTGATGAGATTTTGTCTCTCAAACCCAAATCTGAGAATATTTTTATTGTTAGATATGATTTTGTCCAGAATTCCATGACTATCTGTATTGTAGGTCGAGAGATAACAGTGAAATGATCAAAACAGTCATTCCTCTACACTCCATAACTGTGTTAACTTCTTGTAAATGAAATAATGGAGAAGTTTAACACTTCATCAATTTGCTTGGGACCCCCTAGAACCCCGCAGGGACCCCTGGTGGTCCCGGACCCCACATTGAGAACCATTGACTTGGAGAGTTCAAGGTCCTTTATTGGTACTGCAGTCAATGCTTCAATGCTGTAAAGTCTTAGGTAGAATTTTTCCCTCCTGTCCCTTCGAGCTACAGTGGCTGTAATTGACAAAAATATTAAAGGGACAGAGAGTCTTGAAACTTGAAAGACAAAAAAGTAAAAAATCTTACTTTTTGCCCTTTTTTTAAGCGTCAGTACCCATGAAATCTAAAAATAAGACATAGGAAAGTAAGAAATCGTATTTTTTGCCCGTTTTTAAGCGTCAATACCCATGAAATCGAAAAATTAAAGACATAAAAAAGTAAGAAAATTTAGTCATGGGTTCACTACCAAAGACACTGATGGAGAGGAAGTTGACTGGTGATGTGCAATAACAAACCAAATGTCTTAATGTCGCGGTGTCCATTTTAAGGCTTTATAACTGACTAATGATACCAAAGCTACACCTACTTCACCACAGCTCTCTGCCTGGGCTTGTGTGATCTGTGTGGGGGAAAATGTCTGATGTGGGGGAATTGCTGGATTTGTAAATGCAATAAAAAAAAAAGAATGCCTGAATAAAGAAAAGGCAGTAAATGAAGAAGTGTGGTTGTCATTATTCTCTATGTGGCTTCAGCTTTTATTCACCAGACTGTAGAGATCATGGTTGCTGCTTGGTAAAATGTAGCAAATTCAGTACAGCTAATACATTACACACCTGGAAAACACACTATTCAGTGTATGTTGCATTGTGGATTCATAACTATCCAATCATACACAAAAAATAAATGTATTTGCATCCAAGCTACACACAGCAGAGACACGAAGACACATTTGGATCTTTAACCTACTGGCCTGATGAGCTATAGTGTCACACACACCCCACTATTTTGTTTCAGTCTATGAGACCAATATTGTCCTTTTATTAAAAATCAGATCTGGTCCAGTCTGTGTCCCAGGACTAAAGTCACTCTTGAGGCTGTTGATGATAATAATAATAAACCAAATAATGATAATAATAATATTAATAACTAAATAAACCCAAGTGTGTAACTGTCTTCCATTGTTTCACTACTTTATCAATCGCTCCACTCTGCAAAACTAAATGTGTCATGACTGACCATTAGATGGCGCTATTGACTACTGTACATTATAATCAGGAGCAGAGGAGGAACTACAGCCATAGATATAGATATTGTTGATTTATACACTACTATGATGCATCTATAACTGAACCAACTGAAGAACTGATAAGTCAGTCAAATCAGTATTTGTGAAGGTGAATATTTTTTCTCCATCAGCCTACATACAGTCAAAAAATAAACACTGACCCTCTTGGATATTATGAAACAAGATGATTTCTTTAAGATATTAAATTGATAAATTGATTGATTGACTTGCTGTTCTACATTTAGACTTGAGACTTGACACACACACGCAGATGCACACACTCACACATAGTAAATTAGTTACTTTTAATAGCTTCAACAATTCAAATGAACATACAGCTAGCGTTGTCATCCATGCATCACCAGCAGAGAGAAAAACAGTCACATGATCATCAGAATCGTCTTTGTTCGTATGAGATTCAACGGCACATTTTGTTGATTTTATCCCGCATTCACACAGACAAAAAAAAAATGGTGACTCTGATACACCCTGATTACATTTGTAAACCGATAATTATCATTTGAACATTAAATAAAAGTTAAAATTATAGACAAACAACAACAAAAACAGACATGGCAGATTTGGTTCCATCATTTTATCATCATGGACCGACAGGAAAATCTGGCACAAGTTCTCTTCAGTCACTAAGGATGGAGCTCACAGTTCATTCAACACACCTGGGGTGCTGTGACCTCTGACCCCTCACCTCCTTCCTATTGGTTGCTTGCTGATCTACGAGCTGAAATTTATTCTATTGTTGTCGCTGTGGAGTAACAGTTGACAAAAACGCCTAAAAATGCAAAAAACGTCAAAGGAAAAAAATTCAGAAATCCGTTCAGAAATGAAACGAGAGGACGGTGTTAATCAGCGGAGGGTTAGGGTTAGGGGAGCCTGAACATTCCCACTGAGATAGTCGCGGGTATTCACGAAATATCGTGATACTTGTTATAAATCGTGATATTTCATGAATACACGCGATATTTCCCGCGATATTGAAGATCGCCTGGGGAAAAAAATTGAAAAAATTGGGAAAAAACAAAAGGACCCCCACCCCGCACGCACGATAATATCGTATATCGCGATATTTTGGTGGGACAGTATCACGATATTATATTTTGGGATATCACCTGAGCCTGGTAGTTACATCATGTCATTTGGAGTCTGATATCTGAAAAATGGAATTTTGTGAAAGTCGGGAAAGACAGAAATAGAAAGTCGCAGTGGAAAATAAGAGTCGAGACGATAACAGATATTCACACACTCCAATCTGTTTTTTACCCCTCTCAGAATCATACATCCTTTTCTCCGGGTGCAGCTCGTCTCCCTGATAGAATGTGAACCGAGTCCAGTCCTGGAGGTTTAAAATCCCCCTCCAGGCTGGTGTTCCATACAAGCTGCACACCTCCCTGATTCATATTAAAGGCTTTATGTACGTAAAAATGGCACCGGATGTCGACCCATTTATGTCCGCTCTTGTGCATAATCCGAGAAAAACCTGAAAATGTTACATCCGAATTGAACTTGAATTGGACTCGCATTGAAACTAACCATCTGTATTGTGATTTTCCAAACTGGAGATCAGCCTGGATCCAGATCTTAAAGGAAAACTCCACCCTCAACCACTTCAAAACAGCTACTGGTGATGTACTTTGCCTTTCTGGGTCCATTTAGTCATTTGGTGTATTTTTGTATTTGCAATGGAGTTTGACAGCAGAAAATGTTTCAGCGATCTAAGGTCTAGGTTCTGGTGTCAGTCCCTCAGAGTCAAAGAGCGAGGGCTTCTTTCTAGAGCCGCCATTTTGCACCAAGAGACGTTCAACAATCATACAGGGAGAAATCCATTGTAGAAGAGGAGAGAGACCAATTTCTCCACCAACAGTAGCCTCAATAGACCAGAATGCAATGCAGCTACAAAATGGTGGGTTCTGAGTAAGGGGCGACTCATCCTTTTTCTCGACTGGAAAAACTCTCGCTCTGCTATCGTTATCGCTCTCTCCACCCTCAGCTGAACGCAACAAGTCCACGCTCATTCTCTGGGGGCTGTCGAAAGGCATTCTGGGAAACGTAGGAAATCGCTAACTGAAGTAGAAGCAGACAAGGCAGGTTGAGGGAAAGTGGATTCACCAAAAAAATCACTAACTCCTTGAATGTATTGAACATCACAGGTTGATGAGATCTAACAGTGGAAGAGGTTTTCCTTTATGGAATCTGATACTTGAGCACCATTATTGATACTATGATGTATGCGATATCGGCATCCAACCCTGAACCAATGAGAAACTGAGACTGAGTGTGTGTGTATCCGAGCTTCTTCCTTTATAAGGCAAAAACTAACTAGAAATGCCAAACAATATATTGCATTGCATTGCGGGACAAGCAAATACATTTGTATTTTCCCTTCAAAATGAACAAATTGAAATGCAAAAAAAACCCCCAAAAAAACAAACCTCTGCTCCCTTCACAGGCTGGTAAAAAGACGGGAGAAAGGAGAGGAGAGGAGGAGAGGACAAAAGGTGAGGATGGAGGGAGGGGAGAAAAGAGGAGAGGAGAGGTTTTAAATTACGTCTGGAACACACAAAGAGGGTTAGACCGATATATGGGTCCGATATTATACTTTTATTAAAATGGGATTAAAAGTCCAGTCTGATATGGATATGATGCAGTTTGATTGATTACATATTTATTGGAGAATTGATCAATACTACACTGCTTGTCTATGGGAACAAGTCTGACAAGTATGCATCGATATGTTTTATCATCATCCTCCTGGGTTTCAGTGGAGAGTTTTAGTGTTTATAAAATATTCAAATTGAACGATACTGAATATTGGCACAAAATATCTATGTCCTTCAAAAAAACCCAATATTGGTCAAACCCTCACACACATCCGACATACATATTCCATAAAACACACTGAAGAGGACAACTCACACACATGATTCAGTCTTTCAGGTGGTAGAACTAAAAAAACATGAACAGTTTTCCAAATGATTACTCCAAATCACACAGTAGCACATATGATAATAACACACACATTACCATCATCAAATAAGAGTCTTCATCTGAAGAGAGAGAGTTTGACTGAGTGTAAGGAGAGAGAGAGTCATTTCCCTCCGCTGTCTAACTGTTCCAACACCGGCTTAGCTCTAAGAGTATTTTAATCCACTGGTTATGTTCAATTCTGTTTTCTATACCTGAATGTGTCCAATAAACAAGCTGCTTGTGAGTCCATGTGACTTTTGTTCACAAGCCCAGAGGTGTGACCAAGTCAGCTTTGCTCGAGTCCCAAGTTGGTCTCAAGTCTTGAGGCACAAGTCTCAAGTCAAGTACCAAGTCTAAATGTAGAACACCAAGTCAAGTCAGAACAAATCAAGAGTGCAGTATCAATTTAATATCTTAAAGAAAACTAAATATCTAGGACTTTTCAATGCAATATGGTTTTAATAGGATAAAAACTTGGTAAGAGCATCATGAGTTTGATTTCTATAATCAGTTTCAACTTCAATAAATTCAATCATTCCATACAAATTCAGAAAGCAGAATTTAAATTCAGTCGTCTGCTGGAACAAATCTCATCACTTTCAATTTAAGTCATTTACACAAACACAAGATCTCAAGTCAAGACTTTAGAAACCTTTTCAAGTCATCAAAGTACAAGTCAGAGTCAAGTCCCAAGTCACCAGAACCCAAGTCAAGTCAAGTCTCAAGTCTTCTCTTCATGCATCAAGTCTCAAGCAGTTCAAATTGTGACTTGAGTCTGACTTGACTCAGTGTTGGCCTTCAAACACCCTTATCGATTAAACACTAAATTAATGATTGTGGTTCTTTGTTCCAACAAATCAGTACGTTACAGATACAGATGTTTTTTAATTGAAAGCCAGTGGAGAGCAACACTCTTGGAGCTTAGCTGATATAAGACCTATTCTTTTCAGTCCATTTGTTCATCTGTCTGCTTGTCAGTCGGCTTGAACGGCCATCCCGTCGGACGCCAAGTCAGCTGTTCGTTTCCATCTGAGGATCCAAAGATTGCGACTGCCACCACAGTAGATAGAAAGTTTTCCAAGGCACGGGTTTTGTTGATGGGGTAAAGAGTCTCAGAGGGTTGGAGGGTTGTTGATACCGGTTCAGCTACTTTTATGAACGCTGGCCAGCCAGCCAGCCAGCCAGGCATTTAGCTTTCCTTTCGTTTTGTGCTCCGACAAGCGAGAAGTGACTCCCTTTAGCTGTAATGTACAGTTATGAGGTGTGTTTGTGTGTGTGTCTTTGTTTTCGTGCTGCGTTCACGCCCTATGGGAATAACCGTCGGAAGGACTCGGCGGTGCAAAGCAGCCACTTGGAAGCGTTTGCGCCATTCAAACTCATTGGAAGCCGCCAAAAGACTATGATGGTAGTTTTCTGTAGACTCCAGATCGGCTTCTTCACATGTGAACTTAGTGATGATACATTTGAAATCCAGCAAGTAGATGTGTCTTTCCCTGGCGTTTTAAAAGCGAGGATAACACAAAATGACTTGTGATGAAAATGATTCACTTCGTTGGTTCATTCCCTACACTTGACTACAGCTATAAGGCTTATAAAACCTCTATAGTGTGACTTATGAATTCAAATTAAAGCGTTCCCAAGTAGTATTTACCAGCTGACAGCTAAGGTGAATGGTATTTTAGTTTACTTGCATCTACCATCTTTCCCATAGGCTGTGAATGCAGCACAGCTCCGTCCGGTTTGCAGCCCGTTCTGCGTGTCGTTAACTGTTCCAGTGAGGAAATACACCCTTTTAAAGTGTGTGTGTCCATGAGTTTGTGCAAATGCCTCAAAGTGTGCAAAAGTGTGTGTGCACGTTTTGCATGCCGCTCTGACCGTGTGAGTTCACACTGTGAGCAACAAGATCGACAAGTCGCCCGGAAGCCCATTCATTTCATTAAATCTACCTAATTAGTGCTTGATAAAAGTTAATACCAAAGCAGAGAACAATACATGATTTGACTGTTGGTCACAATAGAACATTAACCCATCAACCAAGTTGCTCGCAGTGTGAACAAGCAGTGAGTGTAAGTGTCTGCATGTCTCTTCCAACTGTGTGTGTTTATATCTACATGTTTCTCCAAGCCTTCATGCCCATATACCTGGATCCCAGTTTACCCCCATCCCTGTGTGTGTGTGTGTGTGTGTGTGTGTGTGTGTGTGTGTGTGTGTGTGGAAGTGTGTGTCTGCACTCTGCATATTGCTGTTGCTGCACAAAAACCCATCCATCTGCAAAAAATATGCTTTTTAGGAGGGAAGGAAAGAAAACTTATTGTCTAATTGGCAGCCATAAGTTTCCAAGTTTTCACTAATTACCATGTAAGCTTTCAATTCAAGTGAGAAAAATAAATTGTAGTGATGTGGTTGCTGTTGACAGCAGCAATATGCTTTTCTGTGACTGAATCCCAATGCAGTTTGTCCCTATCCATGTGTGTGTGTGTGTGTGTGTGTTAGGGTTAGACCGATATATGGGTCTGATATTGTCCTTTTACTAGTCCAGTCAGTGTAGTCCGCCCTTAACCTGAATTCAGACTATGTTGTACTATTATTAGTAGTAGTAGTATTATTATCCTAGGTTTAGTGTCCCATGTTCTTAATGCTATTACAGAAGCTTTTCCACCCTGACAGGACTAAACACTGAATACTTACATTTTTTGGCAGGAAATTGTCAAATTTAATGATAGTGAATATCAGCACAGAATACCAGCTACTGGCAGATCAGTCTAAATATATTGGTGTGGGCCTTCAAAACCCATATCGGTCGAACCCTACTGCCTGTGTGTGTGTGTGTGTGTGTGTGTGTGTGTGTGTGTGATCTGTCTAATCACAGTTTATCCCTGTCCAGTAGCTCCTGCAGTTCGTTCTGGATGTCCTCCGGCAGCTCCAGAGGCGGCAGGTCGTCCAGACACAGATCTTCCTGAGCGGGCATCTCCAGCGGCGGCAGCTGAGGGATGGCGATCTCCTTCCCCTTCCCCGTGCTTTTCCTCTCCTGCCCGCCGCCCGCTCCGATAGCGCCCCCTGCCGGCGGGAGGACCCACAGCTCCGAGCGCTCCACGAAGTCCGCCGCCTCGGCCGCCTCGGAACGCAGCCGGGCGTTTTCCGACCGTAGCCGCTGGTTCTCGGCCGACAGCCGCTGGTTCTCGTCCATCAGGTGGTCGACGAGGCGCCGCAGGCCCTCGATAGTGGTCTGTTGCTCTTCCAGGCGGGTTTTGTCGTCTTTGGTGGTCTTAGAGCCGGGGCAGGACGGAGCGAAAGGCGGGGCGCCCCCGGCCTGCCGAGTCTGAAGCTGGTAGAGTAAGGTGTCGTACTCTCTCTCCCTGATGCCTCCGCAGGCGGCGGCGGCGAGGCCTGCGGACGCCTGGGCCTGCAGTTGGCTTTTGGCCTGGGTTTGGTTGAGCGCGGCCGGGCCGGTGGAGGGCTGGACCGGGCCGGGTCGGGTTTTGGTGGCCTCGCGGCGGGCTTCTCTCTTCCAGCGCTCCTGGATGAGACGCTGCTGTTTGACATGGCTGTCCCTCTGCAGCTCCATGGACAGACGAGCCTAGGGACAGAAAATATCAACACCAGCAACATCACCCTGAATATGAGAATTAACAACAACATCAACCTAAATATGATTAGAAACATGACATGGCTGGAAATTGTCCAGGACAATTTCCCACCCTACTGAAGTGTCCTTGAGCAAGACACTGAATCCCTACCAGCTACAAGGCTGCTGCTCTGTAGCTGAGCCTGACCTCTGACCTCCCTGTGGAGGGGGGACAGAGGAAAGACTATTCCCCTACTGGGAGCAATAACACATCACTGTGTAATTCATAATATATAAAACATGACACAGCTCCATGGTAGACAAGGATGAGGACAAACAATATCGGCATCGACATAAACGTGAACATAAACAACAACAATAACTGCAACCAAACATAGGAGGCTGTTTGACTTGGCTGTCCTTGCAGCTCCGCAGACAGAGGAGCCAACACCAACAACATGGGCCAAGCTGCTACTGCGAGTCCATGGATGGCTGGCACACATGAATGGAGAAGATCTCCAGCAGCATAAACAGAACGACAAAATAAACAGAATCATAACCGAAGACGGTGCTGGACATGTCGGGACCAGATGCAGCAACATGAGCACAGATAAGATAAATACTCAAACATCAGTAACAGTTTACTTGAGCTGCAGTACAAACACATTACAATCCCAGTAGGAGCAGAGATAAACGTTTCTTGCAATATAATCACTAGAAAATTACTTTTGCTTCAATATAATAAACAGTTTTTACACTGTTTATTATATCATGCTGATTATAATAATTATTATGCACTCACAATGTGCTTATAATGCACTTAGTATGTCTTATAATGCCTTATGAGCACTTCAAGTGCAGTGTTACTGTAATAAACTTCCCTCAATAAATAATGTGCACAATGTCTATCTGCAATTTCTGTTTACTATGCAGTCACAACTTAGTTTGTGGCATGCTGTTTGTGTTTGACATATCATATTCATATCCACTTACTTGTAGGCTAACAAAGGCTACCAGTAAATACAGAGAAAGGCAGTGCAAAACATTTGCGTCACAGTTTGCAATGGCATGAAGGAAATAATTGGAGGTATTTATCTTGTTAACAGCTAAATACCAATGTTTTAGACAGGTTGTGCTGATGTTATAGTTTTGTTGTTGCTTTACTCACACAATGTGATGCTCCCAAAATAATCTGCTACTCATTGCTCGCAATGGACGCTGTGTTCAACACTGCTCTGGTCTCAGTGACAATAAACGCATGAATGGCGGAAGTTCAGATTTTTTAGGATTTCATTATCAAGGCAGTGGTGTGCTTTTGTTAGGGAGGCTCTCACACTGTGACCCATCATCAAAGCATCATCAAATCATGACAACTACAAAACCATTAAAGATACTGAATGATCCACATATATATATCAATAGATATATAGATATATCTATAGATATACAGTATATCTAGCTAGCGAATAGCTCCAAGGTGTGTAACACAGAAGAGGTGCATCAGTTCAGGGAACTCAGCCAACTTATTGCACACACACACACGCACGCACACACACATGCAGTGATGTGTCTCACCTGCTCACACTCTGTTAACTTCATGGCATCCCTCAGTAGATCTGACAAGGAGAGAGAGAGAGAGAGAGAGAAAGAGGGGGGGGGGGGGGAGTTGAGCAACACATTAGAGGCCAGGTCATGCTGGGAAGAAAAAGGTTTCGGCTCAGTTTCAAGCATTTTGATGTTTGAAACTTGTGCACCTATTGATAAAAAGGCTAGGTAACTTGGTGTGTGTTATGTGGACATACAAACATCACCAGTGTTTAGACTGACATGAGTAAATAATAACAACATTTTCATTTTAAGGTTAACTATTCCTTTAATGTACACATTTTCATATTTTGAATTGAATTATGGTCGGCGGTGCCATACAATTGTTGAGTTTGTTTATCTATGGCACCAAAGACACATTTTTACAGTACTTGTTTACATTCTAGCAGGCTGATGCCATTGCTGGAAAGATTTGTGTCTCAGAAATTAACATAGTTCTGCACAGTCATATTTTGCTGTCATTGAACTTTTATTTATTACACTGTATCATGGTTGTATTGAATCGTGAACTCCATATCGCGAATGAAATCATATCATGACATAAGCATATCCTCCCATCCCTATTTCATGCATATTGTGTGGCATCTGCTGAAATGTCTCATTAGAATCAGTTGAGGTTAAGGGAGTTCTTAGCACAGGTAAACAAGCAAAGCATCATCATTGTGCTGATTGACATTTGAGTCAGGGAGTTAGCCATCTAGTTTACAGCTCTATATGGAATTAGCTACTTATAGCTCCACAACAGAAAGCCAACAAGCCCAGACAGCAGCCATGGGACTAATGGTAGCCCTATGGTAAAACAAACAGAAATAAATACAGTAGAAATACAGTATGTTGCCCTACCCGTTTTCATTACCATGTCCTGTATAGAATCAGGTTCTGTGTAAAACATTTACTCAAGCGACAAGAGCAGATATACTTTTAATTTAAATTGCTCACTAATTTATACGATGGATCAAGTTTGTAATTCATCACAAAGTGAATTAAAAATGCAAGAGAGCATTTTGAAGCAATATTTTTTGATATTGTCCTTTTATTAAAAATGGGATCTGGTCCAGTCAGTGTGGTCCACCTCTGATATGATGGATATGATGCAGTTTGATTGATTGCATATTTATTGTGGAACACTAGTTACACTGGTTGTTTATGGGAAGACCTGAACCTGAACTAATTAATGAGACATTTTGATCAGATTCCACACAAGTATGCATGACTAGGTTTTTATTATTATTATTATTAGCAGTAGTAGCAGTAGCAGTAGTAGTAATAGTAGTAGTAGTAGTAGTAATAGTGTTACTAGTAGTAGTGGTAGCAGTAGTAGGAGTAGCAGCATTTCCGAAAGTAAAATTCTTGAGTAAACCCAATCCTTTTTTTGGCATGAAAATCAGCAGTTTCAATCCAAAACCATCAGTTTTGGCCTTCAAAACGTATACTGATTCAACCCTGAAATAGTATTGTTTATACATCATGTATGCAGAGATATTTGTGCTTGGTATATAGAGTTTTGGGAGATCCAAGGATTCAACAAACCATCCTGTATGTCAGCGCTGCACAGCCTACCTGCTGCCTTGCCATGGCAGGAGATCGCCTCTTCATACTTCCCTGCTGCCAGCAGACGGTCTGCCTTTCTACACTGCTGGTGAGCCTGGAGAGGGGGGGGGGGGGGCAGGAGGGAGAATTGGATGGAGCAGAGGTGGTGGTGGTGGGGACAAAAATAAAAAAGAAGGCAAAGAGAACAGAGGATGGAAAAAAGGTATATATTGATTACACTGTAACAAATAGGCCTACTTTACTGACATTTATTCTTACTTTCACCCACTATATGCTTCACTTCATGGTTGAGGTTGAGGCCAGTGGTGGCCTTGGGTCATCTGACAGATGTCAAGAAAGCCATGGGCTAGTTTGAGGAATTTGAAATATCTGCATAGTAATATCCTGATTATGAATATCCCTTATTACATGAAGATATTGACCTTTTATTGCAATTCAGACCGTTGCTGTCGTCCACCTCCAGCATTGATGCAGTTTGACTGTTACATATTAACTATATAAGTGGTCAATGCACACTGGTTCTCTGGGAAGTCCTTAACCTGAACTGATAATGCCACATTTTAATGATTAACAATTACTTTGTTGGCACTTATTTTTCTTTTCACCCACTATAACGTTACTTGGGTGAAAAGAGCTCGTGGTTGAGGTTGAGGACAGTATGGCCTGGAGTCATCTGACAGTTGTCAGGAAAGCCAAGGCTAGTTTCACAATGACAGTAGGTTGTTGTGAAGATGGCCTTGCTAGCTAGTTAACTAAACACACGTTACTTGCTGTAAACAGCACTTGTTTTATCATAACAGTAGGGCTGCCAAGCTGCTAGAAAACTACAGCATGAGTCCATGTCAAACCTGTCTTTGCTCTGTCTGCCGAGGACAAAACCAAGGGTTAGCATGTCTAGCTTCAAGCTAACAGACAACAACAACACGGCCAACAGAGCGGCTAGCCGCTACTATGTAAGATAATGTAGCTAACCTTAGCCTCCTAGCTAGCTAGCTCCAGTAACATTAGCCTGTTATTGCAACATCAGGACAGAAACTTACGAGGTTGAGAGGGCTGTCCACTACCTCCATCGAGCCGATTCTTCAACAATTTAAACTACATGAAAGATGTATCTGTCCCACACGGACTGTCATTAGCACTACAATGAAAATCCTTAAAAAATAGTTATAAGACGGGAAAGAAAATTACAGTCAGGAAAGCAGTCGCTTCAACGGCCAGCGCTGCGTCAACACGACGTGATGACGTTGACGTCTTTCTACAGTACGTTGTTGTCATGTGTTTTGCTGCGTCAAGTTGCCAGAGAAAGATAAGACAAGACAGGAAGTATATCGATTTTGCCTTCAAAATAAAAGCATTAAATTAGTCACGGACAACGAATAATAAATATTGGGGTAGCCCGAAAATATTGTATCAAATAGGCCTACGCATTTGAACCATTAGTATTATATTATATATGGACTAAACCTTCAGCTGGAAAATAGACTATAATAACATCATATTGAATCATGGTTCATGACATTTCAGAAATTGTTTTATTTTGGAAAAAATTGAACGGAAAAGCTGGTTGTTATTCTGGCTGACTTAACACTGTGTTTTGTTTTCGTTTTGGCCTCAGAGGAAAGGTCGAATTCTCCATTTGATTAGGTCAGTAAGTGTCACATTAAATATAAATCACTTGATATAACGTTTCTAGTATCGTAACAGATGCGGGTGCTGGTGCCAATGTAACGCCTCGCTTGTTACAGAACAAACTAGCCAGCTAACGTTAGCTTAGCTTTGTATGGCAATCAATCAATGTCCATTCCAGGAAGTGGTGGCCTTCAAACATTTTGCCAGTTTTAGTGAGCCAGCACACCTCGAACGTGACAGAAGGGAGCAGCGAAGTCATCACGGTTTGCCCCGTCCGTTATGCTGAAAAAGAGAAGCCATACTTGTTTGATAGCGACCACCATGGCCACAGTATTCCTGCTGATGATGGTGTTGTATGGCACCATCAACACCCAGCAGCCAGACAGCTCCAGCCTCAGACATGACTACCAGCTGCTGGGAAGACCTCTGTACAAGCTGGACTTAGCCTGGCCCAAATACCCTGAGCTCTTCACTGGTGAGGTGTTTGGAGTGGCTGTCGACCAGCATGCTGGTGTGGTGTATGTGGCACAGAGAGGTAAGTAATGGGCTTTTCACTGTCTGGCATGTTCCTTCACGCTCTATTGTTCTGATTTCGCGCTTTTATCCATGCTCCTATTTCCCTTACATCTTCATTTTGCTGTTGGTGTTTCATGCTCTGCCTACCTTAGCCCTGTTTTGATAACGTGATCCTGATTCTGAAGGGAGACTGTGGCCAATTCAAATCATTAACTGGTCTTTTATAAATAGTCTTTGGTTATGTTTACTACCACTCAGTTAAAGATTATGATAATAATATAGTAGTAGTAGAAGACACATGTGAAAACCCACATGTGAATTCAAGCACATGTTCTTTTTGGACACATGTTGGTTTTCATATGTGAACTCTGTGAAATTTCCCATTGACATTTTCACCTGTGAATTGTCTCTTTGCATGTGAAATTAAGTTTTCACATGTGAAACAAATATTGACATATCTAATGGCAGGTGAAAATGTGAAAAAAAAAAATTATGCTCATTTTTAGTATTTTTTTCCTGTACCCTATTACTATTTGCTGCTGCATCAACCTAATTTCCCCACAGGGATCGATAACTTTCACCCTACCTTACCTTAAATCAATGAAAGGCAAAAACCAATACAAAATGTGCTGCTTGAGATTAACATTTCAATACCTACAGGTAGGTGGGGGAAAGTATCACGTAATACCATACTGTATCAATTTTTTCTCTTGCTCTTAGGTGACAATGTGCCCAAGGTGCTGGTGTTCACCACAGACGGTGATTTCCTGATGGCCTGGAACACAACTACCCTGGAGATGCCTCATGGGATATTTGTAGCAGACGCCGCCTCGACCAGCCCCACCGTCTGGATCACGGATGTGGGGAATGGCCCGTACGGCCACTGCATCAAACAGTACTCGCCCTCTGGGAAGCTTCTGCAGGTGATAGCGTTATCCAGGATTATGTGCTCTATTTGGAACCTGGAGTCATTGGTAGAAAGAGTAGAAAAGCTGAATCGAAACAACAAAATTCGATCGAATTTCCTCAGTGTTGAAAAGTTTTTAACACTGCTTGAACGCCTGCTTGAAGTGGAAAAATAACAGATAATCAAGAAACATTCAGGAAACCAATTTGTTCACTTTAACCCAACAGACTGAAACGCACCTAATTCACATTTTATTTTTGTGAGATTTCATAAGTTTGCTTAAAGTGATGTTTGGTACTACCATGGTTTGTGTATTTGTGTAGCTTCCTGGCCATGACAAAGTCAAAGTTCTGTTTCCCACTTTTTTGCCTACCTACAATTACTGGTAAACATATTATTTTCTTCATTCTATCAGCATAAGTTTCCTCAGACCAGATTTCAGTGTTACACTTGTTCAAACTGCAAGGTTTAATACACATAAAGAAAGAAATTCACTTATCCACAATTCAGCGACAGGACTAGTTTTTTTATATATTGTCAGAATCTGCTTTGTTGGCGTTCCTTTATTTGCTAGAAGTGTGATTTCGAGACTTGTTCTGCCAAGCAATGGCAGTGGATGGAGAGAGAAAAAAAATGCAATTTTCTAACCTCCTCTGCCGGACCAATAGATACCAGATAATTGGTTTTGTTAAAAGGTTTATATATGACCAGGATACTACCAACATCACTTTAAAATTCGCTTTACAGTTGGATTGAGACAACGTATGATGTGAAGGAAAAGTCCAATTTACCTGCTACCAACCCCCTTGTAATGCAACAAATTGTCCACTTGTTCTAACAGAGTTCACATATCATCTATTGCCTGTTCTTGAATATTTCCATTGATTCTTTCAGGTGCTGGGTACACCGGGGAAGGCCGGCTCCGGGTTCAACCCTCTGGAGTTCGACCAGCCGGCCGAGATCTTCGTCCACAGCTCCGGAGAGATCTACATCGTGGACGGCGACGGCGGCATGAACAACCGCCTCATCAAGCTGTCCAAAGAGCAGGAAGTGGTGTGGATGCACGGCGAGAAAGGTCAGGGCATGGCTCAGTTCTACATCCCCCACAGCGTGACCGTGGACAACTTCCTCCGGGTCTGGGTGGCCGACCGGGGGAACAAGAGGATCCAGGTGTTCAACTCGGTCACCGGGGACTGGCTGGGCACGTGGGGCAGCTGCTTCACCGAGGACGCGCCCTACTCCGTGCGGCTGACCCCAGACGGGAAGTACTTCGTCGTGGTCCAGCTGAACACCAATCAGATCTCGCTGCTGGACGCGCCGCCGGTGGGCGTGATCGGCCAGTGCCGGGTGGTCAGCGTGATCCAGCTGGCCGACGACGTCAAGCCCCACCTGGTGGACCTGGATCTGAAGACGGGGGCTCTGTACGTGGCTGAGATCGGAGCCCAGCAGGCCCAGAAGTTCACGCCCTTCAGTCTGGGTGGGAGTTTCCTGTAGAGCGAAGCTGCGCAGTTCATCGAATGTTGAAATCACAATATTGACCACTGCAGTTGACAGACTTTCTAAACAAGGTATTCCTGTGCTGTACAGAACACCTGGCCTACCAATCAAGTTGCATGTCGGAGAAATTGTTTTAATTTTTTCCAAAACTGAGCAAATCCTAAGCATTAGCATCGTTTTCGCTCCAAAATCAATTTTTTTCTTCATATTACACATCTTCAAAGCATGGAAAACAGGCTATGTCCACATGTTATGTCACTATGTTATTTGCAGTCAATATATTCAGCAAAATTCAGCCCTAATGAATGGTCTCCATTAAGCTCACTAACTCGCTTATGGACAATACTTTTCAATATGGATGATTGTCTCCTTTCCAACCAATTAAAAAGAAGGTTTTATCATTAGTAAATACACTGCAGTTTCCATTGAATAGGCTGAAGGTGAATGAGCCCAGTCCTGGTTTATGGTTTATGTTGATTTCTCCTCAATGCTATGCTTCCTTAATGATTATTCATGTGATGACTTTTTGTTTTTATGCTTGTTTTCTAGAAAACATTTGTTCATTGATTTTAACTCTTTGTAAGAGTGTTGTTGCGCTTTGCTATGTTTTATACTTTAAATCAGTCTTTCTCCACTACATAGCACTTTAAGTATTTTGGAGTAAGTGATTCATGTTGGTTTTGCAAAGCTGTAATCGATTCCAGTACCACCACTTCCTTACCATTCCATAATTGGATTCTGCATTTCTATCTTGGGCATTTTTTTGGGCTGAAACTCATTCAGATCAGTGGTGACTGCGGGGGTTGAACTCATGAGCTGATGGTTTCTCCAGCCACTTGGCCACCTTGCCGCCTCCTGATTCCATATTTTGGCTTTGACTCATGACTGTTCTTCTGGCTGCTCCAACCTGTCATCGCATTAGTGAGATGATCTGGCTTCAGTTTTGTCAACTAGCAGCCAAATTAGAAAAGAATAGAAACACACCACTACACTTTATTATGTGATAATCCACAGGAGATGCATCCATGACCCATTTTTAAGACCTGATACAGTTTAAAGGATAAGTTGGACGATTTTGGACCTATATATACAGTAATTAGTCTCTTACATACCTGTAGTACTTGGACCCACTCGCCGTTTCAACCGACAGCTAACTGAGTCAATATTCTCTGTGGGTCCAAGTACTACAGGTATGTAAGAGACAATTATATATAGGTCCAAAATTGCAGAATTTCAATATCCTTTAAGAAACAATGTTCTGTATTAAGCTGAAAAACTTTTGACTTTTATGGGGTCAAAAGTGTCATCCCCACTGACCCCATCAGTCCGGCTTGTAAATATGACTTATTTGGTTTCATTTGGCAATTTTCCACATGCTTAACACATTGAAATATGCTGACAAGCCATGCCAAATGTATTCTTGAAATGAAACATGTTTGCCAAATGTTATCGATGTGATTTTCTATCCCCTCATCGCATCTTAAAAATCACATTGACACAGAGTGGAACCGTAACCTATTTTGAAATGTCTTTCTTTATATACAATACTTTGCATATACATCTGTTAATAATTAATATACATCTTGAGCCATGTCCCAATGAGGTCAAGGCAGACTTCACCAACAGTGGCTCTTGCTTTCAATAGTAATAATAACACTCAAAAGCATAATAATAATCTTTATTGATATAGCACTTTGGAAAACAAAAAGTACTGGCAGTAAAAAGAAATACAGCAAAAAATGGGAGAATTTGAATATTTACATATGAATATGCACGTCTCCATTAGAAGGAGCAGATCACTTCAATGATCACTTCTTCAATCACTTCTTATGATGGCTTTGAAATATTATATCTAGGCTACATAAGTGTTTGGATATGTTTTGTATGCGTGTCATGTATGCATATCGATACATATATGTTTTTTTGATGTATGTATGTACTTGTATATGTGTGTATAAGAGTGTGAAGTTGGATATATGAGTGCTTTGCTGTCCATATATGTATAATTTGTATTTGTGGATAATTTCTTTTTCTTTTTTTTTTTAAATTATTTTTTAAATGAATTGTTTGCATCTTGTAAGCCCATACTAGCTGGGCACCCAAAGGTGGATGGCACTTAAAATTAAAATCATTCAGTCAATCATAGAAAATTGTCTTATCATTATTAACTATGAAGAGCTACTGTAAATATCACTTACTGTAACAAGGTAATGATACAGCTTTGCTTTGTAAGTTATAGTGTAATAGTTGCCTTGCATTAGTTATAGCAGTGTTTTTATAGCCTATTGCTCCCTGTTGTTTCTGCTATACTATTATCAATTACAATCTCTTTAAATATGATTTACAGATTACATTAGTCTGTCCCATGATGGTCTACATGCTGTTTCAGAGGCTTTTCCACCCTGACACAGATAAAAGTCTGGGGGAAACACTGAATACTTGTCATTTTTTGGCATGAAAATGGTCACATTTAAATATACAGAATATTGGCACAAAATATCAGCTATCATCAGCTTCAATCCAAAAAATATTGGGGGCAATAGTTACCTGAAGATGATACCTACCCCTCCTGTAGGTAGCTATCCTGTACTGTATATCAGTGATTCTCAACCTTTTTCATATCAAGGACCCAAATTTAGTCCACATTAGGGCTACAGACCCCTATTTGATGAGATTTCGTCTCTCTGACCCAAATCTGAGAATATTTTTATTGTTAGATATGATTTTGTCCAGAATTCCATGACTATCTGTATTGTAGGTAGAGAGATAACAGTGAAACTACGATCAAAATAGTCATTCTTCTACGTTCTCTAATTGTATTAACTTTAAATTAAATAATGGAGAAGTTTAACAATTCATCAATATGCTGGGGACCCACTGCAACCCCCTCAAGGACCCCTGGTGGTCCCCGGACCCCACGTTGAGAACCACTGCTGTATATCATTGTTTACCCTCCTTTTGATTTCCCAGATCACTGACTGTGATCAGTTCTATATCACACCACTAGATGGGGCTCAAGTCATTACCACTGACTGATTCAGGCTGATTTGGTCCTAAGGTCAGAGGACTGCTGCTGCTACTCTCTCTCCTCAACCATCCACTTCCACGGTTAAGAAACCAGGCAAAGCTGAAGGAAATGTTATGGTTCTTGACTAAGTTGTTGATTGCAGAGAGCCTAGAGGCAACAGAGCAGACATTGCAACCAATAGTTTCAACCCTGGTTTTCCCCTTAAATTTCCCCTTAAGTAGCTTCAAAGCTAGAAGAAACATTTGTTCCATACTGTACGACAATGTGGCATACATATTCTGTATCTGCTGTTCCAACGCTTCAGTGAAACTATCGCACTCTAGCAGCCAACCCAAGACGCAATTTTTTTATGGCTGCACCATTACATCAAATGGAAAAAATCTGTTGTTTGTGCATCATTTTATATACATTTCCCTTAAATTCAGCATGACATATTTGCCATCCTTGTAAACCTTGGGATCTTGACTAGAATTTTAAATAAAGTTCTGTGGGTTTGAACAAAGTTTGGCTGCGAAACGTGTTTGTAATGATTGTCCCGCGTGCTTCAAAATGTCACCCTTGGGTCATGGCTGTCCACATATCTTTGCTTCCACATATAATTGCTTTTCCTTTAGTGCTCAGCTTTATTTTGGATCAGTTTTGTTTTATTCCCTTTCTCTTTTACATCGCCTTCCTTTGATGTGGTCTTTTATTTTCTAGGACTGACGCATTCTCTTGTTGGTTTAAAGCACATTCAACTGCATTCATTGCACAAAATGTGCCATATACATCAAGTTTGATGAACCGGATGAATCTGCCGGTACTTTAGCTACCTTCTACCCTTCTACCCCTTAACATGAGGACACCGGCTAGCCTACATGTAGATGGAGCACGCATGTACAGCTGCACTGCACTGCAAGGCCCTCTCCACTGTGCGAGAGGAACTCTGTAGGCGTCCATGCAAACAACAGACAAATGTGAATTGAGTCATAACTCATTGAATAAAAGATAGGGATGGAGAGAGAGAGACAGAGCGATGGGGTTGAGGGGGAGAAGGGGATCTGTAGAGAGAAGATGACAGGGTTGGAGAGGGTTTAGATGAGGAGAGATGGAAAAAGAGAGAGAGAGAGAGAGGGAAGGGGGGGGTATTGTCCTCTCACCCAACACAAAGCTCAGGAACATAGTGGCATCATTGTTCCTTTGCGCTGTAGTGGCCTCTCAGCACCCAGAAAACTGATGGAAAAACAGACAGAGGGGCAGTTGGAGGGCGGATGGAGAGATGCGGCGGTTCGGCAGGAGGAGGAGGCGCGCGCCGCTCTTTCCGTGTCGAGGGTTCGAATCCGACTCATGACCTTTGTCGCGTGTCGTCTTCCCTGCAGGGTGTGTTCTTTCCGGCCTCTATCGACTGCGCCATCTGATGCAGCAGAAATCCCACGAACATGACCATAAAATACCTTCAAGAAGACCATAAAAAATCACATTTGTCATTAAAGCAATAGTTTGTCCCAAAATGAATATTCAGTCATTATCTATTCAGTCAAAACTTATTATTTGATTATATTGATTATATTGAAGGAGATAATGAGGTAAATATTGGACTTTGGGATCCACAGTGCAATCGTTTGGCAACAAAACACTTGTTCACACGTCAGTAGTTTGGGAGAAGGCTGAGATGGAACTACAACTTCCTACCAACTTCAATGGAGTTTCCACTGACTTGGAGGTGAGTAGATAATGACTAAATTTTCATTTTGGGGTGAACTATTCCTTTAAACACAAAGCAATCCATTACCCAGTATGCTGTCCTTCCCGTTTTCTCAGTCTTAATTTGTCCCTAGTTTTCATATGATGTTTACCTTTGTTTGCTGCTTTTGTCTAATGATTAACATTATTGTATCATGTATTTGTTTTTGTATAATATCTAATGTGTACAATGTTGTTTGTTTTTATTTTTTTGTGTGGTGTGATATCATTGATCAGTAATGTGTGACCACTAAGGGGAGCCACTTGACAAGCTCCGTTTGGCTTTTTGGCCTCTACCTGTATATGCACTCCACATTCTGTACCTTGATTTCTTTTGATTGTATTGTTGTTATCTGTGCTTATCCCTCTCAAATAAACCAATAAGCCAAAAGAAACTATTATGCATAGAGGATGTACTCATAAATGGGATCTGGGATCTTAAAAATGGGATCTGGTCCAGTGAGTGTGGTCCCTGATATGATGGATATGATAAAATAATGGGTGTTCGGCCCCGTCTTCTCTGCAGGAAATGTTTGAAGAAACTACAAACTGTAGTAACAGAGATACATTTTCTCTGGTTCAATTGTCGATCAATTTACTGAACAATAGGCCTAAATAACAGGAGTTGATTCTTGGTCACAATGGTAGGCTAACTGTATTGTTGGGACCTGTATAATATGTACCATTGTGACTTTCTGGTCACAACTGCATAACATGTGGCAGGGCCTACTTGTTATGAGGGTTAGGATGCACTTAGATGAGGCTTTATAGGAACTTTACATAGATTTTTTATTTTTTTTGAGTGATATGCAATGTAACTGTTGTAGCCTACTATGGTATATGTGATACACGTGCCTATGTGTGAGTCTAATATGTTGCTTAATGTAGCGTGCAATGGAAGGGAATGACAGCAACTTTCTTTACGGTCCAATGGTCTCTATGGAGACCAATAAATTGAATCTTGAATCTTGATGCAGTTTGCAGTACTAGAAGTACTAGCAGTAGTAGTAGTAGTAGTAGTAGTACTGGAGAGTTTCAATGAGAGTTTTAGTGTCCCATGGTCTAAATTCTGTTTCAGAGACTTTTCACCTTTTCGTCTGGAGGAAACACCTAATGCTTGGATTTTTTGGGAACTTTTTAGTATGAAAATGATCAAATTTAAACTTATGGAATATCAGCATGAATACTGACTATCAGCAGCTTCAGTCCGAAGACATCAGCATCTGCATCAACCTTCAAAAACCCATATCGAGCCCAGAGGTTGTCCCGGGCCGCGGCACCCAGAGGAGCTCCCACCTCGCCAAAAAGAATTCCACTTCTGCTCTGAATGCCGTTTCAGTTCTCGGGGAAAGACGATCACCTCCTACACACATCTTCTCCTTCTGCAGGTACTTGTGGTTTTCCTCCTCACTCCCCAGCTGTCCAGGATGTGCGTTTCCATACTGTCACTTCTGTCGACTTCTATATAATACCGAGGAATGCGTGTGTAGGAGTCGGCCTATTCTACACACCAGGACGTTCACACCGACACGCACTTTCTCTCCATCCCCATCTACCTCGAAACTTTCTCTATCACGCACTCTTTTCTTCTGGCACACACACTCGCGCACCCTTTGTTCTCCGCCAATCTCCTTGTTGTCCTCTTCCTCTATGGTTTCTGCCTTGCTGGCTGTTTTGCTGACAGATTCCAGCTGGATGCCTTGGCTTGGGATAGAGGCAGGTTCCTGAGTGTGCAGGCTGGCCTTTAGCATCCCTCTGTATGGCGAAAGCCCACACAACACTCCCACACACCTTCCACACACACCCAGGAGGGCTTCCCATAGGATTACAATGACCAGAAAGTGCACTTCCTGGTCTATCATGTTAATTTTTTGATGCATTATATTAAGGTTTGACCGATATGTGTTTTTTTTTTAAGGCCGCAGACAATACTGTTATGTTTGGATTGAAGCTGCTGATTGCTGAAATTTAAAATTTTCATGCAAAAAAAAGACAAGTATTCAGTGTTTCCCCCATAATTGTATTATTTTTAGGATGAAAAAGCCTCTGAAACAGCATTTAGACCATGGGACACTGAAACTCTATGCTATATTACTACTACTACTACTATTACTTCTACTACTAATAATAATCATGCATACTTGTATGGAATCTAATCAAAATGTCTCATTAGAATCAGTTCAGGTTCAGGTCTTCCCATAGACAAACTGTGTTTTATTGATCAATTGTACAATAGATGTAATCAATCAAACTGCATCACATATGGATGACACTGACTGGGCCAGATCCCATTTTAATAAAATTACAATATCAGACTCCATATATCGGCAAACCCATATATCAGTCAGACTCTCCTTTTGGACACAGTATATGGAAATGTTGCTGATTATTACTTTAAGTCTACCTGACAAAATGATCATTCAAAAATGCTGCTTTGAATGGGAATGCCAGGAGTAAAATCTCAAAAGCCACACACACACACACACACACACACACACACACACACACACACACACAGAAGTTGTCTCTTTAAAGGAAGAAAGAAGAGAAAGGGGAGCCAGCATGGGGCGTTTGAAGACAGTGGCTGGGTCTCAATAGGCCCCCTGAGGCAGCTAATGGCTTCAACAAATATGTCTTTCTTCCTATTCCACATCATGTTAGACTATTAGAGCAGGGTCCTCCTATAGGCCATGCTGGGTTGAGGTGTCAGATGTTCCTCCTACTCACAACCCTTTTGTAAGTGGTGTGAGTCACACAAGTGTAGTGATGTACACTTCATTTTCAGAGTTGGCAGTACATTGCTAGTTGTGTTATGTTTAACAACTGCTATTTGCTATAATCTTATTTATATTCTATTTTTCTTTGCAGATTGGATTTTTAGTTCTCTGAGGTACAAAGTGTGGTACAAGTGATGTGCCCCATTCTATCTCTATGGGCAAAACAAAAAATCAACATTTTTCTGTGCTGATAATTTATGTGAAATGTATATGGTGTAAATAATTTGGTGTTACCTTTTCACTGTAATCAAAGAACTGCATTATCATTAAAATCTTTTTTTGTCACAAAATGCTAACAAGCTAGCAAACTTCCATGCAAACATGAGAGGAGTCATGTTAGCATTTTGAGACTTCAAGGAAAAACATTTGATGATCTTGCTGTTGTTTGACATCCGAGAAAAGGTACCGTCAAATTATTTACACCATATACATTTCACATAAATTAGTAGAACACAGAAAATTTAAATTTACTTTTTTGCTCAGTTAAACCTCAATGGGCGGAACCAAAGGACCACCATTTTTCAGAGAGCGAGTTAGCTAACTGGCAAACTTATGGGAAAGGTCAAAGTAATAAAAAATAGAAGTGGCAGTTACTTCCTTTTTTTTATTCATTCATGACCATGGCATTCATGATCTTGGAAAGTCAGCTAAAAAACTAGCATGGACAGCTATAGGCTAGTATGGACGGTCAGCTAGGCTAACTAGCTAACCTAGATAACTTAGGCTGGCTAGATTGCATTTTTTCTGTTGGTAACAAGAGTGCCAGGCTTCATAATATTAGCTTCCTCCTCTCTTACCTCTTGCCTTTTTCTCTGGGCTTCAGTCAAATGTTACTTAGCCAGAAAAACTAGTTCTTTGGCTCCACCCACTGAGGTTTAAATCAACCAATGAGATTATTTCTGCCGTAAATGTAGAACTAAAACTCTGATCTGCTTTTTCTTTGCTGTATCCTATTAGTGTTTGCTGCAGGGACCCAATCATTAAAGTTTCATCTCATCTACTGACCGGACTGCTGATTTAACTGTGAATCTTGTTAACTAGTGAATGTTGTCCACTGATGCTCACTGTTTTCTGTGCTGGCCTTGAAAACTGACTTTCCCTCACAACAATGAATGGTATTCACTCTTGTATCTTGCATTTAAGAACAGCGTTTTGACATGGATTGACACACTGGAACACAGTGTGATAGCAGGAAAAGTATATATACGTTGTACAATACTTGGAGAAACATGAGTAGTGCTTCATTTGCTTTTTTTTTGCAAGTGATGTGTCCATTTTACAAGTTGTGAGTAGGAGTCTAGCAACATAAATCAACATTAGTTGAAATATTTTAAATGCTACTGAAATATATTTTTACTTAGGTGTGTCTGAATCTCACAAAGTGTGAATAAACTTTTACATTGGTTGAGTTTACCTGCACAGAAATGAAATATTGCTTGTTTGTTAGATTTGCCCAGTCGCATCTAGGTGTTTTTTGCCATGTGAGGTGCATACCAGGTATTCACAACATCATGGATTCATGACCTTTGTCGCATGTCATCCTCTCCCACTTCTATCTTTGCTGTCTGTCTCTGCTCTCCACTATCTGATTACAAAAAAACTTTGTGGTGCAGTTTTGATCTTCTCATAACTGTCGAAGCAGGGGGAAACCAGATGAACTTTGATGTTTCCCTTTTTGGCAGCCATGAAAACATCAGATATATGCCAAAGAGTAGCAATGGGACGATATATTGAAATTCAATATATCGCGATACAAAAATGTGACGATACGTATCGTGGGGCAGAAAAATGAATCGCAATATTATCAATTTTATAATTTTGTATCGAGAGATAAGCAGATTGTCCCATCCCCACCAAAGAGTGAATAATCTGAGTTTCTGCTCCAGTGTAAATGCAGTCTTTGCGGTACAGACTACTTGATGGAGAAGAGACATATTGCTCGTTGTGAAAGCTCTGTATGATAGAGCATGGACAGCAGCATGAGACGCGTTTGATGATGCTGGTAACAGACGTTGGAGGACAGTTACTAATGAGGGGCTGAACTTGGAGGTCGAAGGTGACCAAACTTAACTCAACTGTTTGGCTCAGCCGTGACCTGAGCCAACCCCGAAGTCCAAAAACGCTAAAACTCCCAAGATCCTTGGTAAATCTCCGCTAACCACAATATCAGAGCCACCCGAGCAAAACCCCAGCGTCAAGACCGCCATCAATCATCATCGCAACATGGCAGTTTTTCTTTGAAGTTCTTCTTTTGGGGGAAGCTGGGCTCCACATAGAATAATTTGTCCCGGTTGATAAAACGACAAATCAGATCCGCACGGCTCATTGTGCTGCTTAAATGATATGAATGGAAGAAATAAAGATAATGTTATGAAGGTATGTGATTGTATGCTAATGTCGGTATAGATTATATTTCTGAGAGAGACTGAGAGGCAGAAGGAGAAAAAATTACAGAGCAAGAGAGAGGGAGAGAGAGAGAGAGAAAGAGAGAGAGGGGGGTGGGGGGGGTGGAGAGACATTTTACCATGCTAGAGACAATATTGCATCCATAACTCCAAATTCTCTGGCACGAGCCTATGAGGATGGATGTTCAGAAATATGAATGCTAAGATATTCTTCAAATAAAAATATGAATAATAAGACATTCTTCATGAAAACAGATGGTCGGGGGTTATTTTAGTGTGTACTCCATCTGTGTAAATATGCCTCCTACTCCATCAGTTATCACACGCAATCTGCAATAGGATTCCATTCCAATTCAAAGATAAAATCCACCCTAAAACAGATTTCACATGTTACTGCTATGATTATAGATACCTTAATCAATATTGTGAACATTAAGAATCCTCTATAGCTGGAAACCAGACAACCAGAGGCATCGTCTGACTGACTTTGTGGATTCATATATGTTTTTTTAATACTTGTACATCCAATTAGCTTCATTTAATTAAGGGTTAGAAAGAATTATAAAGCAGAAAATGTAACAATGTTTGTAATGGAATCACTCTGGTTCCCATTCACTGTCAATGGAGAAACTCCAGGATTTGCCTCATGATGACAAAATCAAGATTCCTTGCTCTCTTCTTTCTAATTTTGTGAGACAGAGCCTTATGGAACTTCTGCACATGTACCTGTCATGTAAAATTATTAACATGGGCATTTGCATGTTTTTCCGATGTGAAATGTCCAAACATAACAGCGGCCATGTTAAATTTTAACACGTTTCCATGCTAAAATTCACGTTATTTTTATTATATATATATATATATATATTGATTTTTATTCATGTTAATGTTAACAGATCTACATGTTGACAATACAATGACTTGAATTAAGACTGTTCTGAATTCTGTTTTCGGGTGGATTGTTTTTCATTAAACCTATTTAAGATGGAGCTGGTTTCATATTTATCACTCAAGTTTTGTAAATGCAATCATGCATAAACATTTACTTAAATATAAGCATTATGAAAATTCCATCCCATTAATACAGCCTTTTATTAGTAATATCACATGTTCAGACCATGTGCTTTCATAAGTAGGCACATCACACATCGGTAGGCCGTCTGTATCAGTCTTCTCACACATAGTATCTTTAGCTCACGAGCTAAGTATGGATTTAACATATAAATAATGCATATTTATTCTCCACCCACAGGTCAGATTGAATTCATCCTATTCACATTATTGCAAACCTACACATCACTAAATGTCAATTGCAAAGACTAGAGGCAAACACAGACACAAATGCGTGGATGCTTACTGTGCACACCTGCAAAAGCACGCACCACACACACACACACACACACACACACACACACACACACACATAAGCAGTAGTGGGTGGGAAAGGAAATCCCCTCTCTGTATTCTTTAGCTCTAGTTATGAGTGTCTGTCTGACATTCAACTAACTAATTCAACAATGTCTGGTCCAAGCTCGGAATTTTCCTCACTCTTCAACTAGATTACCGGACTTACTTTTAAGTGACTGAAATATTCAGTTGCTTCACGCATCCTGATTGGTTAACATAATGCTTTACTGACTGGGTTGGGTGAAGGGTTTCAGCTGTACGTCATTTTTGCATTTACGCGATTTTGAAAAATTCCAAACTATTGAAGACATTCACCTAAAAGCAAAACCGAGACGTTAAGAAATGGGCTCGTAACCGGAAGGTCGCCAGTTCGAACCTCTGAACTGCCAGGGAAAATGTGAGTCAATGTGAGGCAATTTTATGAACAGCTATAATCAGCAGTATTGTTCTGTTTTATCCATATTCATATTGCCCCCTTTGCCTCGACATTACAGTCCTTTTCCTTTCTTCTCCCCTTCCCCCTCTCCTCTCCACAAAATCACACTAATTTTCCACTTAAAGTTTTTCATCCCGACCATATGACCTACTTTTAGATAAGTAAACCAAATCTAAGCATCTATTTTGTATTCTTTTAAGCCAGTCATGACTTCACCCATGTTGACTTTTACTTACATGGCTGTCTCTGCTGTCATTGGACAGAAAAAGGCAAGAAATTATTATTTGTAGGCATAAATAAAATCTGTATCGTTAGTGAGTTAGGAACCTGGAAGACCCATATCTATCTATAGCAGCTTTATGGAGATGACCACGAATGCAGAAAATTATTTTTTAATAAATTATTATTGATCTTTTAATATTATCAATCATATTAGTATTAACCTTCATCTTCATTGTTTTCTATATTTATCCAAAGCAATGTATATGAGAAATATTTCTTTAGTATGAAGATTTATTTATTTATTTCAAAATGTATTCATGGTTCTCAGCACTTATTAGCATTATTTTAATACTCCATTTATTTTTTCTATTTTTATCAACTTTTTAAAAATGTATTTAGATGGAGCTTTGTAGCGGGCAGGAGCATCTTGCTGTCAGACTGCAGGAGCTCGAAGGCGCTGATGAAAGAGCTTATCCACACAGAGTGGGCATCGCTGCAACATAATCTCTACCTGGCTTCCTCCCACATGTGTAGTGAGTCCATTGTAGCCCACAACATTGTTAACATGCATAGGAAGGATTTGGTGGCAGAGAAGTCGGCTCGTGCGTGATTGATATTGGGACTATTGTGGTGATGACAATCCAGGGGAATACTGCTGGAGATCCGGAGCCTGTGGCTTTCAGTGTTCAGTGTGTTCAATGTGATAAAACTTTTAAAACACTTTTAAGATAAGATCAGTTGAAACTTTAAAGTGGTAATTCGTGAGAAGCTGTTTTTTTTTTTTGTATTTTGTTGACATCGTTGGTGCTAAGCGGTCATTGCTGTGGTATTCAGTAGTGGGAAGACCGCTTTTTTTTTTTTTTAACAAACTCGATTCTTTTGGGTATAATTCTAAATTTTGAGAATTTATTCTGAGAATAAAGTTAGAATTCTGAAGGTCTTAAAGTCATACTGAGTAGGATTTTGCTGCTTGTGGCTTGTAAACACAACTTTCAGAGTTGACCCCTCCTCCCTGCAGTTGCCAGAACGGTAAAAACCAGTAAAAAAGTACAGCGAGGCAAAACGGCAAGCAGACGAGGCTCGTTCCAAAACGAGAGTGAATCTGTTGGCTTTCACCTGTTGGAGAGTATTGAAGGAGAGGATGGGAAGAAGGGCGACGCAGAGTCGGCCTGTTTTCTGTTGGACAGGTAGGAGCCGGTTAGCTTAGCTATCAGCTTTTCTACCACAACGAAGCTACGCTAACGGTAGCTAGCTGCCAGTTTTAGAGTTTTCACTACCGCAGCCAGCGAGGCTTTTAGATATAAAAGGATTCAGCAGTGGGTTTGGTTGCAGGCGGACACACCTGCTGCCAACAGGTCGACGCCCAGAAACGTCCCGAACATTCAGAAATAATAAAATCCAGACAGAAGGCAGCAGGCTCTCTGCAGACACACACACTGTCACACACTACCAATGGGCCATAAGTCATGACTGAGTAGGATCATTTTTGAATGAGTTTATGCTATTTCAAGGGGGAAAATCCTGCTCAGTATGTCTTTAAGTTAAAGTTTTCATCCATTTTTATTGTTAGCGTAGCTAAATTGACAACTAAAAAAGGAAAATAGAGAGGTGCCGTACAAGAAGTTCTACAGACCTCCATTTGTTTTTTAACTTAAGTCAGAACCCAACAACTCCAAAACCTGTTTCCTCTAAATTTTCACAGTGTAGAGGAGTGAGCTAGCTAATTAAAGCAGAGATCCAACAGAAATGGGGATGGGGGTGGGAGGGGAGTGTCTTGAAACTCCAAATGGTGGACAGTACGAGCCAGAAAGTGAGTTTTGAAAGCCAGAAATCTCAGCACCTGGCCAGGCACACTGAATCATTGGCATTGATCAACAACCCTGTCAACCCGCACAGATATATTATGGTCTGTTTGTGATATGGGGCAGTAAAAATCTTACTTAATGCACCTTTCAAAAAAAAAATGGAAGAGGAAAAGGTGAAATAAACAATGATGAGTTAATGGAGGGTATCAATGACGCACAACCACAGGGACAAAAGAGCCAAAGTAGAAAATTGCAGGACAAAAATCTATTGCAAACAACCCTCTTCAGTGCACACACACACACACACACACACACACACACACACACACACAGACACACACAGAATGTGGACTATAGTGGAGTATAATAACAGTGCATTGGAAGGGTTTTATGTATTATGACCTAATGCGTCACAGGTAAAGAGGCTCTCCACTTCTCCTCTCCTCTCCTCATTTCCTCTCTTCTCCTCTCTTTTCCTCTTCTCTCCTCTCCTCTCGTCTCCTCCTCTCTTTTCCTCTCATTTCATCTCCTCTCCTTTGCTCCTCTCCTCTCCTCTCTTCTTTACATTTGTGACAAGTTGGACAAAGACAGTGTCCTGCAATAATCCCATACACACACACACACACACACACAAACACACACACACACACACACACACACACACATATATATATATACATATACAAATGTATCCACTGCGTCCCACCCACGACTCAAACATCTGACATCTAACTGTGATGAATGTGCGACCTCTGACCTCCAATCCCCTCGATGCCCAAATCCTGAAACAAGTTCATTTTTAATCACCAGTGCTGATGGTTAGCATGTAAATCACACACACACACATACTCACACACACACACACACACACATATATATATATATATATATATACATGCTCTCTATCTCTTCACTTTTAAAAATTGGTGCTGATAATTACCATGTAACTCACACACATGGACACACACAAAGACAAAGATACACACACAGCTTTCACACACATACACACATACACACACACACACACACACACACACACTCACACTTATGTACATATAAGCACATACAAACACACACACACACACACACACACATGCATTTCCCCGGACACATGAAGACAGACAGTCACACACACGTGCACACACACTCACACACACATGCACACACACACACACACACACACAAAAGTCACAAAAAGTTCACTTTTAATAACCGCTGCTGCTGATGAGTGTAATATAGGCCTACGAAACCCCTGCCCGGCACACACACACACACACACACACACACACACCCTGTTCATGAGTGATTCCATTATGTCTGCTCACTAATGACGCTGGCAAGTCTCGTGTTTCCTCCTGGATAAAATTGATAGGAAACCATACCTGCCCCAACGTCGTCCTAATGCTGTTAAAGCAGCGTAGGAGAAGCTCATCCTCTCCCCGCTTTCATTTAGCTGTGGACGAGTGGGAGGGGAGGGGAGGGGGGGGGGCTGGAGACCTCATCATCAGGCGTTATTATCAGATGGGCGATGTGTGTCGTTTAGATAAAGAAGAAGGAGAAGGAGGGGGATGGTGGGTGGTGGTGGGGGGGGTGGTAGAGGGAGGCTGGGGGGGGTCTTAATGTTGTGACAACAGAGTAGGAGTGAATTAGACGGGGGCCCTAACCTCCAGGCTGATAATACTGCTTATAATTGAATGCCATTCAGTTGTACAGACACTAGTTAAACAACCGACCCAGTCAGATCAGATAGAATGGAATAGAATAGAATAGAATAGAATAGAATAGAATAGAATAGAATAGAATAGAATGGGGATGGAGCAGAAGCAGATGCAGGTGAGGATTGAAAATAAGTGTATGGGCAATAAAAGAGGGGAACTTTATAGGAAGCCATACAAAGATCCTAACATCCAAATCCTGCATCTTCCTCTGACCTATAATGTGTTCAATATTGTTTCGTAATGTGTTTCTCTTATCTCTACGAACCAGTAATCCCTTAAAATACCCTCACATTTACATTAGTTCACCCCTTAATTCATGCAAAATCCCCTTAAAATTAGTTAAGGGAGTTATTAACGGAGGAGACTCCATCAAAATCACCTTAAACGCCCCTTAATGTGGCTTACTTTCTAATTTAATGTAAAATTCAGGGAGACGGGAACTTTCCATTAATAACTCACAAAAGGCCTAAAAAATCCCTTAATTTCTAGTGTTTCCATGAATCAGCCCATGAGTAAATCCCTTATAAACCCATGTCACTAACCTTAATTTTTTTTAAAGTTATGTTATTTATAATGGATAATTAATGTTTATGTAATGAGAAATTAAGGACATTTCAGGGATACAATTTCAAATATTGTCAAAATTCAAGATATTGAATATCAGTACAAAATGTCTGCTTTGGGTAGCGTCAATCCAAAAATATCGGTATCTACCTATAGAACCCTATTATACAGTACACCAATCCTTTACTTACAACTACAGCTAACCCTCCTAATGGTGCCAAGAATAAAAAACAGCAATAATCTCTGGTATTTTTGTGTAATCTGTGCTGTTTAAATTCCATTTTCAGACGTGGCTGGAAGCCCACAGCAGTTGCGAGCAAGTGTCTCAATAAACGTATTCGGTGTTGACTTCTATAAAGGCAAGAACGATATAAGGCTGACGTGCCAAAAACGCCGCTATTGTTCTTTAATTAAGCATCGCGGCCCTGAATCCTACACACGGATCACATCATTGGCTCTTTCTGTGGCAATAAAGCGACTTCAACTTTTTGTCTTGTGTAAATCTTATCCTGCGCGCCAAATAAAGAAAAACAAATCACCCCGCACCTGCGTCTTGTCATTAAGGAACCACAATTATAGCATTTATTGGATTTCGACACCACTGGAGGACGGCTCGAAAAGCACAACACTAGCATTAAGCCGAACCCGATCCAGCTGTCTTTGCGCTCTTTAGCGGGTTTTAATTGGTGGGGAACGGCGGAGAGGAGCGCGGCGGAAAACATCATTACGGGCCTAAACGACCACAACAGGGTATTGCCGAGATTTAATTACACCGGGCTATTGTTTAATTTGCCTCTCGACACTTCGATTAAGAGAAAATGGGAACGCGAGGGTTCAGGTTTCAGGCTCATCTGGGCGAGGGGAGGAGAGAGTTTCCCCGGTGAAGTTCGAATAACATCACACAACGGAGATCAAATGGATTTGTCATCGTTTGACTAATGACAGGAAAGAGGAATAAACCCTATTAGAAAATCATCAAGAATCCCTCTGTCTCGGCTGATAGTCTTTCTGTGTGTTGTGTTTCTGCTTGGGAGAGGCCTCGGAGTCGATGGGTGATCTGTTTACTGGAATATTGAATGCTGGAGATGATGTGATCTGAGGTTGATGGGTGCCAAAAATAACGAAAATCCCTCCCTCTGTTCAGTATAAAGGAACGCACTTCTCTGAAACTTCTCCAACAATTTCCCTTATTAGTTTTGTAGTTATTCAATCTCCATCCCTTATCTCGCAAATAATGTTCTTTAATCTGCGTCCCAAGAAGCATTTAAGTTGTAATCTCACTGAGGGAGTCAGAGAGAAACTTTAAACTGTTGGAAGATGGAAGACGGATTCTTCTCGGTCTACTGTCTATTTGCTTGGATATTACATGATGCATATGAAGACTACACTCGACCAATAGACTATCAATCATTCTCTATGATTCTCTGTACAGCTGCAAACATACTAACATACTGATATGGTCTACTTAAACTTAAACCTAACCCTAACCTTAACCAAAGTTGTTTACTTGCCTAAACTTAATTATTACCTAACATTTTTATGTGATGAACAGGTGAAAATGTTGTGCCCAATTCCTGCTATTGTCACATAATTCTTTCATGGTGGAGGAACGTAATCTTCACATAATTTGTGTCCACAATGTGTAATTTGCGTTTCAGAGTTTGTGCCCATTTCACAAAATTTTGGAGAGACTGTGTTGGATTTAGGGATCATTTGACAATTTTAAACACAGATTTTCAAAATCTTTTGAAAAAATGAATGATGACATAATCAAACGATGACCCGAAAAATCAACACTGACTCAACATAGGGAACCAGGAACCAGCCTGGGACTGTGGCTCCTGGAGTAAAACCGCATTGCTTTTCGTTTACCGCATTTCTGCTTTTATTAGACAGTATGCAGTGGATACCCGAACCTGTTATGTTACCAAGATGCATAGAATAAGAAGAGAATAAGAATAAGTATTTCTGACATGTGGACATTATACAGTCTTGTCAGTACGCTTCAAATGTGTCTTCACTAGCCACTAATCACCTGAGATGTCAAGATAAATCCCTATCAGTTTAATGTGGCGGGGCTTTGTTTGGTTTCGGGATCACAGATCGCGGATTTAAAGCACTTCTAATCACCCACCAGTCCTTTGACATCTTTATGGATGTAGCAATAGTCACAAGTGCCTGTGATTCCATTTCACTTCAATTCAGTTATCTGTCTCCTTGACACATCTAGCCAGGGTGGCAATACATTTTCACCTCATAATGATTTGGGCGCCATGGAGAAAATGTATTCCGTTTTTCTGCTGATGTTGTCGACCTCACTCCATCACTCCACACACTTTTAAATTCATCACTTGGCTTTGGGCTATACAGTGGCTAATGTGTGTTCAATATATTTTAGTTTCATTATATTTTGTTTTACTTCATTTAGTCTTTATGTAGCAAGGAATTTCAATTATGAACAGATTCTTGTTTGGAATGAGGGTCTACCAAAAGGCAATCTGCCAAATTGTTGAGCATTACCAATTTAAGGAGCAGAGGCAGATGCAGGTTATGACTGAAAATAAGTGTATGAAATGTGCAAGGTCCAACTAGGGTAGAAATCAGCTAGAAATCAGCCTTATAATTAACTTTTTATTGTTTCTATACCCTTCTATAATATATTTGTTCATGCATTTTAAGTGTTTTGTTTTTTGTTTTTTTACAGAAATTAGGTCTTGAAAAGCTGCGATGTTTCACTTCTAAAAATCTAGAATCTAGAAATCTGTTAGCAGATCTGATCTCAACACCACATGGCTTATAAGGCGTTCATATCAAGTTGGATTTATCATAAATATGAGCTGCTGACTGGGGAAAAAACATTCACATCAGCCTCCTAGTGGTAATTACAAGTGGGACATTTGGGAATTTTTTCTAGACTCCGATATCTCCCACTTGGCGCCATGAATTACAGAAGTGTGTCAACAAAATAATACAATCAAATCTACTTATGTAAAGCGAGCAATATCTGCTGCAGTTTGCTTATGGTTGATTTTAAATCCATACATAAAAATCATTTTGGATGCGTGTGTTCCAACGAGTTCAACGTGAACATTTCCGAGTTGCAGCATCGAGACGATCCTGTTTTTCCGCTTCTTCCAACATGATGTGAACACAGCAGCAGACCTAAAGAGTAACTAAACCCCAAACCCACTGAACTGGTCATCTTCTATTGGCCAGCCAAAGACCAGCCAATAGCAGATGGGCAGTTCAGTACCCTACTTTCCACAATTAGGTGTCAGGCTTCACCACAGATTTGGGTTTGGGGTTTAGTTGCTCTTTAAACAGGACAGAATATCCATGAAAAGCAGCATGCATTACCTAAAGGTCAGCCTATCCATGTCCTAAATTTAGATGAGAGATTTGAATAAACTGCCTTTGTCTTTGCCTCGCACCGGCTTGTTGGGCATGTCCCATCGTTTAGCTGTATGTTTAGATCGATAGCGTGACACTACCTCTGTCTAAGTGTCAGTGCTGTGGTCACAAAACTGGCCAGATCAATACCTACTGCCCATAACTTACAAGACACTGACACTACACTGCAAAAATGATCGGTTCTTTATGCTTTGAAACGTGTCATCTGAAGACGTTTTTGGGTGGAAAATACGTTTTGAGAGAGTTCTTGAAGGGTGAGACATTCTGGAAAAAAAAAAATCGTTTTTTTCTTCCCTTAAATATTCATGGTCAGGACTGTGTTCTCTTTCTCAGTCTCATGGCAGCGGACATAGAGGCTGCTGGATCAATAATACTCCGGTCATAACTTATCACTGATCAATATCCCAGAGCTTTACGACTGGTCTTTGTAACCTTTGGTTTACTCTGGGTAGGGCGACTCTTTTTCAAGACGCTTAGAGCTAGATTCAGTCTTTCACATTCACATCTGGGAGCTGCAACTGCTTAAATTGTTAAGCGCTGAGGAGGTTAAGTGTCCTTTACTTGCTGATGGAGGAGAGAAAATTGCTCTGAATAGTGTTTTGGATTAGAATCTATGAATGGGGTGGGACAGTTTGTACCCAGCAAGCAAGGGTTTCTAATGTCTTTTTTTTTTTTTCATTTAAAGCAATATTCCACTTAGTTTTAACATGGGGGTTATTTGGTACTTGACCACCATGAAAACCAGAATATAAACTAATCACCAAGATCAGATGGTGATGATGATTGTAGCGTTTGGATTTTAACTTGCCATTCATTTGAATGAAGCCACGAAAATAGATTGAAAACTGACATTTAACACGTTGAACAGATTCAACAACAGATCCTGCTTTTAAGACAACAAAGTAGTCCTGGATCCGTCCTCATTTTGCATTTTTATTTTTGGTTTGCACTAAAGTAGTATTTAAAAATATGAATCAATGAATGGGAAGTAAAAATCCGAAAGCTACAATCTCATCCAGCTGCATCCGATCTTGGTGATTAATTTATATTCTGGTTTTCATGGCGGTCAAGTGCCAAATAACCCACATGTTAAAACTAAGCGGAATATTGCTTTAACTAGGATTCTCTGTATCTGATCTGCCCTTTTGTTCAAATTAGCACAAATCCTCTATTCCTTAATATCTGGGTTATATAAGCTGTGTGCTGAAAAGTACGTTTCAAGCCCCTTGCAAGCTCAGCGAACTCTTTGTCGCCACCAATGTATACGACTTTTTCATTTAGTTTCCTTCCACCTCCGTACTTCCTCTCTTCTCTGCTGCTCTCTTCCACAGCCGACCACAGTAGAAAACTACAGACGAGGCCATTATGGCTGACATGTCGTCATTCCTGTCTTGTCCCGTCCAGAGAGACAAAGACACCCTGAGATGGACGACCTCACTGTGTCGGTGACGAGACACCGACCACTACAAGACCCGTCTTCACCTAATTAAGCAACAAAGACTCAAATTTTCAAGATGAGGGTGTTCCAAAAGGCCTCAAAACAAAAAATATGACAAGACCAGTTTCATTAAGCTCTTATTTATTTGTTTGGTGCAACTTAATCGGGAACTCAATCGGATCAAAACCCCTAGGTATAACACCAGGGTTCGACTGATATGGATTTTGAAGGCAGATACCAATATTTTTGCCTTGTCAGGGTGGAAAAGCCTCTGAAACAGCATTAAGACCATCATGGGACACTACTGGCAAATCAGTTTCAGTGTTCAGGTGAAAGTGATCAATTGATCCAATTGTCTCCAATGCCTGGGTCAACTTATGAAAAAGGATGCTTGCAAAGTCAGTCTAAAGTCAGTCTAATTTTTACATTTTTGGGGCATTGTTGCCTTTATTTATGGGAGCCCATGACATTTGACAAAGTCCTGGACCTGGATTCAAATCCAGGATGTTGCGGTTTCATAGTATGCGGTGTATTAACTCTTTCATTAGGTAATATGTAATTCTGTGAATTCTGAGGATTTCGGTTTATGGGAAAATGACAACACTGGTCACATTACTTCCAAGCATGTGACTCCATTTTGTTTAGGTTACAGTGGTTCAAGGGTCAAACTCAAAACCTCCACTATATTAAGCTACATTTTAGACAACAAGCTATTTGCTGAAAAGTGTATGAAAACTCGGCGTAACGTCGGTGTTCCACCTCCGTACTTCCTGTGTCCTCCTCCCTGCTGGCCGCTGACCGAGTTCCTGCTGCAGTAGAAAACTACAGACATGGCCATTATGGCTGACGTGTCGTCACTCCTGTCTTGTCCCGTCCAGAGAGACAAAGACAGAGGATCCCTTCAGCTGGGCCCGTGATGAGACGCTGGCAGCCTCCTGTCTGCCTCAGCAGGGCCTCAGGATACAGCAGTGTGGAGGCGCTACATTCACTCGCATTCACTTCCACAGAGTCTCCACAGCCTGCGATAGAAAACCTGTTAATGTTCAACCAGAGGCAGGAACTGATGCAGTGCTTACACCAAGGAATGATACACCCCCTCGTTACACCCCTTCCTCTCTTTTTTTGGGATCACCTTTTTATTGTTTCGCTCCAACAGGGTTGATTTTACAGGAACACACATGAATATCAAATAGGATCTGGTCAGTATTCTGTATATATGCAATAAAACATGCACATTATACTGTATATGAAAATGTTATACACATAGTAGGCATGCAATATAAAGAAATATATACATACCTGTTCTATTCTACACCATATATCATATACTGTATATACCTTATAATTACTAGGCCTATTTATGAATAAACACACACATATATACACATGCATGCACATACATTCATACAATATATAATGTATACACAATGCATATACGCACATAGACACACCCATATAACACATTACACATAACAAATTACACACACTTCATATGAATGCATGTGCAATATGCACATGTAATACACACATACAAAACATACATGTATCAGACACATATGTTCATACCACATACATATACAATAAAATGAACATAAGTGCACTTGCGTTTAGGAACGGCGTGCACACACATGCACACAGACACACAGACACACACACACACTGTACCCTCCTCCACCCCTCCCCCCAGTCCAGCAGCTCCTCTATGGGAGTGCTGGTAGGACTGGGAGGAGTGCCATCCGTCTCCCTGCTGACGGTCAGTAGTGCTTCACCATGCCTCCTCCCAGCTTGTCACTCCGCATGTCCTGTTGCCCCCTGTCGCTCTCTCTGAAGTGGAGTTGTGTTTGTGTGTGTGTGTGTGTTTGTGTACTGGTGTGTGTGTAAGGGTGAACATAATGAATTAGAGTGATTCTCGTTACTGTAATTGAGTAGCTTTTTTGTGCTCTTTGAAGTCAGCAATTTACGAAAATATGTTTTGCCAGAGGAATCAGAATTCGCTACATTTTAAATTGCGTTACAAGTTGTATAGGATCACCATAAGCATTGCATCAGAAACTGGCCGATGGTAAATTGCATCTTGAGCTCAAAATTTCACAATATGATATTATGGCACTTTAAAAAATTATATTAAAACAACTTTGGTAACGTTTTTGAACTGATATCAGAAAGATATTTAGGTCCCGATTCCACAAAGCTGGTAGCAGCTATGGACGACTATTGATCTGGTCTCAACTTTCATTTTGGTGCTATAGTTACACAAGTTTGTTGGTGCAGGTTGTTGTATCAAAATCTATTCAACATCTTAATGTTTGCTGGCCAACATTAGCCTAAAAGCTATCCATCCAGCTGTAGTATTATTGTGTTAGCCTGGTTGGCTAACCTTGCTAGCTAGTTGGATAGCTAACAGTAAAATAAACATCAGTGTAGTAACATTATTGAATAGCCTAATAGGGATGGGCAATGTCAAAAATTTCAGAATCTTGCTTTTATGACTCTCAGTATAGACTATAAAATGTGCAATATGACATACTGAACTGACTTTCCTTGCATAGTTTTTTATTGCATGGGAACGATCATATGATATTTCAAGTAATTTAGTAACTTTTACTTGGACGATGTAGGATTTACTTAAGTGGGTTCTAGTGAAACCTAAGCAAAGTAGGCCTATGAGTAGTGCTCCTTGAGTAGGATATTTTGGTCCTCTTCCTCCCATGAGTGTGTTTAGCATCACTCTATAGCCTCTTAAATATTCTAAACAGCAACATCAGCAACTGCTGTCCCCATGAACTGTGTGTGTGTGTGTGTGTGTTGCTCAAGTAATTACACCTTCCATGCCCTCTGTCTTTAGGCCCTAGGACAGTGTGTGTGTGTGTGTGTGTGTGTGTGTGAGCAAGCAGTTACCAGTGTACCCCCCACTGTTTCCTTTCTCCTCAGACCCCAGGACTACTATTCATCAGGCTTTATGGAGTAAAGGCAGCTGATCTATCTATCTATCTATCTATCTATCTATCTATCTATCTAGTAAAAATCTTGCTGTTTACATTAGCTCATACACATCCACAACACTAAAAATGTTTGAATGTTAGCTAGTTTTAGCTAGTTAGCTAAACTAGCTAACTAGCTAAAATAAAAATGTTTGAATGTTTGAGCTAACTAGCTAGCTAGCTCAAACATTCTTATTGTTGTGGATGTGTATGAGCTCATGCACAAGTTTTTATTCTTATTTTTTAAATAAATGAATAAATAATGAATCTCTAACATTGAGGGAAATCCCATGCCACAGTTTTTTTTTGTCAAGGGCTGCCTGAGACAATTTGTCTGGCAACTGGTACTCTACACTCATAATGCAGAAGGATGCTGTCAGTGTCTCATCACAGAAACACCGTGGTCATCCATCTCAGGGTGTCTTTGTCTCTCTGGACGGGACAAGACAGGAGTGACGACACATCAGCCATAATGGCCACGTCTGTAGTTTTCTACTGCAGCAGGAACTCGGTCAGCGGCTGGCAGGGAGGAGGACACAGGAAGTACGGAGGTGGAAGACATCTAATAGAAAAGCAATACAAAGTGCTGGAAAAAGACAATTAAGTGAAATTGAGCCGTCAATGAGTTTTTTTTAACCAAATAGCATGTTGTCTGAAATGCAATTGAGGTGTATTGATGGAGGAGTGGTGGAGAGGTTTTGGGAGTTTGCATTGGGAATAACGTTACCAGTTTGATCATTTTTGAATCTTTATTTATCCAGAGAAATTCAACTGAGCTCCTTGCTCTTTTCCAGCAACATCTGTCTTCACATTCACACTGGGAGCTGACCAGTAGCCTACAGCCACAGTCTTCTACTGGTGGCCACTGAACAGCTCCACTGGACACTTTACCCACTCAGACAGTATGGGAATTTGAACTTGTGAGTGGAAAACACTCACATTAAACAGGAAAGAAGCTGCTGACCTCAGATCTGTAACAATGTCCAACGTTACAATTGTGCACCTGAGGCTCTTAAAATTAATTTAATCAGATTAGGATATCGCCCAGATAGTATTGGTTGTAATCGAACCTTATTAACAGTTATGTTAAGGTAGATTCTTTAAAATCACATTGAATGAATGTAATTGGGAGGCAAGTATGTATTGTGCATCTGCATCATTTTACACATGGATGGAAATAAGCTGTGTAGGCCAGTGCATCCACTATTGGACTAAAATATAAAACCAATCAGTCATCAATTTCTTGCACATTTACAATTTTTCCATATTTACTGTAACATATATATTCAGAAAAAAAAAATCACATCACTTGATAGCTACTTTGGGACAAGACTGTAACATAATTGAGGCAAACTGAGCTGTCAGAGGCTCATGGCAGACGCACAGAGATCATCCATCCAGGGTGTCTTTGTTTTGTTGGACAGGACAACAAGTGAGAAATGTCTGAGACTGAAGAGGAGAGGAAGTGAAGGATCCAGAGTCAGCAAGACTCAGAGTGAGAGAAAAAATAGTAGACGATGTAGAAGAAAGACTAATAGTCTGCCTCAGCTAAACTAGATCATTAGGTCAGACAGATATGGGTTTCTGAAGGCAGATCCTGATACCTACCAATATTTTTGGATTGAAGCTGCCAATAGCTGATATTTTGTGTCTAATCTATTTTTTTGTGGTAGTCAGCGTCTTTAAATTTGATCATTTTCATGCAAAAAAAGAAAAGTTTTCAGTGTGTCCTCCAGTATGTATTGTTTTCAGTGTGGAAAATACAGATTTTAGACCATGGGACACTAGAACTCTCCATTGAAACCCAGGATAATACCACTACTTTTACTACTACTACTAATAGTTCTGCTACTACTATTACTACTATTTCTATTGATGTTAGTACTTCCCATAGACAACCAGTGTAGTTAATTCTACAATATGTAATCAAACTGCATCATATTCATCATAATACTATAGCTATTCTCTCACACAAATTAAGGACATTCATTTTAGAGAAGGGGAATTTCAGATTTATTTCCATATTCATTGCAGAATTGAACATTTTCAGCTAAAGCAATTTTAAAATGGATGAGTTCTACATTAAATCTTCACACACATGGCTTGAATTTTTGGAACAAAATGTGCTTCTCCCATGTAAAATAAAATGTAGGGAATACTTTATCTAAACTAAACTAAACTGAAATCTAAAAGCTGTAAAATCAATCAGAGTGTGTGTGTGTGTGTGTGTGTGCGTGTGTGTGCGTGTGTGTGTGAGAGGGGGGTGTTGTATGCACAATGAGAGTCAGAGATCAGTCAGTGCCATCCTACTCAGCCCTGCATTAGCAGACCAGCGAGAAGATGAGGATGAGGATGGTGAGGATGAGGATGGTGAAGATGGGGATGGTGAGGATGAGGATGGCGAGGATGAGGATGGTGAAGATGTAGATGGCGAGGATGAGGACGTGAGGATGAGGATGGTGAGGATGGCGAAGATGGCGAAGATGAGGATGGTGAGGATGAGAATGTGAGGATGAGGATGGTGAGGACCAGGATGGCGAGGATGAGAATGGCGAGGATGAGGATGGTGAGGATGAGAATGTGAGGATGAGGATGGTGAGGATGAGAATGTGAGGTTGAGAATGGTGAGGATGAGGATGGTGAGGACAAGGATGGCGAGGATGAGGATGGTGAGGATGAGGATAGTGAGGACGAGGATGGTGACAATGACAATGGTGAGGATGAGGATGGCAAGGATGAGAATGATGAGGATTGCAATGATGATAATGATGAGGATGAGGATGGTGAGGATGAGCATGATGAGGATGAGGACGGTGATGATGAAGATGGTGAGGATGAGGATGGTGAGGATGAGAATGTGAGGATGAGGATGGCGAGGATGAGAATGATGAGGAGGGGGACGGCGAGGATGAAGACGGTGAGGATGAGGATGGTGAGGATGAGGATGGCGAGGATGAGAAAGGTGAGGATGAGGATGGCGAGGATGAAGATGGTGAGGATGAGAATGGTGAGGATGAGGATGGCGAAGATGAGGATGATCCTCACCATCCTCATCTTGGTGAGGATGAGGATGGTGAGGATGAGAATGAGAGGATGAGGATGTGAGGATGAGGATGAAAATGGTGAGGATGAGGATGGCGAGGATGAAAATGATGAGGATAAGGATGAGAATGATGAGGATGAGGATGAAAATGGTGAGGGTAAAGATGAGGATGTGAGAATGAGGATGGTGAGGCTTTGTGGCTTTCACACTGAGATGTGAAAAGACAGAAAGACAGACAGACAGACAGAGACAGACAGATAGATAGATAGATAGATAGATAGATAGATAGATAGATAGATAAATAGAGGTGTGTGAAGATGCTACTGTTTGCATTTGTATCTGTATTTGTTCAACCAATCATTTGTATTGTATTCATATTTGGGTAAATTTGGAACCGGGGCTTAAACTGGAAATAGGACTGTTTAGACCTCTAAAAAAACAAGCAAACAAACAAAAAAAAGAATTCTTAGTTATTTCTTCCTTGTAACCATTGCCATTGCTATTGTTGAGATATTAAAGCATTAAACTCATGGTTTTACAATGACCTATCATTAATAATGAAGTATAAAAACAGAAGTATAAAAGAAGTATAAAAACCTTAACCCTAACCCTGTTATGTGACAATAGACATGGGCTTTTAAAAACACATCACAACGTCATAACAACTATAGCCATAAACAATTAGAAACAAGAAAAAAAATCTCCACCCCTAACTTTGGGGGACACTAAACAGTCATAGTTATAAACTGAAAATATGTCTTTATGAATCAAAATATTTTTCCTCATTCTCACTCTGAACTACCAACCAAACACTTGCGTAACCAGCACCAGAGTATGTGGGAGCATGTGTGTGTGTGTGTGTGTTTGTATGATGATGTACTTTACAGGCTTGTGTGTGTGTGTGTATTGTATGGACCTCTGGTGTGGGTTAGTGCTGGAGCACAGGTGACCACATCCTAGATTAAAACAGAACACGATCCATCAGCTCCCGACCCAAACAGGCCAATTAACCAATTAACTCCCCTCGTTAGCTCACCTAGCTTTGTTATTAGTCTTATTAAGCGCAGAGAGAGTCAGAGCAATAACGTGTTGATAGGATTACACTCAATTTCAGGGAACTGAAGCGGGGGAAGGGTGTGTTTGAATGTGTTTGTGTGTGTGTGTGTGTGTGTGTGAAACTGGTGGGAGCGATCTCACTAATGATCTGTTCATCTGAGAATGTGTGTGTGTGTGTGTGTGTGTGTGTGTGTTAGGTTAGACTGATATATGGAGCTGATAGTGTCCTTAAAAATTGAATATAAATAAGAATATAGCAAATATTCAAAAAATTCCAACATGTCAAGAACATATTAAGTAGAGATGTATGAATGAAAAATGTGAATTGCAGCATTATGAAGGTGTGCAGCATAACAATAAAACATACTGAGACAAAGAACAATTGTATTAAAATATATCTGATATGAAAATACCCTATACATTTCTATACATTTATAGAAATATAGAAATATCAATATATGAAAATGAGAATATGAAAACTTGCAATGCCACAGTAGTCAAACTTGGTTATGAACTTTCTCATGTCATCCTTTCTCTCACCTTGCCTTATGTTTTGTGTGTGTGCATACCGCATGGCGCATGCCATAAAAGTACACACACACACACACATACACACACTCACACACATTTGATTCTCTCCTCCTCTGTGTTGTTTGTTAATGACAGGACTCCTGATCGCCTGGCTGACACTGAGGCCATTTGTCTTTCTGACATCCTCCCACACACACACACACACACACACACACACACACACACACACACTCATCCTGGTAACCCAAGACTAATAAATTCTTAGTTCTTGAAATAAACCAGCATCAGTGGGATATCCCTCTTTAAATAAAGGTTAATAATTGGTTCTCACATTTTAAATAAAGCATGAAATTGAGGAATGAAAGTTAATTAGGAAAATCAAAGTAATGGTAGTGGTACACCTGCTTAACAATGCCTGAGCGCCATTCCCCCATTTACCAGGCTGTAAACTTTAATAACGATGGGTCAATGGACAAGAATGCACATACAAGTGTGTGTGTGTGTGTGTGTGTGTGTGTGTGCATTAATGTTGATAAAGGTCACTAGACTGGTCAGGATTTGAATCACCCAGGCTATTTCAGCAGGGCCAAGCCTCATAGGGCTCCAATGGTTTGATTTATTACTATTGCTACGTAGATTTAACAGTTCAGATAGACGCCACCGTATGATTTCCTCATGAAAATATTGCTGTGATGACCAGTGTTGGATGAATAACACGTAGTGATACTATGACTTTTCCCAACAAATTGCTATTTCAGTTTCTGTGATAATATTATAGTTACAAATCAGAAAATGGGGTTGCTGCTGTTGTTATCACACAAATATCAGATTGAAGTTGAATTATCCAAAAACTACCCAACATCTATTTGTTTTTCTCATAATTAGTCATCATCCTTTCACACTGAGCTGCTTAGATGAGAAATGGTAGAAAAGTTGACTTTCTCTGGGTGGAGGTATTCCCACTACTTTGATTTTATCCAGTAAAATGACAAGAAGAACATTGGACTTCAATGTTGTAGTAAGTAATAAGCTAAGCAATGCAATTACTTATGACAAGAATAACTAATAATGAGTAATATACAACTTTTTTGAGTAATGATGAGCCCAAAACTGGTGATGACATATCAAACAGGCTGTCACCATTGCAAACACTACACACTACAAAACATATTTCTATTGTATTGTAATTACATTGGAGTCAGTGGGGAGGGGAGATAATGAAATACACTAGAGCGGCAGCTGCTGTCACCAAAATTAGCATTATGGATTATGCAATATTGTCACATTTATGTTGTGATGACTTTGGTCAATTCGTGGGTCAATGATATATTTGAAGAAACGTCTTGTATGGGTTACTATGGTCTTCAGAAACAAATGCAATTGGGGAAATTAAAGAAAGCTGGATGTTTGAATTTATGGTTGGAGTCATATGGGTTTTTGTGGGATGATATTCTCTGCCAATATACTGTATCTTTGAATTTGATCAAACAAGAAAAAAAAATCTGTTTCCCCCAGGATTGTATTCTTCTCAGGGTGGAAAAGCCTCCGAAACAGCATTTAGACCATCATATGATCTGATTTTTAATAAAAAGTCAATATTGGCCTCATATATCAATCTAACCGCATTTGATACACGTGTTTGTTAGTTGCAAAAACAACAACAGCAGCAACAACAAAAAGAAAGAGGACAACAGGAGACACAAGGTTGATGTGAGACATTAATTATTACTACTAACGGTTAATTATTTTGATAGACAGCGACTTATTACTGAGAAAACCTCACTGTATGATTGATGCACTCACAGGCTAATGGGTAAACTTAGACCATCAGCCCACATGTGTACAGCCTAACAAAACACACACACACACACACACACACACGCGCGCACGCGCGGGAGATGGTCGGTCGGACTCTAACTAGCCCTCATGTCTCGGTGTGTCTGCTGGTAGTAAATTAAAGTGCGATTAGTTGAGGTCATTTGTTAGCCTGTCTGACACCTGACCGGCTCCTGGGAGGTGTCGGAAGACGAATGGAGCGCTCCATAAGTATGAAGTCAACAGGTGAAGATTAACTGGCTTTAATGATGCCATTTGCTTAATGTCTCCCTCTCCATCTCTCTGTCATTTTCTCTCTGTCTTCTCTGTTTCTGTACCTCTGCATCTATCTATCTATCTATCTATCTATCTATCTATCTGTCTGTAGGTTTCTTTTGTTGTACGCCGTAGATTAACATCTCTGCCATTTGCTGTGTAGTCCAAAATCCCTAAGGAAAATATGAATGGGCTTTTTGAAAAATGCCAAAAATAAGGTGTGTGTAGAACGGACATCCATGATATATATTATTACTAGGGGTGTCACGATTTCGATTCTAAATCGAAAATCGATCGAAATGAGCGTTCGATTTCGACCTTCGAAATCACAAGCAGGTTCACGATTCTCCCAGTATTTTTTTTCTCTCCACCCCTGCCTACTTGCACGTGTCTGAAAAAAAAAAAAAAAAAATTTAAATGACGACACAGCGTAGCTGCTAGAGAGCGCCCGTTCTATATTTCTCTACAGCGCCCAAGAGCGCCCGTCATTTTTAAATCTTTTAAAATGTACAAAAAACTGAAAATCAAGTTATCAGCTTTGCTTTATATATACTTCAAGTTGTCATCAATGAACTGGAACCGGAAAATACTGTATATCTGGTGACACTGAGACGTTTGATTTTCCCCGGGTTTAGTCGTCCTCCACCGGTAACGTTAGATCTAAAAATGGCTTCGCCAGCTAAACGTCACGCTTTTAAAACCTTCTGGAAGCTGTCAGATTGTGCTGTGAGACAGAACCTGACCCGCCGTATGTAGTGGAAAGTTACGAATACATTGTGAGTTGAAGTCTTTTGATGGAAATCGCTTGTTCTTGCTCGATAAAACAAGACACAAGATCACCTTCACTAAACAGCGGGACCTACCTGCTCTCACCGCCGGAGACGGACGCTGTTTTCCGGGAGGCAGTACGCTGAAGAGTCGGTAGGAGGACAGGCCGGGTTGCAACGACTTTTATCCATATAAGTTTGGTGACTTTTTCCACATTTGTTTGGCGACTATTATTGTCTGATCTTATTTCTGTGTGGGCTGAAGCGCTGGAGGTTTTGTATGTATTTTGAAAGCTTATTGTTAGCCAAGATAGGAAGGATCTGTTTTGTTGTCATACTGTGAATGTTGACACTGAAGTGAGGAGACGCCCTGAATCGCCTTGCCATGTATTTGGTACCAAATTAAAGGGAAAGTTGTGTTTTTTTAAATGGAAAAACTTGACCAAATTTGACCATATGGCCTTAGTGTGGTACATTCCAAAAAAAAATATGGCAGTTATATCACACTTGATACCATCTTTTTAAAGAAGAATTTGAAAATGTAAATGACAGTTGTCAGGGCATAAAACCAATGATCTGTTGATCTTTAAAAATCAAGACTCGATAGTCTAACAATGACATAGCCGTCAGTGCTGGAAAAAATTTTTTTAAATCGAAAATCGAATCGAATCGTGACCTTAAAATCGAAAGTCAAATCGAATCGTGGATTTGGAGAATTGTGACACCCTAATTACTACTAATACCTAATAGTTGTTATAGCTGTTATTGTTCATATATAGGTATAGTTGCCTTGTTCTCGTTAGCTGTTAGCTCTATTTCAATTGTTGTTTTCCAGTTGTTGCTAGCTACAGGGTAATGACTGCTGTAGTCCTCTTTTCCAAATGATTAGCATTTCGCTAGCAACAATCAATATAATAAGTAACTGAAGGATGAAAATGTGATGTCAGTTGATATATTTTATCAGAGGCTTTTCCACCCTGACAAGAGTAAAGTTCTGAATTCTTGTAATTTTTTATTTTTTTTGGCACAAAAATTGTCAAATTTAAATATATGGAATATCAAAAATATCGGCATATTGGCTATCGGCAGCTTTGATCCAAAAATATTTTTATTGGCCTCCAAAAGCCCATATTGGTCGAATCTTAGTATAAAGCATCGCAGACTGACTGACTGTGTTGGTAAGCATGAGGATTTCTGGGTAATGAAGTCCTTCAAATTGAAACATGTTACCTCTTGTGCCTGGTGCAGGTTCAAAACATATTCCTGCCCTTCCCTCTCATTCTGTTAAACACGGTGTGAAGTAAAGATGATATACGACACAACTCTAAAATGACAGCGAACTCTTTGACCTATAAGACTGCTGTAGCCTGCTGAATGGAGTATCCATTAGCTGACAGCGGCACCATCATTCCCTGTCAAACCTCTCACACTGAAACGCACTGAGGATGGATATTGATGGAGCTCTCGTAATAATGGCACACGCATGCACACA